>NC_087269.1:4105981-4474266 GCF_015220805.1 Pogoniulus pusillus | reverse complement strand
CTCCCTCCCTCCCTTCCTCCCTTCCTTCCCTCCCTTCCTTCCTTCCTTCCTCCCTCCCTCCAATCCATCCTTCCTTCCTTCCTTCCTTCCTCCCTCCCTCCAACAATCAATCCTTCCTTCCTTCCTTCCTTCCTTCCTTCCTTCCTTCCTTCCTTCCTTCCTTCCTTCCTTCCTTCCTTCCTTCCTTCCTTCCTTCCTTCCTTCCTTCCTTCCTTCCTTCCTTCCTTCCTTCCTTCCTTCCTTCCTTCCTTCCTTCCTTCCTTCCTTCCTTCCTTCCTTCCTTCCTTCCTTCCTTCCTTCCTTCCTTCCTTCCTTCCTTCCTTCCTTCCTTCCTTCCCTCCCTCCCTCCCTCCCTCCCTCCCTCCCTCCTTCCTTCCTTCCTTCCTTCCTTCCTTCCTTCCTTCCTTCCTTCCTCCCTTCCTCCCTTCCTCCCTTCCTCCCTCCCTTCCTCCCTTCCTCCCTTCCTCTCTCCCTCCCTCCCTCCTTTCCTTCCTTCCTCCCTCCCTCCCTCCCTCGTTTCAAAGCACAGTTTGGCGCTTTCACGTGGGGCAGCGAGATGCATTTCCAGGCTACCCATTCCTTGTACAAGGCAAAACCGATCAGGGGGCTGCAAAATTGGCCATGAACTGTCCATGCCCTCATTCTCCAGCATCAAAGCAGAAGAAATCCTCAGCTGTGAGGCGTCCTACAGCCTGTGGAATGCGTTAATTAAACAAGCATCTCTGGAAGAGGTAGAACGGTAGAGGACCTCTGCAGATAACTTGGCAGCTCCCTAAGACAGTATTCACGGCTTCAGATCTCTCAGGGGGGAAGAAAAACAAACCCAACCCAACAGCCTTTATGGAGGGCATTTGAAAGCCCTGCCTTCCAGTAGGAATGTAATTGAAGAAGGCTGTGAAGCTGCTCAACAAGCTGAGGAGAAGATTAAATCCCAGTGCTTTGTTTGGGGCAAATTGCTGACCTTTGTCTTGGGCATTAAACCCATCTGAAGAAAACCATCCCTAGAATGCAGCAAAGAGGAGATGCTTTTGCTGGAGCCTTTCCTGCATGCGGTGTAGTAGTTTAATATGAATATGGCAGGAAAGGAGGCAAATTGAAAGCAGAATTCGTTTGGAATGGCATGATGTAAGAGGTGGTTTGTTTGAAGGAGCTAGAAGGCAGAGGGAGCGGTGTTAATATTTTAAGTGGGCTCTTGGAACAACCCCTTAATGGACTTTATTCTTCACCACCCCCCAACCCTGCCCCCCCCACAGACAGATCTGTGTCTCCTGGTGATGTTCTCTTTTTTTTATTGATTGATAGACTTTTAAACCTTAATCAGAACAGTTTTACTTGCCAGGTTATGAAAATGCTCTATCTCCTGTCACACAGAGGGGGAGGGGAGGGGGAGAGAGGAGAGGAGAGGAGAGGAGAGGAGAGGAGAGGAGAGGAGAGGAGAGGAGAGGAGAGGAGAGGAGAGGAGAGGAGAGGAGAGGAGAGGAGAGGAGAGGAGAGGAGAGGAGAGGAGAGGAGAGGAGAGGAGAGGAGAGGAGAGGAGAGGAGAGGAGAGGAGAGGAGAGGAGAGGAGAGGAGAGGAGAGGAGAGGAGAGGAGAGGAGAGGAGAGGAGAGGAGAGGAGAGGAGAGGAGAGGAGAGGAGAGGAGAGGAGAGGAGAGGAGAGGAGAGGAGAGGAGAGGAGAGGAGAGGAGAGGAGAGGAGAGGAGAGGAGAGGGAGAGGAGAGGAGAGGAGAGGAGAGGAGAGGAGAGGAGAGGAGAGGAGAGGAGAGGAGAGGAGAGGAGAGGAGAGGAGAGGAGAGGAGAGGAGAGGAGAGGAGAGGAGAGGAGAGGAGAGGAGAGGAGAGGAGAGGAGAGGAGAGGAGAGGAGAGGAGAGGAGAGGAGAGGAGAGGAGAGGAGAGGAGAGGAGAGGAGAGGAGAGGAGAGGAGAGGAGAGGAGAGGAGAGGAGAGGAGAGGAGAGGAGAGGAGAGGAGAGGAGAGGAGTCAGTGTTTATTTCTGCAGCTCAGTAACAGTTTCCCATTCTCTTCTCTGGGCAGATTTACTCAGTCTCAGTACAATTTCTAAACCCACTGAGTGAATGTCTCAAGGCACAGCCTCTTCCTCCCATACTCATCGAATCAATCAGGGTTGAAAGAGACCACAAGGATCATCCAGTCCTAACCCCTCTGCCATGCTCAGGGACACCGTACCCTAGATCAGGGTACCACAACTAAGCATTTCCTTGAGTAGCCTTATAATATCCCAAATTTCTCCTCCCCCCTGCTCAGAGCCTGGGAAAGCAAATGGACCCTACAGGATGCCCCAGAGGTCACTAAATTCAGGCTGTTAGAGCTGAAGTGGGGGAAGTGCATTCCAAAGGAGACAACCCTTCCACCAGAAGTGTTTGCAGCTCCAGCTGCTCTCCAGCCCGCACTGCTGAGCTGATAAGGAACTCTTCAAGTGATTGCAAGTGATGTGGCCTGGGGCAGGAGACAGCAGATGTCTGGTATTTAGGTTGTTATGGCTGGGTGTTTTCCACTCAAGCTGGAAGTCAACTGCTAGATAATGACAGTCCTGGGGACCCTGCACAGAGCATCTCTCAGGGCACCAGGGAAGAAAAGCCCTTTGAAAAGCCTCGTGCTGCTCTCAGGGTTTTGAAAGGGGAAGTGGCATGTGGGAAGCACTGTGGAGTGGTCCATATTGAAATGTCAAGCCCACAGTTTTATAGAGTCATAGAATTGTTTAGGTTGGAAAGGACCTCAAAACTTACCCAGTTCCAACCCCTTGCCACAGGCAGGGACACCTCCCACTGGAACAGGTTGCTCAAAGCCTCATCCAACCTGGCCTTGAACACCTCCAGGGAGGTTGTGAATCACAGAATCACAGAATGTGATCTTTGATCTTTGATCACATTCTGTGATTCTGTGATTCACAACCTCCCTGGGCAACCTGTGCCAGTGTCTCACCACCCTCACTGCAAAGAACTCCTTCCTAACATCCAGTCTCAGTCTCCCCTCTGCCACTTTAAACCCATTCCTCCTCATCCTCTCATGACAAGACCTTGTCAATAGTCCCTCCCCAGCCTTCCTGTAGCCCTCTTCACATACTGGAAGCACACTCCAAGGTCTCCTCAAAACCTTCTCTTCTCAGGCTGCAAAGCCCCAACTCTCTCAGCCTGTCCTCATAGCAGAGCATCTTGGTGGCCTCCTCTGGACTGGCTCCAACAGTTCCATGTCCTTATTGTGTTGGGGGCTCCAGAGCTGCACAGAGTAGTCCAGGTGGGGTCTGAGTAGAGCAGAGTAAAGGGGCAGAATCCCCTCTCTTGCCATGCTGGCCACACTGCTCTTGCTGCAGCCCAGCCCAGGCTCATGTTGAGATTTTCATCACCCCAGACCCCCCAGGTCCTTTTCCCCAGAGCTACTCTCAAGCCATTTGCTACCCAAGCCTGGAGTTGTGCTTGGGATTGTGCCGATACATCAACCACAAGGAGAAAACCACTTGGCAAACCCAACCCAGCCCCAGTCTTGAATGACCAAACTGCCCCCTTCCACTTGGACCTTCATCAAGGCTGCCTTTTTTCATTCTTTGTCTTTAAGCAAATCAGTTTTATTTCTCACCTCAGGCTTGTAAACTTCAGTCGTGCCCTTTAATCGTGTTGGATTGGCCTGTCACTTGGCTGTCCTGGAGCATATCCAGTGCTGTCCAAATGTGATGAACCTCCTCTCCTGTCAAAGCTCTGAACGTGAAATAGAGCCAGGAGTGATGTGGATCTCCCCTGGAAGCCCCTGAGGTCAGAGAACTGTTGCTTAGCATTGCTCTGCAGCTCCTGTCGCTGAAGAAGTGGGAAGGCCATGTGGCCTGTGTGCTGCAATAAATGCAGCTGACCTATCTGAAAGAACTGCTGTGGACAAACAGTTATCTGGATCCTGGAGGATGTTTTCAGTCAAGACAAGGAATGTGGCCTCTGGGGCATATCCAGACCTAGAACCGAATGCATTGGGGTTAAAGAGGCTGAGAACGCCAGAGCTGTGGCCACGGGTACAAGGTCCTGCTCTGATCTGAGGCAAGGCAAAGTGCTTCCCAAAATGTCATCTATTTTAATCAATTTAGGCTGTGGATGTAGTCCTGCCCAGGGAGCTGGTGGAGTCCCCATCCCTGGAGGTGTTTAAGAGGAGGCTGGATGAGGCACTTAGTGCCATGGTTTGGTTAATTGGAAGGTGTTAGGTGATAGGTTGGAGTCGATGATCTCAGAGGTCTTTTCCAACCTGGTTAATTCTGTGATTCTCTCAGGCAGCATGAGGCTGAGATCAGCACAGGCAGGCTGGTTTTGTGCTGGTGGAAGCTCTCCTGACCTTTCATTTGGGTAAACAGAAGCTATTTGCCCACAGCCCATGAGCTGCAGGTGTAATTTCAGGTGGTTTAATGCAATGTGCATGGGAACAGCCTGCAAAGAGTGGCAGCACAGGCTCCTTGAGCTGGATCAGGAGCAGCTAATGTTGATGAAGGGCTTCACTCAAGTTGCAGATGAACATGGCATGGTGTTTCATGCTACTGCAGCTGGGATAGCCTGGAAGGTGTTTACTCTCTCACAGTGTACGTGCACTGTTATTTTGTGGTGTTGATCTTTCTACTTAAAGAGAGTCCTTAAAAGGTAGACTTTACTTAGACCTTCTGGCCTTTCATGTGCACTGAGTGAAAATTATGCCACAAGTAATTCTAGAGAGAAGATATTTTAAGGCTTCATGTCAAGTATTTCTTATTATTAATGGCCTATTGTAGCTCTGTCAAACTCCTGCTCTTGCCCAGAACTCAGCTCTCAACTACTGACAGACACAGAAGACTGTGGGATCCAAAAATGAAGCTGATGCCTTCAGTAGAGCTGGACTGGTGCAGAGCTGTGCAGCTCTGATGTGATACCAGACACAAGAAGTAAGAAGTGGCTGTGGGCAGTAACAAATTCAGACTTCAAGAGCAGTGTGGCCAGCATGGCAAGAGAGGGGATTCTGCCCCTTTACTCTGCTCTACTCAGACCCCACCTGGACTACTCTGTGCAGCTCTGGAGCCCCCAACACAATAAGGACATGGAACTGTTGGAGCCAGTCCAGAGGAGGCCACGAAGATGCTCTGCTATGAGGACAGGGTGAGAGAGTTGGGGCTCTGCAGCCTGGAGAAGAGAAGGCTTGAAGGAGAACTTGGAGTGGCCTTCCAGTATGTGAAGGGGGCTACAGGAGGGCTGGGAAGGAACTATTGATGAGGTCTTGTAATGACAGGACAAGGAGTTTAAAGTGGCAGAGGGGAGACTGAGACTGGATGTTAGGAAGGAGTTCTTTGCAGTGAGGGTGGTGAGACGCTGGCACAGGTTGCTCTGGGAGATTGTGGATACTCTCTCCCTGGAGGTGTTCAAGGCCAGGTTGGATGAGGCCTTGAGTGACCTGTTCTAGTGGGAGGTGTCCCTGCCTATGGCAGGGAGTTGGATCTGGATGGGCTTTGAGGTCCCTTCCCACCTAAACCACTCTGTGATTCTAAAGCAGCCACACTCCCCATGCTGATCATGTGATTCCAAAGTGGTTTGGCTGCTCACGAAAAAATATGAAATGAGATTGTCCTGGTCTTTGGCAGAGAATATGGAGACAACCTTCCAAACATCCTCATTTCCTTTTCTTTAAAGCCTGACATCCAAAAAATGGGGAGGCTGTCATCGCGTTGCGAGTGAGTTCATTCGGGAGCACCCTGGCACACACAAGGGCCCACAGAATAGAATCACAGAATGTCAGGGGCTGGAAAGGACCTCCAGAGCTCATCCAGTCCAACCCTCCTGCCACAGCAGGATCAACGACACCAGATCATGCAGGAACATATCCAGGCAGGTCTTTAATATCTCCAGAGAGGGAAACTACATAATCCCCTTGGGCAGCCTGTTCCAGGGCTCTGTCACCTGCACAGGGAAAAAATTCCTCCTTGTGTTTCCATCAAACTTCCTATGCCTCAGCTTCCACCCAGTGCTCCTTGTCCTGTCACTGGGCATCACCCAGAAGAGCCTGGCTCCAGCCTCCTGGCACTCACCCTGCACATCTGTATAACCCTTGCTGAGGTCACCTCTCAGTCTCCTCTCCTCCAAGCAGCACAGCCCCAGCTCCCTCAGGCTCTCCTCATAACAGAGATGTTCCATTCTCTTCATCATCTTTGTGGCTCTGTGCTGGACTCTCTCAAGCAGTTCTATGTCCCTCTTGAACTGGGGGCCCCAGAACTGGACACAGTACTCCAGATGTGACCTCAGCAGGGCAGAGTAGAGGAGCAGGAGAACCTCTCTCGACCTACTACCCGCAGCCCTTCTAATCCACCCCAGAATGGCATTGGTCCTCCTGGCCACCAGAGCACATTGCTGGCTCATGGTCAACCTCCCATCAAATAGTCAGGGTTTGTGTCATTTTTAACCCTGGGACATACCTGGGAGCCTCCAAGCTTACTTTCATGCACTGCAAATGTTCTTCAGGTGCCCTACTACACTTGACAGTTGCAGTTAACTCAAGCCATGATGCTACCCAGGACTGTGAATTCTGGTTGGTGTAGTTCAGTGTGTGTGGGACTGTTATCTGAGATCTTTTCACAGAGCTTGTGTCTGCACTGCTGGGACCTTGCAGCCTGTGTGGTGTTTCCCATTAAGAGGAGGATGTTAAATGTGGTGTCCTGGCCTGGGTGGTTATAGTCTGCTCACTTAATGCTGCTACTGGGTCTTTATGTGAGAGCAAAGTGTGGTGCTTGTCCTTTGCTAGGAATGAATATGCCCTGAAGAACTGCTTTATGGAGAGGCACAAAAGCTCTCCTCATGTGGACCATGAAGTCATGATCCACATTAATGATGATAGCATAGCCCAGACCAGGGCCTTGAGGATTACTTTTGCTTTTGTTTTTCTGTGTAATCTCAGGGATTATTTGCTTACAGCTGCAGTGTGGTTGATTTTTCTATGGTGCCTGTGTCCCTGAATCATCACATGATGTACCTCCAGCATGCTGCTGTGCTGCAGGTCCACATAATGGGTGAAGGATGAAAAACAGATCTTTGAAGTCAGAGTAGTCTCTCTAAGGCATATTTCTTCTGGTTTGGTCTGTTTCTGTTTCTGTGTTTTAGGGAGCCTCCTGCTTTACTCAAATAAATCATCATTCTCTTCTGCTGCATCAATAGAAGCAGCTGAACCTGAGCAGGCTTGGAAGGTGTCTCCAAGAGGCATCCAAAAGCAATGAACATTTATCCACATTCTCTAAACTTTTCCACTGGCTGGGGCAGGACTGCCTTGTTTTCTTGTGTTCAGTCACTGCCTAGAACCATGCTCCCCTCCGTGTGATTATTGTGGCCTTTCAGTTTCTGAAGTGGGCTACAAGAAAGCTGGGGAGGGACTTTTTAGGATGTCAGGAAGTGATAGGACTGGGAGGAATGGAACAAAGATAGAAATCAACAGATTCAGAATGGATATTAGGAAGAAGTTCCTCAGCATGAGGGTGGTGAGAATCTGGAGGGGGTTGCCCAGGCAGGTGATGGAAGCCCTATCCCTTAAGGTGTTTGAGGCCAGGCTGGATGAGGCTGTGGACAGCCTGATGTAGTGTGAAGTGTCCCTGCTCTTGGCAGGGGGATTGGAACTGGATGATCCTTGTGGTCCCTTCCAACCCTGACTGATTCTATGATTCTATGTGAACTCAGTCCTGTGCCATGATTAGGCATCTGCACAGTGAAATAATCTTTATTAGTAATGAAGTTACACATTAATAACAGGAAGAGTGACTGAGGAGGGAGGACTTCATTTTCCCTGCCCTTGCTCCTCTGGGAGATTTGTCAGGCAGATGTCTATTCCAGCAAGGCAATTCTGTAGCAAAGAGCTGCTCTTGTCTTCTCTGTAAGTCTTCTATCAGCAAAGCAGCCACTGATTTCCTCTTGTAAAAAGGCTGAGTGGGGTTACCCAGGATGCTGTACCTACTGCTTTTACTACTTTCACTGTTCAAAGGCATATTGAGTACTTAAGTATTCCCACCAGAGTCTCCCTCATAAGGCTGATAGATCACTCAAACCAGACCTCGATGAATTACAGAGTTCTCAGAATCATAGAATCAGTCAGGGTTGGAAGGGACCACAAGGATCAGCCAATTCCATCCCTCCTGCCATGGGCAGGGACACCTCACACTACATCAGGCTGTCCACAGCCTCATCCAGCCTGGCCTTGAACACCTCCAGGGATGAGGCTTCCATCACCTCCCTGGCCAACCCATTCCAGGCTCTCATCACCCTCATGCTGAGGAACTTCTTCCTAACATCCAGTCTGACTCTACCCATTTCCAGCTTTGTTCCATTCCCCCCAGTCCTATCACTCCCTGACATCATAAAAAGTCCCTCCCCAGCTTTCTTATAGGTCCCCTTCAGATACTGACTTCTTTCACAGAGGCTGCTTTTCTAACCCTTTTCCTTCTTCCCCACCCCCAAACATTAATTGAATTACCTTTATCTTCTAAAAGCCAAGAATGGAAGAAATTGATTTCCCATTGGAATGGGCTGCCCAGGGAGGTGGTGGAGGCACCGTCCCTGGGGGTCTTCAAGAAAAGACTGGATGAGGCACTTAGTGCCATGGTCTAGTTGATTGGTTAGGGCTGGGTGCTAGGTTGGACTGGATGATCTTGGAGGTCTCTTCCAACCTGGTTGATTCTATGATTCTATGATTCTATGACTTGGACTGGCTGTGTTGGACATGCTCAAAGGTAGCAAGATTCTGGGTTGCACATGGCAGAGATGTGTGTGCCATGGGGTGGACATGCAGTTGCAGATCTCATTCAGGTCAAGTACCATTTTATATCTCAGGTTTATATTTTACCTAATCAGCAAACCAGTTCAAGAACACATTTTCATAGGTTGTATTTTCAGATGGAGAATGAGCTGCCCAGGGAGGTGGTGGAGGCACCGTCCCTGGGGGTCTTCAAGAAAAGACTGGATGAGGCACTTAGTGCCATGGTCTGGTTGACTGGCTAGGGCTGGGTGCTAGGTTGGACTGGATGATCTTGGAGGTCTCTTCCAACCTGGTTGATTCTATGATTCTATGATTCAGCTGACAAAAGGCAAAGTGTCCTTTCCTCAGAGCTGGCTTGCAGCTAACAGAGCAACAGTCTCTTAGAGGGGGAACTGAAGGCTCAAAGCTTGCTACATGGGGTGACTGGAGGCTGGAGTTCATACATGAAGGAAATGTCTTTACATGTCTTCTGGAAACAGCACAGCAGAAATCCTGTGTTGTAACTTCACAACATGTGGCTCTGCTTCCCAGCACTTGAGTGTGTGCCTGTTGCTGGCAAGAGTGCAGCACTGCAGCCTTGACAGCAAATTCAATGCCTGAACTATGCATACTGACACCAAGTTAGGAGCAGGTGTTGATCTGTTGGAGGGTAGGAGAGCCCTGCAGAGGGAGCTGGACAGGCTGGATGGGTGGGCAGAGGCCAATGGGATGAGATTTAACAAGGCCAAGTGCAGGGTTCTGCACTTTGGCCACAACAACCCCAAGCAGTGCTACAGGCTGGGGACAGAGTGGCTGGAGAGCAACCAGGAGGAAAGGGACCTGGGGGTACTGACAGATAGTAGGCTGAAGATGAGCCAGCAGTGTGCCCAGGTGGCCAAGAGAGCCAATGGCATCCTGGCCTGCATCAGGAGCAGTGTGGCCAGCAGGACAAGGGAGGTTATTCTGCCCCTGTACTCAGCACTGGTCAGGCCACACCTTGAGTGCTGTGTCCAGTTCTGGGCCCCTCAATTCAAGAAAGATGTTGAGGTGCTGGAAGGTGTTCAGAGAAGGGCAACAAAGCTGGTGAGGGGCCTGGAGCACAAACCCTATGAGGAGAGGCTGAGGGAGCTGGGGGTGTGCAGCCTGGAGAAGAGGAGGCTCAGGGGTGATCTTATTACTGCCTGCAGCTACCTGAAGGGAGGCTGTAGCCAGGTGGGGTTGGTCTCTTCTGCCAGGCAACCAGCAATAGAACAAGGGGACACAGTCTCAAGTTGTGCCAGGGTAGGTCTAGGCTGGATGTTAGGAGGAAGTTGTTGGCAGAGAGAGTGATTGGCACTGGAATGGGCTGCCCAGGGAGGTGGTGGAGTCACCATCCCTGGAGGTGTTCAAGAAAAGCCTGGATGAGGCACTTAGTGCCATGGTCTAGTTGACTGGCTAGGGCTGGGTGCTAGGTTGAACTGGATGATCTTGGAGGTCTCTTCCAACCTGGTTGATTCTATGATTCTATGATTCTACTGGAAGGGACCTTTGAAAGTCTACTTCAACCCCACTATAGTGAGCCAGGACATCTTCAACTAGATCATGTTGCCCAGATCCCTATCCAACCTGAGGTTGAATGTCCTCAGGGGTGGAGCATCAACCATCTCTCCAGGCAACTTGTGCCAGCGTTTCACTGCCCTCAGCATTTCTTACTTACATCAAGTCTAAATCTCCCCTCTTTTATTTCAACACTGTCACCCCTTGTCCCGTTGCAACAGCCTCTGCTAAAATAATTGTTCCATCTTTCTTGCAGCCCCCTTTAGGTACTGACAGGCCACAATAAGGTCTCCCTGAAGCCTGCTTTTCTCCAGACTGAAAAACCCAACTCTCTCAGCCTGTCCTCACAGGAGAGGTGTTCTAGTCCTGTGATCATTTTGGTCACCTCTCCTGGACTTGCTCCAACACACAAGTCTGTGTCTTTCTTGTCTTGAGGACTCCAGAGCAGGACACAGGACTGCAGGTGCAGTCCCACCAAAGCAGAGCAGAGGGACAGAATCACCTCCCTTGACAACAGCCTCAAGTTGCCTTCAGATTCCTTGACTGCCAAACAGTGGCCAGCAGGACAAGGGAGGTTATTCTGCCCCTGTACTCAGCACTGGTCAGGCCACACCTTGAGTGCTGTGTCCAGTTCTGGGCTCCTCAATTCAAGAGAGATGTTGAGGTGCTGGAATGTGTCCAGAGAAGGGCAGCAAGGCTGGTGAGGGGCCTGGAGTACAGCTCTGTGAGGAGAGGCTGAGAGAGCTGGGGGTGTGCAGCCTGCAGAAGAGGAGGTTCAGGGGTAACATCATTGTTCTCCACAATTACCTGAAGGGAGGTTGTAGCCAGGTGGGGATTGGTCTCTTCTCCCAGGCAACCACCAATAGAATGAGAGTACACAGCCTCAACTTGTGCCAGGGGAAACATAGGCTGGATGTTAGGAGGAAGTGATTGGCATTGGAATGGGCTGCCCAGGGAGGTGGTGGAATCACCATCCCTGGAGGTGCTCAAGCAAAGCCTGGCTGAGGCACTTAGTGCCATGGTCTAGTTGATTGGCTAGGGCTGGGTGCCAGGTTGGACTGGATGATCTTGGAGGTCTATTCCAGCCTGGTTGATTCTATTCTATTCTATTCTATTCTATTCTATTCTATTCTATTCTATTCTATTCTATTCTATTCTATTCTATTCTATTCTATTCTATTCATCTGTTGTGGTTTATTTTTTTTCCACAAGGGGATGGCCCCATTAAGAGGGTCAAAGCTATGTCAAGGCTTGGTCATGCAACAGACACCAAAATGATCTTGTCCTGCAAGGTCTACTTGCTACATTTTCTTCTTGACTCCTTCTCCACGGATGAGATCAGTGGCAAAGACGATGGGAAGGGAATGGCATGGAGATTGCAAAACATGATGGGAGAAATGTACTTTTCCATGCATGTCTTGCTCTCTGGGCTGCACATTCCTCTTTCCCTGATGACAGTATTATGTGCTGGGTTTTGCTGGTAGCTAGGCAGCTCCCCAGAGCAACAAATCCAGGTGCCAATGAAACTTTCCATTGACTGAAGTGGGTTCAAGGGCAGCAGTAGCAACTCACAATTCAGCCTCTTCTGAGGCCACAACACAAGGTCCCATACAATGTTTTTGTAACTGCAAATGATTCCAAAATCTCTCTCAGAGCATAATCTGTACTCCATGCTGCACATCTGTACCAAGAATTTAGAAGCAAAATGGGTCATTAGTACCTAATTTACATGTTATGTTTTATGCTTCCTGGCAAGTTAAAGCTGTGGTCAATGGTTCGGCCCCAAATGGCCTTTCATTACTCAGGCTGTCCAGACATTCATAACCTTATGAGCCCTTACCAAAGAGGCTGATATTTGTGCCAGAAACACTGAGGGAAGAGAGCACTCGTGTGGAACATGCATAATGCAAGGACTAAATGGAATTTAAGGAAAGTGAGGTGATATTAATCCATGATAGGCAGACAGAGATGCTTAATTGTCACAGGTCATAACATTCTCCAAACCACTGCAAAAAATCTTACCAAGTCTCTCCCCTTTTTGCTCATACTCTGCTGGTTTATTTGAATCTGTTCAGGATGAAAAAATATCTCTGGTGAAGAATCATAGAACCAGTCAGGGTGGGAAGAATCATCCAGTTCCAACACCTCTGCCATGGGCAGGGACACCTCACACTAGATCAGGCTGTCCACAGCCTCATCCAGCCTGGCTTTGAACACCTCCACCACTTCCCTGAGCAACCCATTCCAGGCTCTCACCACCCTCATGCTGAGGAACCTCTTTCTAACATCCAGGCTGAATCTCCCCATTTGTAGCTTTGTTCCATTCTCCCCCAGTCCTATCACTCCCTGACATCCTAAAAAGTCCCTCCCCAGCTATCTTGTAGGCCCCCTTCAGATACTGGAGAGCTACAACAAGATGAAGGTACTTGCATGTTAAATTCTCACATAACCCTCAAAGACAGCATCCTACTTGAATTTTCCAGGCAGGCCTTCTGAATTCAGCGAGATTGCTCCCAGGTCAGGCTCCTAAGACATCAGCAAAGACAGAACTGGCCCTCTAACTCATGATAAATAGCAAAGATGCTTCTCCCAAAGCCAGAACTTCTGAGTAGGGATTGCTGTTAGTAATGGGCTGGGCAGCACCATCCATTATGAAGGTTGCCTAATGTTGCACATTGTAAGATTAATGTTACCAGAGTTATGCAGACTGAAATTTTCCATGCTGGATGTTTCCTGCACAGTATTTTTACCCCCACTCTCCTTTTAATTTTGTTTATTCAGCTATTTATTTAAAAGCAACAGGCTGAAAGTGGAAGCTAGGACTGATGAGAAAGGTGATGGAGTAGCATCAGTCCACTGAGGGAATGAGCACCACTACAGCCATTCCCTTAAATATTCAGGCTAAGTGTGAGATGGTTTCTTGCACTTTCAGATGAGGTTTACCTTGTAAATTGCTGAGCAAGTGCACAGAGGTTAACAGCATTTTGCTGCAACTCTCCTACCTGTGCATCCTCTTAGTCAGAAAGGAAAGAGGCTGTCTAGGGTGCATTTGAGGGAGGGATCTGATCTGCTGGATGCTTTTCCCTCCGGTGAAAGGAGCTAACCACTTCAAACTGAGAAGCAGTCTTAGCAGATGTCCCAAAGGGCATCCACTTGGAGAGCTGATGCAGAGCTGCTTGTCTGCAGGAACTTCTTATCCCACCTCTACTGCTGCCTGTCTGCAGTAACTTCTTATCCCACCTGTACTGCTGCCTGTCTGCAGGAACTTCTTATCCCACCTGTACTGCTGCCTGTCTGCAGGAACTTCTTATCCCACCTGTACTGCTGCCTGTCTGCAGGAACTTCTTATCCCACCTGTACTGCTGCCTGTCTGCAGGAACTTCTTATCCCACCTGTACTGCTGCCTGTCTGCAGGAACTTCTTATCCCACCTGTACTGCTGCCTGTCTGCAGTAACTTCTTATCCCACCTGTACTGCTGCCTGTCTGCAGGAACTTCTTATCCCACCTGTACTGCTGCCTGTCTGCAGTAACTTCTTATCCCACCTGTACTGCTGCCTGTCTGCAGTAACTTCTTATCCCACCTCTACTACTGCCTGTCTGCAGTAACTTCTTATCCCACCTGTACTGCTGCCTGTCTGCAGTAACTTCTTATCCCACCTGTACTGCTGCCTGTCTGCAGGAACTTCTTATCCCACCTGTACTGCTGCTTGTCTGCAGTAACTTCTTATCCCACCTCTACTACTGCCTGTCTGCAGTAACTTCTTATCCCACCTGTACTGCTGCCTGTCTGCAGGAACTTCTTATCCCACCTGTACTACTGCCTGTCTGCAGGAACTTCTTATCCCACCTGTACTGCTGCCTGTCTGCAGGAACTTCTTATCCCACCTCTACTACTGCCTGTCTGCAGGAACTTCTTATCCCACCTGTACTGCTGCCTGTCTGCAGTAACTTCTTATCCCACCTGTACTACTGCCTGTCTGCAGGAACTTCTTATCCCACCTGTACTGCTCCCTGCTGTCAGTCCAGTGTGTGACAAATCCTGGGATCAGATGGGGGTGGACTTGGGACCCATTCTCTGGAAAGACTGAGGCTGAATGTAGGAGTGGAGGGAATGTCTCTGGGGAACTAGAATGGAGAAGTGGAGCTGCTGGAGAAGATGATGAGAAGTTAAGGAGGGAAAGCAAAAGGAAAAAAAGGGAAATAACAGAATCACAGAACATTAGAAGTTGGAAGGGACCTCCAGAGGTCATCCAGTCCAATCCCCCTGGCAAACCAGGATCCCCTAGGGCAGGCAGCACAGAAATGCATGAAACTGGGTTGTCTGATAGAGGAGAGTAGAATGTCTGGCTCAGGGACTTGAAGGGAAGCTGCAGTCTGGTGAGGTCAGGCTCTTCTCCCAGACAACTAATAACAGGACAAGAGGGCATGGTCATAGAATCACAGAATTGAGCAGGTTGGAAAAGACCTCTGAGATCATCAAATCCAACCTATCACCTAACACCTCCTAATGAACTAACCCATGGCTCTAAGTGCCTCATCCAGCCTCCTCTTAAACACCTCCAGGGATGGGGACTCCACCACCTCCCCAGACAGCCCATTCCAATGCCAATCACTCTTGCTGGGAAGAACTTCTTTCTAGCATCCAGCCTGAACCTGTTCTGGTGCAGCTTGAGGCTGTGTCCTTTTGTTCTGCTCCTGGTTGCCTGACAGAAGAGACCAACCTCATCAGGCTACAACTTCCCTTCAGGTAATTGTAGAGAGCAATGAGATCTCCCCTGAGCCCCCTGAGCCCCCTCAGGAAAGCTGCAGGAGGGGAGATTTAGGCTGGATATTAGGAAGCACTTCCTGATGGGATTAGGAATTACTGCCTGGTGATTAGACACTGGCATGGACTGCCCAGGGAGGTGGTGGAGTCACCATCCTTGGGGGTCTTTAAGGAAAGATTGGATGTGGCATTTGGTGGCATGGGTTAGCTGATGTGGTGGTGTTAGGTTATAGGCTGGCCTGGATGATCTCAGAGGTGCTTTCCAGCCTCACTGATCCTGTGATTTATTGCATGAGGTAAAAGGCATGTGAGAAAATTCAGCAGGGATTTGCAGCATCAGAAGAAATGGTCTCATGGCCAAAGCACTGGATAGCACACTAGGGAACTGGGCAGGGAAAGGTCTTAGGTGATGACAGGCAAATCACTTAAAATGAGTTTTTCACAGTTGGTCTCTAATTGTGCATGTTTCATTTTCTGAGTAGCTGCCTTGAGATTTTTGGGTCTCACTGCTAACATCTGCAAGTGAAGCAAGAGGAAGATTAGCTTTGTACAGGGGGAACAGCACATGCAGTTAAATACACAGAAAATCAAACTGCACCAAGCAATGGATGCTTTTTATCTTCATCTTTCATACATTTAAGTTCTCCATCTGTAGAAATTGGACTAAAGACATCCTCTTTGCCTCCCAGAAGTGACAGGAAAATATACCCACAGTCTGCCCAGGGACATGGTGGAGTCACCAGCCCTTGATGTGTTTAAAGCTTGTTTGGATGTGGTGCTTAGGGCTATAGTTTAAGGTGAATTTTGTGGAGTAGGGTTCTAGGTTAGACTTGGTGATGATGAGGGGCTTTGCCAGCCTGCATGTTCCTGTGATACTGTGATATGTGTGAAGTAGTCAAAGGCTACAGTGGAGAATGCCACAGGAAAGTCCACAGGGAAATGAAGTAGGAGTAGGGAGGTGATTGTCCCCTTGTACTCTGCTCTGCTGGGGCCACACCTGGAGTATTGTGTTCACTTTTGGGCACATCGCTACAGGAGGGATGTGGAGGTGCTGGAGTGAATGCAGAGGAGGGCAAGGAAGCTGGGGAAGGGCCTGGAGTGTAAATCCAATGAGGAGCAACTGAAGGAGCTGGGGATGGTTAGTGTGAGGAAGAGGAGGCTGAGGAGAACCTCATTGCTGTCTACAGTTACCTGCAGGCACCTTGTGAAGAGGCTGCTGCTGGGCTCCTCTCGTAGGTAAAAAGTGCTGGAACAAGAGGGAATGGCCTCAAGCTGCCACTGGACATAAGGAAAACTTTTTTCCCAGCAAGAGTGGTCAGGCCCTGGAATGAGCTGCCCAGGGAGATGATGGAGTCAGCAACCCTGGATGTGTTTAAGGGTAGTTTGGATGTGGTGCTTAGGGATATGGTTTATCACAGTATCACAGTATCATCAGGGTCGGAAGAGACCTCACAGATCAAGTCCAACCCTTTACCACAGAGCTCAAGGCCAGACCATGGCACCAAGTGCCACGTCCAGTCCTGCCTTGAACAGCTCCAGGGACGGCGACTCCACCACCTCCCCGGGCAGCCCATTCCAGTGCCCAATGACTCTCTCAGGGAAGAACTTTCTCCTCACCTCCAGCCTAAATCTCCCCTGGCACAGCCTGAGGCTGTGTCCTCTTGTTCTGGCGCTGGCCACCTGAGAGAAGAGAGCAACCTCCTCCTGGCCACAACCACCCCTCAGGTAGTTGTAGACAGCAATAAGGTCTCCCCTGAGCCTCCTCTTCTCCAGGCTAACCAATCCCAGCTCCCTCAGCCTCTCCTCGTAGGGCTGTGCTCAAGGCCTCTCCCCAGCCTCGTCGCCCTTCTCTGGACACGCTCAAGCATCTCAATGTCCCTCCTAAACTGGGGGGCCCAGAACTGAACACAGTACTCAAGGTGTGGTCTAACCAGTGCAGAGTACAGGGGCAGAATGACCTCCCTGCTCCTGCTGACCACACCATTCCTGATGCAGGCCAGGATGCCACTGGCTCTCTTGGCCACCTGGGCACACTGCTGGCTCATGTTCAGGCAGGTATCAATCAGCACCCCCAGATCCCTCTCTGTCTGGCTGCTCTCCAGCCACTCCGACCCCAGCCTGTATCTCTGCATGGGGTTGTTGTGGCCAAAGTGTTTCTCTCTTAGACCTCTCTGACAAGGAGAGCCTGAGGGAGCTGGGGCTCTTTAGCTTGGAGGAGACTGAGGGATGACCTCATCAATGGTTATAAATATGTAAAGGTGAATGCCAGGAGGCTGGAGCCAGGCTCTGCTGGGTGATGCCTGATGACAGCCCAAGGGGCACTGGGTGGAAGCTGAGGCATAGGAAGTTTCACTTAAACATGAGGAGGTCCCTGTGAGGGTGACAGAACCCTGGAACAGGCTACCCAGGGGAGTTGTGGAGTCTCCCTTTCTGGAGAGGGAGCCTGGACATGCCTGCCTGGATGTGTTCCTGTGTGACCTGGTGTAGCTGATCCTGCTGTGGCAGGGGGGTTGGGCTGGATGAGCTTTGGAGGTCCCTTCCAGCCCTTGACATTCTGTGATGCTGTGATTCTACGACTCTACGATTTCCAGGCTTAACTTTGCAGTCTCAGTCCCGTTCCTGTCACAATCTGGGGGGGTGTCAGTGTGATACTGCAGCTGAATCCTTCCATGTGGAACATGATGTTTTACCAAAGGGATATTCTCTAATCAAAAGGGAATGTGTTGCCTTGCTTCCTGTTTGCTTCCCACGCTGCTATGGCTATTTGCTTCTTTCCCGCGGCGAGACTGAAGACTGCTGAAGTCCAATGGCCTCAGCCATGGGGCTGCTTATTCAATGTGGCATGTAAGCAGCAGGGATTTCCTTGTTCCTGGCTAGAGACCTGCATACTTTACCTCTTCCATGCAAGTAGGATGGAATTAATCAGTGTTGGTTTTCTCAGCAAGCAATGAAATTTCAACCGCTGCAATGTCGGAGGAGGAAGACTCCTCAAAGGGCACCTGGAGAAAAGGCATGAATGAGAAGTTCCTGCCAAGACATGAACAGTATGCTTGAGTGTGTCTGAAACGTTGGGCACAGAGAGTAAACAAGCCCCATGACAGGTCTAGCCTAAATACCAGGCACTTCCATGGCAAGTAGCCCATACTTTCACCGACCTTGGCATCAGGACGAGGATAATATTTTTGCAGGGATGAACTGCACTTGAACAATGCCTCTAATGTTTTCTGTGTTGCTGCAAACATGCTCTCCTCTCAGATCAGCCATGTGGCTCTTCTTTTCCATCCCCTCTTCCCCTTTTCCTTTCATAGAGGTGCATTTTATGTGTCTGCTGAAGAGGAAATCTCTGTCTTCTGTGCAGTTCTTGGGCTCGCTCTGGGCACTCAGAAGACAGTGCACCTCAGTCCTGGGAGTGCAGGTGTTGACTCTTAGCTGATGGTTCTCTTCCACAGCCTCTACTTAGTCATCCCATATCTTATTCTTTTAAGAGAATCAGCATAGCTCCAAGTGTTTAATTTCCTGTAGCAATCTTGGCTACTATATTTCACAGATCATCCAGTTCCAACCCCCCCTGCCATGGGCAGGGACACCTCACACTAGAACAGATTGCTCAAAGCCTCATCCAGCTTGGCCTTGTACACCTCCAGGAAGGGATCAGCCATAACTTCCCTGGCAACCTGTTCTGGCATCTCACCCCCCTCACTGTAAAGAATTTCTTCCTAATATCCAGTCTGAATCTCCCCTCCTCAGTCTTAAATCCATTCCCTCTCATCCTATCACTACAAGCCCTTGTAAAAAGTCCCTTGCTGACTTTCTCGTGGCCCCATAAGGTACTGGAAGGCTGCTATAAGGTCTCCCCAAAGCCTTCTCTTCTCCAGGCTGAACAGCTCAAATGTTCCTAGCCTTTCCCAACAGAGGAGGTGCTCCAACCCTCTAATTGTCTTCATGATCCTCCTCTGAACCCACTCAGGCAGTTCGATGTCCCCCTTATGCTGGGGACACTAGAACTGGATGCAGAATGCCAGATGAGTTCCCTCAAGAGCAGAGCAGAGTGGGAGGATAACATCTCTTTGTGAACTCCTGTCAGCAGCTGTTGCTCTCACTATTGACCAGGGATGCTCTGGCTATGCAGATAGGCCAGAGAAAGTTCCTGGGGAAGCAGCAGCTTGTTCTGAACTTCCAGACACCAAAACACAAGCACAATGCCAAGCACAACTCCAGGCTGGGTGGGGAATGGCTGAGAGCAGTCCTGAGGAAAAGGACCTGGAGGTCTGGAGTGATGCAAAGCTCAACATGAGCCTGCAGTGTGAGTGCAGCCCAGACAGCAACCCTGTGCTGGGCTGCAGCAAGAGCAGTGTGGGCAGCAGGGCAAGGGAGGGGATTCTGCCCCTTGGCTCTGCTCTCCTCAGACCCCACCTGGAGCACTGTGTGCAGTTCTGGAGCCCCCAGCACAAGAAGAAGCCAGTCCAGAGGAGGCCAGGACAATGCCCAAAAGGCTGCAGCAGCTCTGCTATGAGGACAGGCTGAAAGGATTGGGGCTCTGCAGCCTGGAGAAGAGAAGGCTTTGAGGAGACCTTGGAGTGGCCTTCCTATATGTGATGGGGACTAGAGGAGGGCTGGGGAGGGACTATTGATAAGGTCTTGTAATGACAGGATGAGGAGTAATGGGTTTAAAGTGGCAGAGAGGTGATTGAAAGTGGCTGTTAGGAATAGGTTGTTTGCAGTGAGGGTAGTGAGACACTGGCACAGGTTGCCCAGGGAAGTTGTGAATCACAGAATCACAGAATGTGATCAAAGATGTGATTCACAACCTCCCTGGAGGTGTTCAAGGCCAGGTTGGATAAGGCTTTGAGCAACCTGTTCTAGTAGGAGGTGTCCCTGCCTGTGGCAGAGGGTTGGAACTCGATGAGCTTTGAGGTCCCTTCCAACCTAAGCCAGTCTATGCTCCTATCAAAGCACCATCTACAGCATGTACCCTGCACGTTCTGGAGGTCAGCATGCAGGTACCAGTGCAAGTGGCAGACTTGAAAAGGCAACCAGAATCTTGCAGTGTCTGTCCTATAAGTGATACTTTTCCCCAGGAGAAGAGTCTTAAGAGCACTTTATCTCTGAGCAGGACTTCACATTTATGGACACAGAGCTGATGTTTAACACAGAGAGAAGGTAGTGCTCCCCAGCTGATGCAAGGCAGCAGGAGCTCTTGCAGAGCTTCTGCAGCTGGAGGTAAGCCCATGCTTATTTCTAGCCTCACCCACCCCAGCTCCCTACATGTTCTTGACCAGAGTAAGGTGAGAACAGGTTTCTCAAAGGGCTAATGACATCTGACTGTGATGCTGCTCTTGCCACACCAGTGTTATTCTTTGCTGTGGGTTGGTCTCTTCTCCCAGACAAGCAGCACCAGAACAAGAGGACACAGTCTCAAGTTGTGCTGGGGGAAGTATAGGCTGGATGTTAGGAGGAAGTTCTTCACAGAGAGAGAGATTGGCATTGGAATGGGCTGCCCAGGGAGGTGGTGGAGGTGTTCAAGAAAAGCCTGGATGAGGCACTTAGTGCCATGGTCTGGTTGACTGGCTAGGGCTGGGGGATAGGTTGGCCTGGATGATCTCGGAGGTCTCTTCCAACCTGGCTCATTCTATGGTTCCATGAATTAGATTCCAGTGAGGCTTCATACTCTGTTTATTTTACCAAACAATGTGTGCAGTCCTTCTATTGGCATTGCAATCTGAAGCAATGCCTGAGTGGGCTGGAGGGGATGCTGGAGAACACTTCAGACCTATGGGGAATCTCATTTATTAGTGCATTTCTGCAGCTCTACCCTGTGATGCAAAGGAATACTCAAGTGTCATCTTCCAAGAGGGCAGTAAGTGTCAGAATGTGGTTTCAGAATATAAACACCATAGCTCTAATTATGAGGTAGGCAACCCTTGTTGAAGTTCTTGTTAGTTTAGTCTTCTGTCCACTGAAATTCCTTCAGGACCTTTGGAGGTGATCATCAAGGATTGGTTTTTGCAGATCTGAACATCATTGTTTTGTGTTTCTGAACATTTGTGGCTGTACATTGACATTTAGGAAACAAAATATGATGGGGAAAGAAACTTTGTAAGAGTTAAGACATTATTCATATTGCAGTGTGAAACTGAACCAAGGAATGGTAGAAAAGCTGCAAACCCCCACAAATAAAAGAATATTTGAGAGGGGTGGTTCTACCCCTTTACTCTGGTGCTGTGAGACCCCACCTCAATTTCTGCATCCAGTTCTGGGGTCCCCATCACAAGAGGGGCATACATCTGTTGGAATAGAATCATAGAATCAACCAGGTTGGAAGAGACCTCCAAGATCATCCAGTCCAACCTAGCACCCAGCCCTAGCCAGTCAACTAGACCATGGCACTAAGTGCCTCATCCAGGCTTTTCTTGAACACCTCCAGGGATGGTGACTCCACCACCTCCCTGGGCAGCCCATTCCAATGCCAATCACTCTCTCTGTGAAGAACTTCCTCCTAACATCCAGCCTAAACCTCCCCTGGTACACTTTGAGACTGTGCCCCCTCGTTCTCTTGCTGGTTGCCTGGCAGAGGAGACCAACACCCACCTGGCTACAACCTCCCTTCAGGCAGTTGTAGACAGCAGTGAGGTTCCCCCTAACACACCCTATTCCTTACTGAGTCTCATTTGGGGGAGCACAGGGGCACAGTTTTCTGGCCTCCAGCTGCCTTACTTTTCTTGCTGCTTCTTAAGTCAGAAGACATTGTCCTGTAGTTACACTAGCATCTTAGAATCATAGAATCACAGAATCAACCAGGTTGGAAGAGACCTCCAAGATCACCCTGTCCAACCCTATCCAATCAACTAGACCCTGGCACTAAGTGCCTCATCCAGTCTTTTTGCAAACACCTCCAGGGATGGTAACTCCACCACCTCCCTGGGCACTTGATTTAGTTGGGCAATTTATCAGGCAGGAGTTCCAGCACCACTCCCCTTTTTCCACCACACCTTCCCCACCCTACATCTAACTTTCCCCTTTTTACCCCAAACTCAGAGCACCTGGGTTCTGTTGGAGCCTCCTCCCACCCCAGGTGTGAGCACTTTGTCCTCCCTGCCTACTCCCCTTTATAATCCCCCTCAGGAAAGGCAGAAGCCCTAAGCTTGCCCAATTGGGCAGAGGATCCTCCTCTCATCACGACTGGTGAGTGCCCATGGTGCACACTGGGTGACTGGTGGAGGTGATCTAAAGGCTGGGGGGCCTGGTGGCCCCCCAGTTAGGTAGGCTAGAGACTCAGTGATCACTCTAACACCACCCATGGGTGCTGGCTGGGTCTCCTTACTCTTCTATGTTTAGCTGCTGCTTTCTGCTCACTTATGATGAGTTCAAGTGGTTGGCTGAACTGGAAGCCCAGGTTGGATGAGTCCTTGAGTGACCTGTTCTAGTGGGGTATGGGGTTGAAACCCCTATGGTATGGGGTTGAAACTGGATGAGCTTTGAGGTCCCCTCCAAACTGAACCATTCTATGTTCAGAGGAGGCCACAAAGGAGGTCCAGGGGGTAGAACACCTCTGCTATGAGGACAGGCTAATCAAATTGGGATTGATCAGCCTGGAGAAGAGAAGACTCCATGTAGACCTTATAACTGCCTTCCAGTACTTAAGGGAACTTAGAGGAAGGCTGCAGAGGGACTTTTTACCAGTGTCCACCTATAGGACAAGGGGAAATGGGTTTAAATTGAAGGAGAACAGGCTAAGATTGGATCTTAGGAAGAAATTCTTCACTACAAGAGTGGCAAAACTCTGGAATGGATTGTCCAGAGAGGTTATGAATGCCTCCTCCCTGGAGGTGTTCAAGAGCAGGTTGGATGGAGCCTTGAGTAACCTAATCTAGCTGGAAGGTGTTCCTGCCCATGAAGAGGGACCTCGGGATGCTGGTGGATGAGAAGCTCAGTATGAGCTGTCAGTGTGCTCTTGCAGCCCAGAGAATAAGAGCCTGGGCTGCAGCAAGAGCAGTGTGGGCAGCAGGGTGAGGGAAGTGATCCTGCCCCTCTGCTCCACACTGGTGAGACCCCACCTGGAGTACTGCATCCAGTTCTGGAGCCCCTCGGACAAGAGGGATATGGAGGTGCTTGGAGACATCCAGATAAGGGCCACGAGGATGATCAGAGGGCTGGAACTGCTCTGCTGTGAGGAGAGACTGAGGGAGTTGGGGCTGTTCAGTCTGGAGAGGAGAAGGCTCCCAGCTGACCTTATTGTGGCCTTTCAGTATCTTAAGGGAGCTACAAGAAAGCTGGGAAGGGACTTTTTAGGCTGTCAGGTAGTGATAGGACTGAGGGGAATGGAACAAAGCTGGAAATGGGTAGATTCAGCCTGGATGTTAGGAAGAAGTTCTTCAGCATAAGAGTGGTGAGAGCCTGGCAGGGGTTGCCCAGGGAAGTGATGCAAGCCTCATCCCTGGCCAGGCTGGATGAGGCTCTGGGCAGCCTGATCTAGTGTCAGGTGTCCCTGCCCAAGACAGGGGGGTTGGAAGTAGATGATCCTTGTGGTCCCTTCCAACCCTGCCTGGTTCTATGATTAACATTTAAGATGAGAGCTCTCACTTTCCCTATGGCAGGTCAGTTTTCATAAGAATGAAGTTCTCTCTAGAACAGCAATGAAGTTCTCTCTAAAACAGCACCACTTTTCTTTAATAGACCTGAGGAAGACTGTTCCTGCTTCTTGTATCTGAACACCAACTCCCACACTCTGTGCATCCATCTCACAGATTTGGTGTGAAGAGAGGCTCTGGACAGCCTGATCTCGTGTGAGGTGTCCCTGCCCATGACAGGGGAGCTGGGGCTAGATGATCCTTGTGGTCCCTTCCAACCCTGACTGATTCTATGATTCAAAGAGATTCTTGATACTGCAGACTTCTATCAAGGAGAAGAAAAATGTCTCATGTTGGCAGTCTCCCTCTTGCACAAGTTACTTTTAGAGGTTCCTAAATGACTTTAAAATCTGTTTTGCACTATTTGTATCCATTTTACTCACGCCCACACAAAGGGGTCTTGCCACTCAGCAGGCAGCCAAACCAGCCTGTGGATATAAACCCAAGCCAAAGGCAGTGTCTGTAGTATCACAAGCAAACCACTGGTGCTTGGGCACAAGATCCAGTTAAGTGGTAATTTAGCAGTGTTGCCAGAGGTTAATGATGGCCTTTAAAATTGTAGAGGATCAATTTATCTTTTTCTTTCAATGTGTTATATCCCTTTGGATTATTTAGGTTGATGGTTGATCTTATTTTTAGTTTATTTACCCTCCCAACCCCCAAAAGATGGAGATTGACAAACACTTAGAGAAAAAACCCAACATTTTACCAGTGTAGGATCATGAAGCTTTGTTCTGCTTGAACTTTGGGGATTCAGGAGGGAAATGGAAAGGGGAAAAGAAAGAAAAGAAGAAAGTAAATGTAGGGATGAAGTGACAACTGACAGCATCCAGTACTGTGATAAAAAGCCACTAATAAAAGGGATGAGCTCTTTAGAACTTGTAGTAACTATGGCATGCAGAGTTAGTAATCCCTGTGAATCCCTTAAGACAGGGATCTGCTGGAGAGAGTCCAGCAGAGAGCCACAAGGATGACTGTGGGACTTGAGTATCTCCCCTGTGAAGAGAGACTGAGAGCCCTGGAGCTGTTTAGTCTGGAGAAGAGAAGGCTGAGAGAAGATCTCCTCAATGTGTACGACTACCTGAAGGGAGGTTGTAGCCAGGTGGAGTTGGTCTCTCCTGCCAGACACCCAGGGACAGGACAAGAGGACACAGCCTCAAGCTGCACCAGGACAGGTTCAGGCTGGATGTTAGGAAGAAGTTCTTCCCAGCAAGAGGGATTGGCATTGGAATGGGCTATCCAAGAAGGTGATGGAGTCCCCATTCCTGGAGGTGCTGAAGAGGAGGCTGGATGAGGCACTTAGTGCCATCGGTTAGTTAATTAGAAGGTGTTAGGTGATAGGTTGGACTGGATGATCTCAGAGGTCTTTTCCAACCTGCTTAATTCTGTGATTCTCTGGAATATCTGAGGGGTGGATGTCAAGTGCCTGGGGCCAAGCTCTTTTCGGTGGTCAGCAGCAATAATGAGCAATGGATACAAACTGGAACAGAGAAAGCTTCAACTTCAACGTGAGGAGAAACTTCTTTACAGTGAGGGTGACATTGCTCTCAAGCAGGCTGTGCAGAGAGGTTGTGGAGTCTCCCTCTCTGGTGACTTTCAGATGGGCTGCCCAGGGAGGTGGTGGAGTCACTGTCCCTGGGGGTGTTCAAGCAAAGCCTGGCTGAGGCACTTAGTGCCATGGTCTGGTTGACTGGCTAGGGCTGGGGGATAGATTGGACTGGCTGATCTTGGAGGTCTCTTCCAACCTGGTCGATTCTAGGAACTACCCTAGGGGATCCTGCTTTGGCAGAAGGGTCAGACTGGATGATCTCTGGAGGTCCTTTCCAATCTCTAAAGTTCAGTGATTCTGTGACTAGAGGGAAAAAAACCCAACCTCTTTGGGGTCTCTGTTTCACTATGAAATTCTGATTGGCACTGACCAGAGGACTGAAAAGGTGTTAGGGGAGGGAGTGATGGGCAGACACACCCAGCAGTTGGATCCCCTGCAAGCCACAGAGAAATTCAGCTGATGGTTCAAGAAAGATATTTCAGTACATTCCCTCACTAAATCACCTATGGAGACGCTTTGTTGCCTGCCATCCTGAGATCCTTTTAAAGGACTTGCAGAACACAACAAAAGCAGATAAGTTAAAGCCAAAGGAGCTGTGAATAGTTTTATTCTGTGCCTGTCAGCAATTTCTGCTGCTCAAATATCCGTTCGCAGTGTGGCTCTGCTGGTGCCTAAATTCATTCTGCCATTTTATTGACCTGGTAAAAGTTTTCATCCTGAGGGCTGCTTCAGCTTCTAGCCTGGGCTGGTTTAGAAGTCAAAGAGTAGTTTTGCAGAAGCCTTTTCATCTGAAGAAAGCGATTCACAAGATGTCTCCTTTAGTTTCCTGGAATGGAGATGTTTGTTTTGTGCTACGTACAACAGCGCCTGTAGATTTCATAACCTTAAACATTCAAATCACAGCTTCAGCTGAAATTTTCTTTCAGCACATATTACTCAGAGCATCACCAGGCAGGAGTCTAAATAGCAGCACCAGACAGAAAATGAAGTTTGGGATTCCAGTTAAAAATCTTTTAAGGCTGGACATAAAAGCCTCAAACAAAACCAGCACCAAACAAAACCAAAGGTCTTAGTCGCTACCTTCTTTGAGGAGAAGTCATCCACTTCTGTCATCCCAATCCAAAGCAGAACAGAATGGGAACAATCAAACATTTGTGCTCTGAGTTTCCCAGGGTGTTTCTGAGGTGAGCTTTCACATGTTTTTGGAGGGATGGTTTCCATTGCCTTGGCCTTGCTGCAGAGACATTGTTGAAACTCATTTGAGAAGAGACAGACAAAGTCCTTTTCTAGCCCGGACAGCGGTCACAGCTGTGGTGTGGGCAGCCCTTCCCTTGGGGCTGCAGAACAAGCACCACATTCAAGGGCTGGGGAAATTCTGGTGGTGGTGCATCCTCTGTGATGAGTTTGAAGTAGTTTGGAAGTCTACCATGTGCTGAATAGCTTTGTGAGCAGCCATGAGAGCAACAGTTTGGGCACTGCACTTGGGAAACTCCCATCAAGAGCAAGGATCCAGGGTCATGTGCTCTTCAAGTGTCATCTCTGGGAATGGTGACCATCTCACTACCAGCATCTGAGCTTTTCATGGAATCACAGAATGTCAGGGGCAGGAAGGGACCTCCAAAGCTCATCCAGTCCAAACTCCTGCCAGAGCAGGATCACTTAGAGCAGATGATACAGGAATGCATCCAGGTGAGTCCTGTGTATCTCCAGAGAGGAAACTCCACAACCGCCCTGGGCAGCCTCTTCCAGGGTTCTGGCACCCTCACAGGGAAGAAATATTTCTTCATGTTTCCAAGGAATATCCTATGCATTAACTCCCACCATTGCCCCTTGTGCTGCCGTTGGGCATCACCCAGCAGAGCTTGGCTCCAGCCTCCTGGCAGTCATCCTGCACAAATTGATTAACATGAATGAGGTCACCTCTCCGTCTCCTCCTCTCCAAGCTGCAGAGCCCCAGCTCCCTCCTAAGGAAGATGTTCCACTTGCTTCATGGTCCTTCTGGCTCTGTGCTGGACTGTCTTCAGAGAAGGACATAAAGGCTGGTGAGGGGCCCTGAGCACAGCCCTGTGAGGAGAGGCTGAGGGAGCTGGGGGTGTGCAGCCTGCAGAAGAGGAGGCTCAGGACAGATCACATTGCTCTCTAGAACTACTTGAAGGGAGGTTGTGGCCAGGTGAGGTTGGTCTCTTGTGCCAGGCACCCAGGGGCAGAACAAGAGGCCACAGCCTTAAGCTGCACCAGGGCAGGTTCAGGATGGATGTCAGGAAGAAGTTCCTCATAGCAAGACTGATAGGAATTGGAATGGGCTGCCCAGGGAGGTGGTGGAGTCTCTATCCCTGGAGATGGGCTGATCCAGAGTTGGCTGTCCATGCACATGGCAGGGGGATCGGAACTGGATGATCCTTGTGGTCCCTTCCAACCCTGATTCTATGAGATGTTGAAGAGGAGGCTGGATGAGGCACTTAGTGCCATGGGTTAGTTAATTAGAAGGTGTTAGGTGGTAGGTTGGACTCGATCCCCAAGGTCTTTTCCAGTCTGGTTAATTCTGTGATTCTCTGATTGAGTAGTTCTTCTCTCACATGTCCGTTGGTCTGTCAGTCTCTGTGCCTGCTCTTTTCCACTTTCTCCTTCTTTTTCTATGCCAAAGAAAGAGTGTGTCTAAGAACGAAGTGCCTAATAAGTTCAGCTGAGAAAGGAGTTTTAAATATTCCCATTGCACATCCAGATGTGCTGGCAGTTAATCATGGTGCATCCATATCCACAATCAAGCTAATGCTGGCTCTGAAGCTGAGAGACAAACAGTGTTTTGTTCAGGCAAATTGTGCTTGGTGATAGTGGGAAAACTGGACTTGATCAAAAGTCTAGGGCTGGAGCACCACTCCTATGAGGAGAGGCTGAGGGAGTTGGGGCTGTTCAGGCTGGAGAGGAGAAGGCTCCAAAATGACCTTACTGTGGTCTTTTGTTATTTTAAGGGGGCTACAAGAAAGCTGGGAGGGACTTTTTAGGATGTCAGGGAATGATAGGACTGGGGGGAAGGGAACAAAGCTAGAAATGAGTAGATTCAACCTGGATGTTAGGAAGAAGTTCAGTATGAGAGTGGCGAGAGCCTGGAATGGGTTGCCCAGGGAAGTGGTGGAAGCCTCATCCCTGGAAGTGTTTAAGGCCAGGCTGGATGAGGCTGTGGACAGCCTGATGTAGTGTGAGATGTCCCTGCCCATGGCAGGGGGGTTGGAACTGAATGACCCTTGTGGTCTCTTCCAACCCTGATTGATTCTATGAGAAAGGACTCACTGAACTGATGGGAATCTTTCCATCCATTTCAGCAGGCTTAAAGATTGCCTTCATTATTTGTAACTACTCCTTGCCATCATTCCCTGTACTTCACACAATATATATTTCCTTCTTCTATGCTTTAAAGAGGCTCAAAGCTCCATCTTCTCAAGCTAAACTTACTCTTGACCCTGCAGTATCTCCAGTCTGCTTTTCTATTTAGGGCTTGATCAGTGACCCTCAGGGAAAGGAGGCAGTGGCCTGAATGAGTAGATTTTAGAAGATAGTAAAAGTGTTGAGGGAGGGCTGGGATAACTCATTGCTGTCTACAACTATTTGAATGGACATTGTGGAGAGGCTGCTGCTGGGCTCTTCTCACAGGTCATTGGAGACAGAACAAGGGGGAATGGCCTCAAGCTGAGGCTTGGGAGATTTAAATTGGATATTAGGAAAAAGTTTTTCACAGAGAGAGTGATCAGGCACTGGAATGAACTGCCCAGGAAGGTCACCCACCCTGCATGTGTTTAAGGGTGGTTTGGATGGGTTGCTTGGGGATGTGGTTTAAGGTGAGTCTTGTAGAGTAGGGTTCTAGGTTGGGCTTGGTGATGCTGAGGGGTTTGGCCAACCTGCATGTTTCTGTGATTCTGTAACCCAGAATTCATCTTCCACTGGCTCACAGCCCAGTCTCAGTGCAGAGCCAAAGCATTTGCTCCTTGCCATATGATGACTGCTCCTGGCATATGGGCAAGTGACCAAATGTCTCCCCTGAGATAGCTGAGAGTCCCTCCTCAGGCTCTGGACCCCAGTCATGTTTGTCTGTGTGATGACTGTATTGAGCTCACAAGATCTCATCTGATCCCCCTGCTGCTGCTACAAAAAGAGTGGGTGGGTTGTTATCCCTCCAGCCAAAAGCCTTGTCCAAAATCAGCAAAGCCACATATCCCTCTGGTTCCAGGGCTCGAGCAAACGTACTTAGGCAAGGGTTGGTGGGACCTGGCTTTCAAGTCAAATTCCATGAGCAAAGCTTCAGTGCAGCTCCTTCTCAAAAGGAGCTCCCTGGGATAGGATACCCTACCCTAGATCAAGTTGGCCAGAGCCCCATCCAGCCTGGCCTTAAACACCTCCAACCATGGGGCCTCAACCACCTCCCTGGGCAACCCATTCCAGCCTCTCACCACTCTCATGCTCAACAACTTCCTCCTCACATCCAGTCTGAACCTACCCATTTCCATCTTTGCTCCATTCCCCCTAATCTTGTCACTCCCTGATATCCTGAAAATTCTCCCCCCAGCTGTTTTGTAGCCCCCTTCAGATACTGGAAGGTCACAAGAAGGTCACCTGGGAGCCTCCTCTTCTCCAGACTGAACAGCCCCAACTCTTTCAGTCTGTGCTCATAGCAGAGGTGCTGCAGCCCTCTGAGCATCCTCATGGCCCTTCTCTGGACACACTCCAGCACCTCCACATCTTTCTTGTAATGAGGGCTCCAGAACTGGATGCAGTACTCCAGGTGGGGTCCCACCAGAGTGGAATAGAGAGGGAGAATCACCTTCCTCGACCTGCTGGCCACATTTCTCCTGCTGCAGCCCAGCATTTAGTTGTCCCTCTGGGCTGGAAATGCACACTGCTAATGTCCAATCTAAACCTCCCCAGCCTCAGCTTGAGGTCTTTCCCCCCTTGTTCTGTCTCCGGTTAACCTTGGATGGGCAGTGCCAAAGCACTGCTTGCTGTAACTGCATAGGTGGGAGTCTCCAATTTTTATTTTTTTAATAAAGTCCTAAATTTCCAATGTCCACAATGCCCAATGCCAGCACAAGAGGCAATGTGGGGAAGCTGAGGCATAGGAAGTTTCATTAAAACATGTGTAAGACTTTTTTTTCCCCTGTGAGGGTGACAGGACCCTGGACCAGGATGCCCAGGGGGGTTGTGGAGTCTCCTTCTCTGGAGATATTCAGGTGTAGGCTGGATGTTAGGAGGAAGTTTTTCACAGAGAGAGTGATTTCCCATTGGAATGGGCTGCCCAGGGAGGTGGTGGAGTCACCATCCCTGAAGGTGTTCAAGAAAAGCCTGGATGAGGCACTTAGTGCCATGGTCTGGTTGATTGGATAGGGCTGGGTGCTAGGTTGGACTGGATGATCTTGGAGGTCTCTTCAACCTGGTTGATTCTATGACTCACCTGGATGTGTTCCTGTGTGATCTGCTCTAGATGATCCTGCTGTGACAGGGGGGTGGACTAGATGAGATTTCAAGGTCCCTTCCAGTCCCTGACATTCTGTGAATTCAAGGTGGGGGAAAAAACCATCAACCAAGGCTAAAACCTGTGTTGTTCCCTGGGCACATGTAAGATCTAGAGCCTTCTACACAACAAAGTGCTGCTTTTACCTGCAGCTGCCATTTCAACTAAGGAATCTGCCAAGCCATTATCCTGCCATAAATGGTCACCATTTCCATGCTTTAATAGAACTGAGGGGAGCAGAGGAATATTTCTTGTTCAAAGGACTGCCCTCTCGCCACCAGCAGGAGAACTTGATCGTGGCCCTTGGCTTCGCAGCTCCTGCCCTGCACCTGTGTAGCTCTGGCCCTGCCAAGATAAACTCTCTCCAAGGCAGGGTCTGTGCCATTGTTTTTAATCTCTGTGAAGTTATGGAGCAGCTTGGTGGTTAGTGAAGAAAAAAAGGCTCTGCTGTGCTCTCCTGGACTCAATTTCTGCTCCGGGAGTTTGCCTTGCGAGTAAAACAGCAAAGGCTACCCAGTGGCACTCTGGGCTCATACACACATTAATGTAGCTCTTCTGGCCATGCTGCTGTGAGGCAGGGCAATGCTATTAACCCCAGTTTACAAATGCAGCATGCCACTGAGGTCTGCAGGATATTAGTTGTGCTGGTAAGTGAATTCATAGAATCAACCAGGTTGAAAGAGACCTGCAAGATCATCCACTCCAACCTAGCACCCAGCCCTAGCCAGTCAACCAGACCATGGCACTAAGTGCCTCATCCAGGCTTTGCTTGAAGACCTCCAGGGACGGTGACTCCATCACCTCCCTGGGCAGCCCATTCCAATGCCAATCACTCTCTCTGTGAAGAACTTCTTCTTAACATCCAGCCTATACTTCCCCAGGCACAACTTGAGACTGTGTCCCCTTGTTCTATTGCTGGTTGTCTGGCAGAAGAGGCCACCCCCCACCTAGCTACAGCCTCCCTTCAGGTAGTTGTAGACAGCAATGAGGTCACCCCTGAGCCTCCTCTTCTGCAGGCTGCACACCCCCAGCTCCCTCAGCCTCTCCTCATAGGATTTGTGTTCCAGGCCCCTCACCAGCTTTGTTGCCCTTCTCTGAACACCTTCCAGCACCTCAACATCTCTCTTGAATTGAGGAGCCCAGAACTGGACACAGCACTCAAGGTGTGGCCTGAGCAGTGCTGAGTACAGGGGAATAATAACCTCCCTTGTCCTACTGGCCCACCAGAGACTAGGTGCTTGGACTGGGCTTTTAGAACATGACTGAACCACCACAGTCCAGTGCCAGGAGTTTTAACAAGTCCAAGTGCCAGGTTCTGCATTTTGGCCACAACAACCCCATGCAGTGCTACAGGCTGGGGATAGAGTGGCTGGAGAGCAGAAGAAAATGCAAACAGTCAATCTCCCAAGGGAAGTAGTGGGTTCCCCTACACTGGGGACACTTAGAAGACTCAGCTTGATAGGGTACTGGGCTATCTCATTTCAATTATACTATTACCTAGAGAGGCTTTGTGGTCCCTTCCAACCTGGCACTCTGTGTTTAGTCACACAGCAATACGTGGGATGAGATTTAACAAGGCCAAGTGCAGGATTCTGCACTTTGGCTACAACAACCCCAAACAGTGCTACAGGCTGGGGACAGAGTGGCTGGAGAACAGCCAGGCAGAGAGGGACCTGGGGGTGCTGGTAGATAGTAGCTGAAGCTGAGCTAGCAGTGTGCCCAGGTGGCCAAAAAGCCAATGGCATCCTGGCCTGGATCAGGAACATATCCCCAAGCACCACATCCAACCCCCCCTTAAACACATCCAGGGTGGGTGACTCCACCACCTCCCTGGGCAGCTCATTCCAGTCTCTGACCACTCTCTCTGTGAAAAACTTTTTCCTAATGTCCAATCTGAACCTCCTCAGCCTCAGCTTGAGGCCATTTATTGGGTCTGCAGCAGCATTAACACGGCCAGTCTGGGGAACCTTTCTTCTGAGCACAGGGCTTGTCTTTTGTACTGAAGCACATTGATTAGAGATGCAAACCCATCTTTTGTAGAAGGCAAGAGCTGATGTTCCAGCTTTTCAGATTATTCTGAAATACAAGAGCAACACAGACACTGTTAATAATGCAATCAAAGCAATTTAAATCCTTTTAAGGCATCCACAAAGGATCCTTTGATAAGAGGCAACTTTCATCAGCCTCAAAGACCAGGCAGTTTAATATGCCCTGTTTATTAAAGTTTATCCAGAGACAGCAGCAATTCCAGTTTCAGCTGGAGAAGAGCAACAGCAAATTCTAAGATGTATTTATAAGCACTAGTGTGAGACTTGCTGGTTTTAAATGACAAAAAAAAAAGAAGGTATTTATATTAATGTAGCTCTAAATGAGGTTATTCAGTGTTTAAAGATGCAATTTGTTTTCCATTAAAACCCTGAGTGGACACAAAACAATTCTGGAAGCCTGAAAGGGTTTGACAAAGTGAAGGAAATTGCTGCCTGTTGGGTTGTGAGTGCCTATTTAGTTTGGTTCTGCTGCATACTTTTGAATCCTGCTTCTAGTTCCTGCTTTTGGCCTTTTCATTGTGTGTCCCTGCAAGAGAGCTTGCGTGGAGGAAGCAGAGATGGGTTTTAGAACTGGGCTAGGGTGCTTAGGATCTCTTTTAGTAGCATCACCCCTGAGCTGACTGAGGTTCATGGAGTCACAGAAACACAGAATTATTGAGGCTGGTATTTATATTACATTATACTAGATCATGTTATTTTACATCATGTTGTATTAAGCCTCAAGACTAATAATTATCTAATGCTTACTGTTATAAACCTCTGAGATCATTAAGGCCAGGCAGGCCATGACCCTAACACCATCACATCAGTTAGACCATAGAATCATAGAATCAACCAGGTTGCAAGAGACCTCCAAGATCATCCAGGCCAACCTAGCAGCCAGCCCTATCCAGTCAACTAGACCATGGCACTAAGAGCCACATCCAAGCTATCCTTAAGCATCTCCAGGGACAGCAACTCCACCACCTCCCTGCCTTTATCATATGAGTGTTTATGGTGGCATTTTATGTAACACCTTTTCCAGAACCTCATAGCTCTGCTGTGAAGACAACCTGGAGAAGAGAAGGCTTCAAGGAGACCTTGGAGTGGCCTTCCAGTATCTGAAGGGGGCTACAGGAGGGCTGGGGAGGGACTACTGACAAGGTCTTGTAATGACAGGACAAGGAGGAATGGGTTTAAAGTGGCAGAGGGGAAATTGAAACTGGATGTTAGGAGGAAGTTGTTGACAGTGAGGGTGGTGAGACACTGGCACAGGTTGCCCAGGGAGGTTGTGGCTGCTCTCTTCCTGGAGGTGTTCAAGGCCAGGCTGGATGAGGCTCTAGACAGCCTGATCTAGTGTGGGGTGTCCCTGCATATGGCAGGGGATTGGAACTGGATGGTCCCTTCCAACCTAAACCATTCTATGATGGTATGATCCTATACAGAACACACTTGCATGCACACTCTGTTTGCCAGTGATATAAATAGTTTGGCATCCACAAGAAGTGGCTGCTGTCTTAAGTGCCTGTTTTGACCCACCCAGCTTTTCACCCCTGTTTTGGGTGACTTTGCAGGTGTTAAACAGGATTGTGCTGCAGCAGGAGGGTCTGGCTACCAAAGGTATCACTCTCAGAACTGTTTCAGTTACACTTCATCACCGTGAGCATCTGGTTTCACTTCCAAGTGTTTAACATTTCCATTTCCTCAGGAAATCATTCTTTCTGGTTTTTAAACTGTGGAAACTGGGTGGATATTTTTGCTGGCAAGTGGGAGCAGGAGAGACACAGCTCTTAGCCCCAGCCTGAGGGAGCCCCTGGCCTGGGTACCCGCTGGCCTCTGCATCCCCTCCCCTGCTGCAGCAGCTCATCAGCGCAGCTCGAGGTGCTTCAGCCAGGTCTCTGGGGTGCAGCAGGCTCTTAAAACACTTCTGCTTCCTTACTGTAGTAAAACTATCTGCTCCCTTCTTTCTGCTTTAGCTGAGAGAGGTGTTTTTCTTTCTTCATCTGCTCCAGGGCCCATGCATCACGGAAATTAGTTGGGGGCAGATATTTTAGCTGCCTTAATGAGGCCACTGGCAAGATCAGGGCCTAAGAAAATATTTTGGGTCATCTAGAAGGAATGAAAGCAGTTGCATCGTCTATTTGTTGTCTGTGTTGGTATATCCAGCCTTTAAATGAACATGGCTGGGGGAGTGGAAGGCTCTGGGGAACTGCTTTGGCTCTTGTGCTTTCAGAGATTATTCCTGGTATTTCCTTTTTCCTCATTACAAAGAGGTCACCCTTCTCACGTGCTGGCCAAGTTATGTACCACAGCAGGACATCTGTGCTGGGATCTTCTTCGTGTCTCACTTACCCACACGTGTCATCACGTTTAGCTACTTGGTTTGCCTGCTCTGCTCTGAAGCAGAGCTGGTGGAGGTGCAATTTGCATGCTTGTTTAGCTGTAATCGCTGGCCCTTTTGTACAGAATCAGTTAGGGTGGGAAGGGACCACAAGGATCATCTGCTTCCAACCTCCCTGCAATGGGCAGGGACACCTCACACTACATCAGGCTGTCCACAGCCTCAGCCAGCCTGACCTTAAGCACCTCCAGGCATGAGGCTTCCACCACCTCCCTGGGCAACCCCTGCCAGGCTCTCACCACTCTCATGCTGAAGAACTTCTTCCTAACATCCAGTCTGAATCTACCTATTTCTATCAGTCCTATCACTCCCTGACATCCTAAAAAGTCCCTCCCCAGCTTTCTTGTAGCTCCCTTAAGATACTGAAAGGTCACAATAAGGTCACCTGGGAGCCTTCTCCCCTCCAGACTGAACAGCCCTAACTCAGTCTCTCCTCACAGCAGAGCAGCTCAAGCCCTCTGATCATCCTCGTGGCCCTCCTCTGGACACCTTCCAGCACCTCCATATCCCTCTTGTCCCAGGGGCTCCAGAACTGGATGCAGTGCTCCAGGTGGGGTCTCACCAGTGCAGAGTAGGGGGGGAGGATCACGTCCCTCACCCTGCTGCTCACACTGCTCTTGCTGCAGCTCAGGCTCTGGTTGGCTTTCTGAGCTGCAAGAGCACACTGATGAGCATCTTCTGCCACAGCAAGTGTCACCACAGTGAGTGTCATCACAGCACAGCAGCTCTTACACACTGTGTTTTGTACAAGCCTTGTCAGCCTGTGTGAAGCAGTGCTCTGCAAGAGGGAGCACAGAGCAAGCTGCCTGATGAAAGGATTTGTTCCTTTGTGCTTTGTTCTGTTACAAATCCAAACTGTTGCCCTTTTTTTGTTTGTTTTTCTTCTCTTTGCTCTGCTTGTTTAACATGAGGGAGCTTGCAGTGGGTCTGGGCTGCTGGGGGGGATCCAGCCCTGGCTTGTGTTGCCACTGGTACTCAGGATGTATATTGAGTTCATGCCTTTGGATGAGGGAGTTAGTGAAGGTAGATTGCTGTGGGTTTGGGCTGCTGGAGGGACAAGGAGCAATGGATGGAAGCTGCAGCACAGGAGGTTCCACCTCAACACAAGGGGGAAATTCTTGACTGTAAGGGTGCCAGAGCACTGGAACAGGCTGCCCAGAGAGGTTGTGGAGTCTCCTTCTCTGGGGACTTTCAGGGCCTGTCTGGATGTGTTCCTGTGTGACCTGAGCTAGATTGTATGCTCCTTCTCTGGAAAGGGGGTTGGATGTGATCTCTTTGGATCCCTTCCAACCCCTGACATCCTGTGAGGGACCCGTTCCTGACGTGTGTGCCACCAATGCTCAGGGTGTATGTTGAATTAATGCCTTCAGAAGAGTGAGTCAGTAAAGGAAGCTTGCTGTGGGTTTGGGCTGCTGGGGGGATCCAGTCCTGACACGTGTGTGCCACTGCTACTCAGGGTGTATGTTGCATTCATGCCTTCAGAAGAGTTAGTGAAGGTAGCAGAAAACACCATCAGACAGATGTAGCTCAACCTCCAGACCTCCCAGGAGAGCACAGTTGACCTGCTCAGCCTCTGGCTTTGTGCCAGCCTCTGGGACATTGTGAGCTGCTGTTTTGACCCACTGAGGCTTTTTGCCAGCTCCGCTGCTCACCTTAGCACTGTGTGTGTCTGCACAGCCCTTCAGCAGCTACCTCATCACTGAAACAGCTGCTCAGACAAGCAGCACAAGCTTCTACCACTCACAAGGACACCCCAAGGCTGATCTGCACCCATTGGCTTTCTTCATGTGCTTGTCTGTGTCAGGATGTTCCACACTGGAGGCTCATGCAAACAAATCAGCCTTGCTGCTGAGAGTCAGATAGGCTGGAGGTCAAGTTAGGATTTACTCAGTGATTTTGACCTGCTTTTATTTACTAGAGGAAATCAAAGCATTGCAGTCTTCTGCACAGACTGTGTGATGCCTTGTTCCACAATGGGCTGGCAGTGCCAGGCACAAAATGGTGCTGGTGTGTTGTTCCAGGCTGTTTCATGAGAGTGGAACAGAGCAGGATAAGACTGAATTAAAAGCATATTCTAGCTAGGCCTGCATCTCCAGCAACCCCTTTGCAGGTGCTTCAGGGACTGTTTCCAACCTGGTTAACGCTGTGATTGGGTGGTTGTGTGAACTCATGTGGGTTTGGTGTGTCTGTTTGCAGCTCTGTGTTATGTAGTCAGGAGCTGGTTGTTTCCATAATAACAGCAAGTGCCATATGGTAGCGAGGAGGGTGGTGAGAGGAATGCTCAAGGAAACACAGTATGTTGTTTGACATGTGTGTGCTTCTGGAGGAACAAAGTGTGGTGAGCAATTACTGCTGCTCCAGACAGGCTGGGAGATTTGCTGCTCTTGCCAGAAAACCATCCAAAGCCCTCAGCATTGGTACTGCTGCAGCACCAGTTCATGATGCCTGCCTTTCACAGGGTCACAGATTTTAACCAGCTTGGAATCATAGAATCATCCAGGTTGGAAGAGACCTCCAAGCTCATCCAGGCCAACCTAGCCCTAGCCAGTCAACCAGACCATGGCACTAAGTGCCTCGTCCAGTCTTTTCTTGAAGACCTCCAGGGACAGTGCCTCCACCACCTCCCTGGGCAGCCCATTCCAATGGGAAAAGACCATCAAGATCGAGTCCCACCTATCACCTAACCATTCTAATTAACTAAACCTTGGTACTAAGTGCCTCATTCAGTCTCCTCTTAAACACCTCCAGGGATGGGGACTCTACCACCTCCCCAGGCAGCCCATTCCAATGCCAATCACTCTTGCTGGGAAGAACTTCTTCCTAACAGCCAGCCTAAACCTGCCCTGGTGCAGCTTGAGACTGTGTCCCCTTCTTCTGTCCCTGAGTACCTGGCAGAAGAGATCAACCCCACCTGGCTACAAACTCCCATGTTTTCCTGCAGCTGGTCTCTGTAGTGTGCAAAGGTCATTATATTTTACTGAGATTGATGGTTCTGGATGCAACTGCACAGGGGAATGGCATTGAAAGGTGGCTTTGTAAGGAGAAATAGAGCTCTGTGAGGGAGTGCTGTGTGGAACTGAAAGCAGCTCGCTGCCATATGCTCCATCCATCACTTAGTGCTTGGCGAGCAGAGAGCAGAAATGGCCAAAGCTTTGAAAATGCACAGTTTGCAATATTTCCAGGGATTAGGGGCACTTCAGTGCATGACACTTAAGAAGCATCCAGGAAAGTCTCTGCAAATTCCAGCTTTTCCTACCCTTAAAGGCATGACTCACATTTCAAGGGCTTCTCATTTGCTCCCCATGTTGCTGCAAGCAGCAGTGGTCTCAGCGGTCCCTCTGCAGAGCTCCTCTGCTTCCACCACAGGAGAATGTCAAATAATAGCTGAATGGCTTCTGTAAGACTTACCACCAGCAGCACTGTAATATTGAGCCTCATTTGCTTGAGCCTTAAAGCCATTTGTTGCATCTGTGTTTGGATACAACAGTGGTGAATGGTGCCACGTCCAGTTGGCAGCTGTCACTAGTGGTGCCCCCCAAAGGATCAGTGCTGGGCCTGGTCCTGTTCTAAATCTTTATTGATGATCTGGACCAGGGGATTGAATCAGTAAGTTTGCAGATGACACCAAGTTAGGAGCAGGTGTTGATCTGTGGAAGGGTAGGAGAGCCCTGCAGAGGGACCTGGACAGGCTGGATGGGTGGGCAGAGGCCAATGGGATGAGATTTAACAAGGCCAAGTGCAGGGTTCTACACTTTGGCCACAACAACCCCAAGCAGCACTACAGGCTGGGGACTGAGTGGCTGAAAGCAGCCAGGAAGAAAGGGACCTGGGAGTGCTGGTAGAGAGTAGCTGAAGATGAGGCAGCAGTGTGCCCAGGTGGCCAAGAGAGCCAATGGCATCCTGGCCTGCATCAGGAACAGTGTGGCCAGCAGGACAAGGGAGGTTATTCTGCCCCTGTACTCAGCAATGGTCAGGCCACACCTTCAGTACTGTGTCCAGTTCTGGGCTCCTAAATTCAAAAGAGATGTTGAGGTGCTGGAAGGTGTCCAGAGAAGGGCAAAGAAGCTGGTGAGGGGCCTGGAGCACAGCCCTGTGAGGAGAGGCTGAGGGAGCTGGGGGTGTGCAGCCTGGAGAAGAGGAGGCTCAGGGCTGACCTCATTGTTGTCTACAACTACCTGAATGGAAGTTGTAGCCAGGTGGGGGGTTGGTCTCTTCTCCAAGGCAACCAGCAACAGAATGAGGGGGGACAGTCTCAAGCTGTGCCAGGGCAGGTCTAGGCTGGATGTTAGGAAGAATTTCTTGCCAGAGAGAGTGATTGACATTGGAATGGGGTGGTCTTTCCATCCCTGGAGGTGTTTAAGAGGAGGCTGGATGAGGCACTTAGTGCCATGGTCTAGTTGATTGGACAGGGCTGGGTGCTAGGTTGGACTGGATGATCTTGGAGGTCTCTTCTGACCTGCTTGATTCTATGATTCTATCATACCCAAAGCATCGTGGCAAGGAAAAGGCAGTGGTTCTGATTCAGGGGTCCTGGTTCTGTACATATTTGCAGTGCTTGAAACTCCTAACTAACCCCAAAGAGGCGAAACTCTTCTCATTTCCATGCTTCTCTTCTCTTTATTGTCTCCAGAGAGAGATTACTGCAGCCTATGTGAGAAGCAGCCGATTGGGAGGCTTCTCTTTCGGCAGTTCTGTGAAACCCGACCTGAGCTGGAGTGCTGCATTAGGTTCCTTGACTCTGTGGTAAGTCAATTCTTGGGATATTTTGGGGTGCTTCACTGCACTGTCCTGGCAGAGAAGAGCAATCACTGTTAATGGGATGGGCTTCTGTGTCAAACGTACCTGAGCAAGCCGCAGGCAGGGCTTGACCCCAGCGGTGCTGGAAGTGGAAGGGCAGCGCTGTGCATGTGGCTGGTACCAGCCTCGGGGAGCGTGAGCCAGCAGAGCAGAAAAAGGACATGCACCCCAGCACCGTGCTGGTGTGGCCTCCCTTCGTGTCAGTTCCCGAGCAGCTGAGCTGCTCTGAGTAATGGCTTTTGATGTGGGTGCAGCCTGCAGTGTCAGGAGGCACTGGGAGGAACGGGAAGATGATGAATGGACTGACAAGAGAGGATGAGTATGATAATACTAATACCTGTCTTTCACCGAGCCTTTTGCATCTGCACACTTCAGGGTGTTTTACAAAGGCCATCCTGATTGTTATCCTGGTCTTTCAAATAGGAAGGCAGATGCATGAGACACAGAAATGACTTGATTGAGGTCACCAAGTAACAAATCTGCTCCATTTTCCACTCCAGTGAGCTATTAGTTAATAGGGCCACTGAGCAGCAACCCCTAGCCCCCAGGGGACCTGATGCACTTTCCCAGTCTGGTAGCACTTGGCCATGTGTAGTGCCAGCAGAAGCTGTTTGCTATGGCAAAGTGTCTGAGTGGTTTTCTTGCTGGAAGCTTGCAGAAGGATTGGGTGTTGATGAGCCAAAAGGCTAAATGATAACAGGGAGGAAGATGAACTTGTCACTGCTGAGTGTGAGTATCCAGGGGAGCTTTGTTCTCTGCCTAACACTGACAGGCCAAAGCAAAGTGATGCACATCAACAGAAGGAACTTTTTGTTTGTCTGCACAGTGGTGAAGCTGTTCTGAAGTCCAGAGAGATGTGAGAATTGCACTAGGGTTGGAAGCGTCTGAGAGAGGGCATGAGGCCACTTGAAGGTTGTGGACCTTGAGTCCTGTGTCCAGTTCTGGGCCCCTCCATTTAAGAAAGATGTTGAAGTGCTTGAAGGTGTCCCCAAGAAGGGCAGCAAGGCTGGTAAGAGAGCTGGAGCACAGCTCTGTGTGGAGAGGCTGAGGAGCTGGGGATGCTCAGCATGGAGAAGAGGAGGCTCAGAGCAGACCTCATTGCTGTCTACAACTACCTGAAGGGAGGCTGTAGCCAGGTGGGGTTGGTCTCTTCTGCCAGGCAACCAGGGATAGAACAAGAGGACACAGCCTCAAGCTGTGCCAGGGCAGGTCTAGGCCAGATGTTAGGAAGAATTTCTTCCCAGAAAGAGTGATTGGCATTGGAATGGGCTGCCCAGGGAGGTGGTGGAGGGCCTGGAGGTGTTGAAGAGGAGGCAGGATGAGGCACTTAGTGCCATGGGTTAGTTAATTAGAAGGTGTTAGGTGATAGGTTGGACTTGATGATCTTAAAGGTCTTTTCCAACCTGGTTAATCCTGTGACTCTGTGAAATCCTTCAGTGAGAGTGTGCTTTACACCCACCCCTGGGCTGCTGTTGCAGGTTGGAGCTGCCCTGCCTACCTTTGCTGTGCCAGAGAGCTGTTCCCAGCCAGGCTCAGACTGGCAGTACCAAGACTTCATGAACAAAATGTGTGGCTCTGAATATTTCCTCTTTCTCTCTTCTTTTTAACTCTAATTACCAGCAGCCCTCTTTGTTTATTGATTTCAAGTTCTGTGCAGGCTTGCTCCCAGCCCATGAAAACCCCAGTATTAGGCAATATTAAGGTCTAGCAACCCAGACCATAGCCATTAAAGTGGATGATTGCTACTGAAATTCACCCAGCAGGGTCACACTGCATTGAACAAGTAGTGGGATTCAGGCCAAGTCCTGTGTTAGGCAAAAAAAGTCCTATAATGAGACCAGAAGCTTGAATTTTACAACCTCATTCTGAGACCACCAGGGATGTGAAACCTTTTTGGAGACCACCTGCTGGAACAAGCCTCAAGCAGAGAAAGCCACAAGCAAACCTCCATCTTCTTTTGCCTTCACATGAGATGCAAAATTTAGCTTTTGTGTAATGTCAGATAAAAAGGCAAAGGTAATAGAGGAAAATATTGAGCTGCTGATGAGAGGATTTTTATGCACTGAGGGGTAGGACCACCTCTCTTTCACAGAGCACAGCCAAGTGACTACCAGATCACAGAGTAACTCATTATCAGAAACCTGTAATTGTCTCCCAATGTTTAATACAGGGTGGCTTTTTTTTTACCCACTACACTCAACTGCCTGCAGAGAAAGCAGCAATCAGGGCTCCTGGGAGGAAAGACACTCCACAACTCACCAACAACCTCCATTCTCCTCATTAGGTGGGACTAAGCTTCGCCAGCTCTCTCTCACACCTTTGCTTCCTAAGAGTGGTGAAATCAACCAGACCTTGCAGAGCAGAATATGTAAAGAGGGGAGGAATAAATCTCCTCTTTGCTGGGCATTTATTTCAGCTGTTGGGTGGAATAATGAACCTGCTCTGATGTGGTCTCCTGCAAATCTGATTGCAGCAGCATCTAGGGGGTTTTGTCTGTACAGCTAAGCAGTGGTGAGGCTGCTTTGTGAAGAAAAAGGGGACCTGTGTCATTAAATTCTGAATGCACACAGGTGTGTATCTGTCAGATCCCTCTGAAACCTGTGAGTACTTTGGTCAGTATCAATCAATAATTGAGATTAAAGTGCTCAGAGGCATAAAGTTTCTACATGTTTCCTGAGAACAGTGCTTGGGTAATTAGCCCCAATCTCTCAGCCATAAAAAGGACTATGAAGATAAGTGGTTTGTGAGCAATAGGCCCCAGCATTTAATGATGAAGGCCATAAAAATGAAGAGATGCAGAGCTTTGCAGTGCAGCTCTGGTGGAGCTGTGGTTGTTTGGTTCCCACTACAGCCATCAGTGTGGCTGGCTGGCTGGGAAATGTGGCAGCAGCAAGCCCTTCCCCTAACTGGTGTGACCAGGCTGTAAGGACAAAGAGCCATCTGTCAGCATGGGTATTGTGCAAACAATTTGAAGGCAGAGATCCTGACTTTGCTGAGTGAAATACCTAGCAAGAACTACCAGTGGTTGCCACTCGTACCTCTGAAGGTGTTGTATGCTCATCTGTGTGCACCTAACCACAAAGATCTACACCAAACCCTTCACCAAACTCTTCTGTAGCCACTGGAGTACCATCCCTGGAGGTGTTCCAGAAAAGCCTGGATGAGGCACTTAGTGCCATGGTCTAGTTGATTGGCTAGGGCTGGGTGCTAGGTTGGACTGGATGATCTTGGAGGTCTCTTCCAACCTGGTTGATTCTGTGATTCTATGATTCCCTGGAGGAAAACAGCCCTGCTGCCTCTCCAGGTTGTTCCTGCATGTTCATGGCAGGCCAGGGGTGAAAGGCACAATCTGTTGGGGTGGACTTTTCAGCTGGATGCTTAGGTAGGCATTACACCTATGTGGGGTAGAAGGATGGGTGAGCATGCCTGCAATGCCATTTGCAAAAGCCCTGCCTTGTTGGTAGGGAATTGTTGTTGGGTTAAGTCCCTCCCATGGTCTAGAAACCATCTGTGTATGTGTGTCACAAAGCTGCTCAAGGCTTTTTCCATCAGAAATGCCACTTTGTTGATATCAACAAACTCATTAACTCAAAGTCTGTTTTTAAACAGTCAAAAGGCCTCTTTTGCCCCGAGTTTAAATATCAGAGATGTGGTTTCCAGTTCACTTTTCACTTAGAAATGTGAGTCCTTATGAATTCCAGCTGTTTGGGCTTTGCTTTCCAATCTGCAGCCACAGACTTTAAATCTCCAGCAGAGGCAAGTGCAAGGGCAGTCACTGGAGCACATAGTGATGACAGGGCAGAGCCTGGAGTCTGAGGAAGCAGTAAGCAGGAGGTGGAACAGAGAGATGCTGAGAAAGCAGAGGTGCAAAATTTGGACCCAAATATAGGTATCCTGCTTCAGGCATTCAAAGCTGTCTCCACTGCTCCTAACTTCTACTGAGACACCAAAATTGCTCTGGTGGGAGCATCTGGCATCTTCCCATCTCCTGGTGGGTACAAGGGGCCAATTCCCCTGGTTATGCCACACTTACAGACAACCAGCAGCTCCCTGCCATGGGGAAGACTCCTCAGAGAAATCTCTTTGGCTGCAAGTTTCCACTTGACATATTTGTACACCTTCTAGTTTCAGGAGCTCAAAGAATATTAAGATGAAAGTCAAACACTAAGTGATGTATCAAACTTACAGCTGCTGCTGTGAGGCCCTGCCAGGTGCCTATCCCAGACCCTGAACCTCTTTGCTTAGCCATCTCTGAGCCCACAGTTCCATCCCACAGGCAGCCACAGGCTGGACATTGCTCTCTTTCCCAGTAGAAGCACATTTTCCCATCTGATCTTTCTCAGCCCATCCCAAGGGCAGCTGCTCCAAAAGGATGGATACTTTGCACCCCCGTGCCCCTAGTCAGACAAAGCACAGAATCATAGAGACATCCAGGTCAGAAAAGACCCTCAGGATCACCAAGTCCAACCTATAAAGGTTGTCTCTAGGGAAGCAGGAGCCACCAAAATAAGTACTGCCTCTGAAACAGCAGCCAAAAGAAAAGTTGGGACCAAGTGGTGGCCAGCCCACATCCTCTCCCCATTTAGGCTGAAGGATCTGTGCCTGCCCGCAGAAAGAGCCTTCCTTGCAGCTCGTCCCATGCAGTCAGGGTGATCATAAATCCTCCCCTCATTTATGAGCTATGAATAGGGCCCTGTCTGACCTAACTAGGGCATGGAGAAGCTATTAGACTTCAGAGCAGGAGCCTTGAAACACATGCCTGGATTCATCAAAGGAATAATGGAAACTGTTTTTTTCCAGGTGGGTTTGAAGTGGTGATGTTATTTCTAGACATTGGCCAATTGCAAACTCCAGCCATGCTGCTGAGTGCTGAGAGAGGAGGGGATGTATCTTGTAACTGAAGCACGAGATTGAGTCTTGAGGACCTTGCTATGTTTCCCAGGCATGTGGCAGAGTGAGCACTGTGCCTGCCTATGTGGGCAGTTCTTTCTGTAATGACAGCCACAGCATCACAGGCTCACAGGATGTCAGAGATTGGGAAGGACCCAAAGAGATCATCATAGAATCATAGAATCATAGAATCAACCAGGTTGGAAGAGACCTCCAAGATCATCCAGTCCAACCTATCCCCCAGCACTATCCAGTCAACTAGACCATGGCACCAAGTGCCTCATCCAGTCTTTTCTTGAAGACCTCCAGGGACGGTGCCTCCACCACCTCCCTGGGCAGCCCATTCCAATGGGAAATCACTCTCTCTGTGAAGAACTTCCTCCTAATCAAGATGGTTGGAAAAGACCTGGAAGGTCATCCAGTCCAACCATCACCCAGCTACCAGGAACACTAAACTATGTCCTGAAGCGCAATATCCACATCCTTCTTCAACTCCCCCAGGCATGGTGACTCCACCACTGCCTTGGACAATCTATATCAACACTTCACCGCTCTCTTGCCCTTCTTTTACCCAAGCACACCCTTCTGTACTCTCATCTTCTGCTTCAAACCCATCCTCTTCCTCTGTGTCATTCCCATGCCCACCCACGCCCACCATGGCAATCCCAAAGCCCACCATTGCTCCCCAAACCCTCCGTGGCCTCCCCAACCTATCCCCCTGCCAGAGCAGGGCCATACAATCTAGCTCAGGTCACACAGGAACACACCCAGACAGGCCTTGAAAGGCTCCAGAGAAGGAGACTCCACAAGCTCTCTGGGCAGCCTGTGCCAGTGCTGTGGGATCCTTGCAGTCAAGAAGTTCCCCCTTGTGTTGAGCTGGAACCTCCTGTGCTGCAGTTTCCATCCATTGCTCCTTGTAATACCCCAGGGAGCAGTGAGCAGAGCCTGTCCCCCCTCTCCTAACCCCCAGCCCTCAGAGATTTAGAAATATTTATTAGATCCCCTTTTAGTTTTCTCCTCTCCAGACTAAGCAGCCCCAGGTCCCTCAGCCTCTCCTCATCAGGCAGTGCTCCATTCCCCTAATCACCCTTGTAGCCCTCTGCTGGACTCTCTCCAGAATATCCCTGATGCTCTTAAACTGGAAAGCCCAACACTGAAGGCAGAACTCAGGATGAGGTCTCACCAGGGCAGAGTAGAGGTGGAAGAGAACCTCTCTCGATCTGCTGGACTCGCTCTTCTTGGGCACAATGGCACATTGCTGTCCCATGCACAAGGAGATATCCACCAGTCCATGGCTGAAAATGTACCTGCAGCTGCTGCTGAGTGGCTTGAAAGTGGCACTGAAGGGAAAAATAATAATGGATTTGGGAATAAAATGAAGCAGGCTTCTAGGACTTTAGCTATGATGACATCAACACTGCTCACAGTTGGAGCTTATAGTTTCTTCTCACATCCTCACTTGTCTGTCACTTCCTACCTTCACCCCCACAGTGTGTGTTCTGAGGATGTCAAACTCAAGTGTAATCAAACCTTCCTTTTATTCCTGCCCAGCTAGCTTGAGTTAGAATGAGATACTCTGTGTGTCTGTGTGCTTTTAGCTCTACATATGGCCTGAGCTAGATGGTATGGTCCTGCTCTGGCAGGGGGGTTGGACTGGACGATCTCTTTGGGTCCCTTCCAACCCCTGACATCCTGTGATCTGTGATCCTGTTTTATGTTAGATCCCATAGAATCATAGAATCAACCAGGTTGGAAGAGACTTCCAAGATCATCCAGTCCAACCCAGCACCCAGCCCTATCCAGTCAACTAGACCATGGCACTAAGTGCCTCATCCAGGCTTTTCTTGAAGACCCCCAGGGATGGTGACTCTACCACCTCCCTGGGCAGCCCATTGCAATGGGAAATCACTCTCTCTGTGAAGAACTTCTTCCTAATATCCAGCCTATACCTACCCTGGCACAACTTGAGACTGTGTCCCCTTGTTCTATTGCTGGTTGCCTGGGAGAAGAGGCCACCCCCCACCTGGCTACAATGCCCCTTCAGGTAGTTGTAGACAGTCAGGAAGTGCATTTCAAAACACTAAACTTCTGCTTTCTTCTGGTCTCTCTTAATTTGCTTCCTGCTGTACAATTTGGATGGGATGTAAGTGTAGGAGGGTATCTGGGGCAAGAGGGTATCTGGGGCAAAAAGGACACTGAATTTAGTGGCACCTCCCTGCTGCACTTCAAATGGCAGATTTTATTTGTTAGGGTGCCAACGTGTTACAGGCATTCAGAGGCTAAAAGCAGGTGAAGCAGAGTAAAATGGTCAAGTAGTAGTGATAGGACATGGGGGAATGGAACAGAGCTAGAAATGGGTAGACTCAGACTGGAGGTTAGGAAGAGATTCTTCAGCATGAGGGTGGTGAGACCCTGGATGAGGTTGCCCAGGGAGGTGATGGAAGCCTCATTGCTGGAGGTGTTTAAGGCCAGGCTGGATGAGACTCTGGACAGCCTGATCTAGTGTGAGGTGTCCCTGCCCATGGCAGGGGGGCTGGAACTAGATGACCCTTATGGCCCCTTCCAACCCTGACTGATTCTATGATCCTATGATTATTGGAGAAAACAAGCATTGAATGGAGGAGCCAGAAGATGTCCCAGATGCTTTCATACCAAGGCAATGCTAAGGAGTTCTTCTTTCATTGCAGTCCTCCTGCAGAGTTACATTTAACTACAATTATTTTCTGTTATCAAAATATATGATCTCTAGTTTGTCAGTGAGCCTAACTGTTAAGCTCCAAACAGATTTACCTTCAAAAACAAATTGTTCCTTCTGCTACTTCTGCCATGGCTTTAGCCTCTACTAAGGAGTCACAGAGGAAAAAATGCAGCTTGGATGCTGTAAACATTTCTGAGTGTCTGTGCTTTAAGACCCACACTCAGATACCATCTGAAAAGGGCAGGAAATTGGATGAAAGATTTTTGGTTTTAAACTTTTGGATTAAGCTTTATGAGAACCTAATCAGCTCATCCCCAGAGTGCTCACTAAAAGTACTGCACTTGTGGATTTCAGCTTTCAGCACTACAGGTTCAGAATCATAGAATCATTTAGGTTGGAAGGGACCTCAAAGATCATCCAGTTCCAACCCTCTGCCTTAGGCAGGGACAGCTCCTACTAGAACAGGTCACTCAGGGCCTCATCCAACCTGGTCCTGAACACCTCCAGGGAGGTGGTGGAGCAGAGAATCACAGAATGTGATCAATCACATTCTGTGATTCTCTGCTCCACCACCTCCCTGGGTAACCTGTGCCAGTGTCTCACCACCCTCACTGGAAAGAACTTCTTTCTAACACCAAGTTTCAATCTCCTCTCTACCACTTTAAGCCCATTCTTCCTCAACCTGTCATTACAAGACCTTCTCAAAAGTCCCTCCCCAGCCCTCCTGTAGACCCCCTTCAGATACTGGAAGGCCACTCCAAGGTCTCCTCAAAGCCTTCTCTTCTCCAGGATGAGGAGCCCCAGCTTTCTCAGCCTGTCCTCATAGCAGAGCTGCTGCAGCCCTCTCAGCATCTTGGTGGCCTCCTCTGGACTGGCTCCAACAGTTCCATGTCCTTCTTGTGCTGGGGGCTCCAAAACTGCATGCAGGACTCCAGGTGGGGTCTGAGGAGAGCAGAGCCAAGGGGCAGAATCCCCTCCCTTGCCCTGCTGCCCACACTGCTCTTGCTGCATCCAGCACAGGGTTGCTGTCTGGGCTGCACTCACACTGCCAGCTCATGTTGAGCTTCTCATCAACCTGCTTCATGTGGGTATTAGCATTTCCCCAGCCAAATCAGGTTGTCATTTCCAAGTTGTTCAGGCAACCTGCTTTGTATGCCTGTCATTATGTAGCTTCAGCCTGAAGCTGCACTAGCTAAATGAGCAGGGGACAGCTAGATGGCTAACAGCATTATCACTGCACTGTGTTCTCCTTGCCATTCCTAGGTCTGCTCAGCTGGAGTATCCATCACAACCAGCCTTTGGATTTATTGCATCAAGCTCAGAGCATTGCATACATCTTCCAAGAGTTCTGAAATGTGCTCTTCTAAATGTTTGCTAGCCCAAGCTGATTTACTTTCTTTCTCTTTTCTTTTTGATTTGCACTTTTTTTTCCCCCATCTGTTTAGCTTCCTCCTCATCCATCATGGCAGACAGCTTGGATCAGGCCAGGTTGCTGGATTGGTTTGGCAGGGTTTTCTGGGATCACTAAAGCTTCATATTCTGAGCAGTGCCAAGTGGGAATGTCTCTAAGGAGCTGTTGTTGCCTTTGGCCACTGCAGTGCCATGCAGTGTGTGTTTCCTTTGCATGCCCACCATGGATCCAAAACTTTTAACTGGAGTGATTAATGTCTGGGTGGTGCACAAGTAATGGCTCTTTTGTTTCTTGTGTAAACACTGTCCTGAAGCTGATCAAAAGTCAATAATGCTACAGCACACAGGCCAGTCAAGAGTGTTAAAGTGTAGGTAAATGCTCCATTGGCAAATCTGGGGCTCTCTTTTTTTTTGGTGCACTAGGGAAGTCAAACAGAGTATTGCCTATAGTGTCTGTTCCTCCAAATGGTCTCTCTTGTTTTGTCTTGGTTCTAAGAAATCAGCTCTGAGATCTGCCTTCTGGAGGGACTGAGTCAAGGATCACTAAGAGTGATGAGCAAGCCTCTCTGCTTTGCAGAGTCATAGAATCAGTTAGGGTAGGGAAGGGACCACAAGGATCATTTAGTTCCAACCCCTCTGCCATGGGCAGGGACACCTCATACTACATCAGGCTGTCCAGAGCCTCATGCAGCCTGGCCTTAAACACCTCCAGGGATGAGACTTCCACCACCTCCCTGGGAAACCTATTCCAGGCTCTCACCACTCTCATGTTGAACAACTTCTTCCTAACATCCAGGCTGAATCTACCCATTTCTAGTTTGGTTCCATTCCCCCCAAGTCCTATTACTACCTAACCTCCTAAAAAGTCCCTCCCCAGCTTTCTTGTAGCCCACTTAGGATAATGAAGGAGCACAATAAGGTCAGCTGGGAGCCTTCTCCTCTCCAGACTGAACAGCCCCAACTCCCTCAGGCTCTCCTCACAGCAGAGCAGCTCCAGCCCTCTGATCATCCTCGTGGCCCTTCTCTGGACACCTTCCAGCACCTCCATAGCCCTCTTGTCCCAGAGGCTCCAGAACTGGATGCAGTACTCCAGGTGGGGTCTCACCATTGCAGAGTAGAGGGGCAGGATCTCTTCCCTCACCCTGCTGCCCTCACTTCTCTTGCTGCAGCTCAGGCTCTGGTTGGCTTTAGATCAAGGGGAATACATAAAGAAATAAATAGGAAGGACTCATTCAACCAAAAAGATGAGCTGCTGAAGGAGTCCCCCTGGTGCTTGAAATAGCACTGTGGCAAGACTACAAACATTTGCTTTCTACACTGATTAGAGAAAAAAAATTGCTTTCTGTATCCTCCTTCCCTTTGAGAAAAAACAAATCAAGTCACTGCCTCTTGTCACTGAAGGCTTTCTGAAAGATGGCTTGGGCAAGGCCATGAAGTGCAGATCATAGAATCAACCATGTTGGAGGAGAACTCCAAGCTCATCCAGTCCAACCTAGCACCCAGACCTAGACAGTCAACTAGACCATGGCACCAAGTGCCTCAGCCAGGCTTTTCTTGAACACCTCCACCACCTCCCTGGGCAGCCCATTCCAATGCCAATCACTCTCTCTGCCTACAACTTCCTCCTAACATCCACCCTAGACTCCCCCTGGCCCAACTTGACACTGTGTCCCCTTGTTCTGTTGCTGGTTGTCTGGGAGAAGAGCCCAACCCCACCTGGCTACAACCTCCCTTCAGGTAGTTGTAGACAGCAATGAGGTCATCTTGGTGTTAATAAGGACATATCATCACAGAAAGCACACCACAAGGGTTTGGACCCGAGTGGGAAGTGTTTCAATAGGGTTCAGTGTATAGGTTTTTCCTCCATCAAAAAAATGTTTTTATCCTTCAGCTCATTCAGGCAGAGCATTTTCTTAAGGCTGCATCCAAAATGAAGTAAAGGTGGTGAAAAGGGAGTGCAAATATTGACCTTTTTTTTTTGTTTGTTTGTTTTTGTCTTATCTATTCCAGGCAGAATATGAAATTGCTCCAGATGAAAAGCTGGGGGAGAAAGGAAAGGAAATCCTGATGAAATACCTCACACCAGAGGTAAGGAGCAGCCAAAGTGGCATTACTGAACAAAAGCTGCAAGGCACACCTTTGGTGCACAGGATGGGTACAGGATCTGAAAGCCAGACTCCTACATTTTATTGTAGCAGTCTCCAGTGAAAAAACCCTGCAAGTCTTGTACAAACACTTGGAGAGGAGATAAAAATCTAACCCAAGCCAGAAACTGACTTCTAAGGATGAGTTTGAGTTTACCAGGGGCTTAATTAATCTGTGGATGAACAGGGGGCTTCTCTGGTCTCTTCTTGCTGTGCAAAGCTCTACATCTGGAACACAGCTCTGAGGGAGCTGGGGGTGTGCAGCCTGGAGAAGAGGAGGCACAAGGTAGACCTTATTGCTCTCTACAGCTACCTGAAGGGAGGTTGCAGCCAGGTGGAGTTGGTCTCGTCTCCTGGTAAACCAGGGACAGAACAAGAGGACACAGCTTCAAGCTGTGCCAGGGCAGGTTTAGATTGGATGTCAGGAAGAAGTTCTTCAGAGCAAGAGTGGAACTGGAACTGACAGAGGGGAGATTTGAAAGTGGATGTTAGAAAGAAATTCTTTCCAGTGAGGGTGGTGAGACACTGGCACAGGTTGCCCAGGGAGGTGGTGGATCACAGGATCATAGAATATGATCTTTGATCACATTCTGTGATTCTGTGCTCCACCACCTCCCTGGAGGTGTTCAGGACCAGGTTTGATGTGGCCTTGAGTGATCTGTTCTAGTGGGAAGTGTCCCTGCCTATGGCAGAGGGTTGGAACTGGATGAGCTTTGAGGTCCCTTCCAACCTATACCATGCTATGATTCTAAGAGTGATTGGCATTGGAATGGGCTGTCCAGGGAGGTTGTGGAGTCCCCATCCCTGGAGATGTTTAAAAAGAGACTGGATGAGGCACTTAATGCCATGGCTTAGTTAATTAGAAGGCGTTAGGTGATAGGTTGCACTCGATGATCTCAAAGGTCTTTTCTAGCCTGGTTAATTCTGTGGTGTAATGGAAGTGACCTCAGCTGTTACCAGCAGTTACCAGCATAAATATTCCCTATCCAGCTCAAAGAGGTGGTGGCATTTCACAGAATCACAGAGTTTCTTAGATTGGAAAAGACCTTCAACATCATTGAGTTTCACTCTGACAAGTCCTTGACTAAACCAAATCCCTCAGCACATCTAATCGCTATGAATCGCTATGGTTGGAAAGGGATCACCCAATCCAACCTTCAGAGCCCATTAGGTAGAAAGCACTGGCAAAAATTGTCCTTGGTAACAGAGACAGTATTTTGCTAGAACAACTCCCACTCCTCTCCACCACCACTTGCCCCAGGGACGTGCAGGAGTGGCTTGGAGCAGCATGGTTTGGAGACGAGAGGTGCCCATCGCCTGCGAGTGGCTCCTGGTGGCTGTGGGAGGAGAGGAGCTGTGTCCACAGGGTGGCACTCCCAACAGAACCGAGGGTCTGCTGCAGGGGTTCTGGACTGGATACTTCAGGACCAGCAATTTTCAGGGAGGTTACAGTCATTGGCTGACTCCATTTAACCCCTGCAAAAGAAGTGGCTGCCAGTGATCACAGAATCAACCAGGTTGGAAGAGACCTCCAAGATCATCCAGGCCAGCCTAGCACCCAGCCCTAGCCAGTCAACCAAACCATGGCACTAAGTGCCTCATCCAGGCTTTGCTTGAAGACCTCCAGGGATGGTGCCTCCACCACCTCCCTGGGCAGCCCATTCCAATGCCAATCACTCTCTCTTCCTAACACCCTCCTAACATCCAGCCTATACTTCCCCTGGCACAACTTGAGACTGTGTCCCCTTGTTCTATTGCTGGTTGCCTGGCAGAAAAGACCAACCCCACCTGGCTACAGCCTCCCTTCAGGTAGTTGTAGACAGCAGTGAGGTCACCCCTGAGCCTCCTCTTCTCCAGGCTAAAGAACCCCAGCTCCCTCAGCCTCTCCTCATAGGGTTTATGCTCCAGGCCTTTCACCAGCTTTGTTGCCCTTCTCTGGACACCTTCCAGCACCTCCACATCTCAATAAGCAGTACACGTCCAACTCCAAACGCGAGAGCCCTCCCAGGACTCTTCCCGGGTTGCTTTCACGAGGGGAATCAAGATGTACCACTGCTGCTTCCACTGTTTTACAAGAGGAACACTTTTGACCTTCATCAGAATTCATTGCATTTTTTGGCAGATGTCTTTCTGGAGTGTTTAAACAATACAATATGTTTTGGAGGTGCAGGGCCAGAGCAGACCACTGTGGGGTTGGTTTTTTTCCTTCCCCAGTTCAGTCATTTTCCTACCATAAATATCAGTGCATACTTTCAGTTATCTCAGGCTGCATTTCAAGATCTGGTTTCATTTTACTGAGCCTGGATAGTTTCATGTGCAGCCATTGAGCACTGGCAGTATGAGTCCCTGCTGCCTGCTCATTAGGGGCATAAAGTTCCACTGCTTTTTAAATCCACCCAGAGGACCATTTGTCTCAAAACTTCTGTCAACAAGGGAATGGGGGACAAATAGCCAGGGGAAATATTTCCCACTGCTTCAGTTCCCAGCTGGAAATGGAGAAGGGCATTTTGCTGATAGTAGAGCCAGTAAAGAGAGAGAAGGATGGTACTACTTCATTTCAGAGATTCAGAGAGTGGTCTGGGTCAGAAGGGACCAAGGTCCCATCCAGCTGAGGGACCTAGACATGCTGGATGGGTGGGCAGAGTCCAGTGGGATGAGATTTTACAAACATAAGTGCAGGGTTCTGCACTTTGGCCACAACAACCCCAAGCAGCATTACAGGCTGGGGACAGAGTGGCTGGAGAGCAGCCAGGAAAAAAGGGACCTGGGGGTGCTGGTAGAGAGTAGCTGAAGATGAGCCAGCAGTGTGCCCAGGTGGCCAAGAGAATCACTGGCATCCTGGCCTGCATCAGGAACAGTGTGGCCAGTAGGACAAGGGGGCTTATTCTTCCCCTATACTAAGCACTGGTCAGGCCACAGCCTGAGTCCTATGCCCAGTTCTGGGCTCCTCAATTCAAGAGAGATGCTGAGGTGCTGGAATGTGTCCAGAGAAGGGCACCAAGGCTGGTGAGGGGTCTGGAGCACAGCCCTGTGATGAGAGGTTGAGGGAGCTACCTGAAAGGAGGCTGTACACAGGTGGGGGTTGATCTCTTCCCCCAGGCAACTAATAACAGAATGAGGGGACACAGCCTCCAGTGGTCCAGGGCAGGTTGAGGAAGTATTTCTTGCCAGAGAGAGTGATTTGCATTGGAATGGGCTGCCCAAGGAGGTGGTGGAGTCACCATCCCTGGAGGTGTTCAAGCAAAGCCTGGCTGAGGCACTTAGTGCCATGGTCTGGTTGACTGGCTAGGGCTGGGTGCTAGGTTGGACTGAATGATCTTGGAGGTCTCTTCCCACCTGATTGTTTCTATTCTATTCTTAAAGATTACCTAGTTCCCACCCCATTGCCATGGGCAGGGACACTGTGCACTAGACCAGGTTGCTCAAAGCCTCATCCAACTTGAGTTTGTACACCTCCAGAGAGAGGGTAACCATGACCTCTCTGGGCAACCTGTCCCAGCATCTCACTACCCTCACTGTAGAGAATTTCTTCCCAATATGCAGTCCAAATCTCCACTCCTCAAGCTTTAATCTGTTCCCTCTTATCCTGTAGAAAGTCCCTACCTAGCTTTCTTGTTGGCCCTCTTCAGGTACTGGAAGGCTGTCCTAAGGTTTCCCCAGAGCCTTCTCTTCTCCAGACTCAACAGCCTCAGCTCTTGCAGCCTGTTCCCTGATCATCTTCTGGACCTGCTCCAGCCTTTCAATGTCCCTTTTATGCTGTTGGTTCAGTTTCCTGATGCCAAACTCTTTGACTGCTGCCCCGTGGCATGCCTGCTATCCATAGTGCATGGAATAGCTTAGTGAGGTAAATGGATGTGCACTGGAGACCATTCTGAGCAGCTGCTTCTCCTTCAAGAAAATCTGGTGGTGTCAACAGGGAAATTGGTGGAGCTCCAGAGCTGCAGCTTCCCTTCTTGCCATGCTCTGCACTTCCCATTTGACCTGTATACCTGATTTCTTGGGAGGTAAAATGGGCCACAGGATATTTGCAGTCTGCTCTGAAATGTTTCTGATGATTGCAAGTTACCTGAGCTCCTCTGGGCAGAAGTAAAGACAAAGATGTGCTCCTTCCCCTGTAAGCAGAGGCTGCCTCCCTGGTCGCAGTGCTTCAACGTCTGCAGTGCTCTTGCCGCGCTTTGCTTTTCTTCTTGACAGGGAACTTCTGCTTCTTCTCAGGGGGATAGTCAAGCCCTTGAGCAGAAAACACTTCCTAGAGGTGAGGTTGACTGTGCCATAGCAAGGGGTTGCACAATAGATTTCCTACTGGGTCTCCCACACAACAAATTCTTGAAAACAGAGCAAGGGCTGCATTAATTTCACATCTCTTTGCTACCTGACTGAGGTACCCATAGGGGGTCAGGTGGCCTACTGCCCTTTCTTGTCAAGAGAGAGAAACCAGAATCTCCCAAAGACACACTTGAAGCCATTAGAAGTTGGTGATTTGAAGCCAGGTTATGTACCAGCAGTCCAAAGGGGTGAACCTGAATCCAAATGTCCTAACAGAGCATCATCCTGGCCAGCAAAATTCCCCTTTTCCTTAGGAGCTCTCCATTTAGTTTCAGTCTCTTGAAAGATCCAAAGTGCTGCTGATTCCAAAGTCTTCTGCTGTGACTGCTTCTTTGAAGTAGATGTGTGCCTGTGCTTCAACGAGCCTGATTGTCTTGACATAAAAACAGTGTGACACACAGCTTGAGTGAAAGCAAGAAAATTGTAGCTTCAGTCCTGGGACAGATAATTCAGGCTTACAATGTGAGAAGTCTTTTCCCCTGGAGTGCAGGATCAGAAGCAAAACTGACAACAAAAAGTAGGCTTCAGGCTCTTTAATATTTATAAATGATTGGTTGCTTGGATTGTTTAAATGTCATTCGTGTTTCACACACAAATGTGTCAGGGTATCATCAGCCTGAGGTTCATTCATTTGCATGGGGAGCATGGACTTTGCTGAATAAAGCATATGGCAGTTGCACAGCAGAAAGGCAAAGAAAACACTTCCCCAGATGAGCAGACATCACACCAGGGCTGGCAGCCTCATGCGACTCACACTGCCACTGTCTGCGCCTTTGGCAGACACAGCATCGTTGGCAGACTCAGATGTGTGGGAGCAGTGAATTCCCACCTGGAGAGCTCTGGATGAGAGCATTCAGCATCAGCCCTGAGGCTGCTAAACAAGCTTGGCACTTGCCAAGATGGTCAAGAGCAGAGCCACTTTTTCAGGTAATCAGTATTTGGGTGCTTCACAGCTTTGACATCCTGAGCAGTCCCTAGGTGCTCACTGAGGATGCTCAGAAGAGGTCTGGCAGCTTTTTGTCGTGGTTGATGCTAGGGGTGGCATGGATGGGTCAGGTTTCCACCACCTTTGACATCCTGAACAGTCCCTAGGTGCTCACTGAGGATGCTCAGAAGAGGTCTAGCAGCTTTTTGTCGTGGTTGATGCTAGGGGTGGCATGGATGGGTCAGGTTTCCACCACCTTTGACATCCTGAACAGTCCCTAGGTGCTCACTGAGGATGCTCAGAAGAGGTCTAGCAGCTTTTTGTCGTGGTTGATGCTAGGGGTGGCATGGATGGGTCAGGTTTCCACCACCTTTGACATCCTGAACAGTCCCTAGGTGCTCACTGAGGATGCTCAGAAGAGGTCTAGCAGCTTTTTGTCATGGTTGATGCTAGGGGTGGCATGGATGGGTCAGGTTTCCAACACCTTTGACATCCTGAACAGTCCCTAGGTGCTCACTGAGGATGCTCAGAAGAGGTCTAGCAGCTTTTTGTCGTGGCTGATGCTAGGGGTGGGTCAGGTTTCCACCATCTGCCTGTCCTGCAGGGAACAGCAAGGGCAGATTTGGAATGCATCCTGGAAGCTGGAAGGGAAAGCAGGTGGTTTAGGTCTCTGGAAGAAGTAGCTCAGAAGAGCAGCCTCCCTAAGGATGTGATGGTGATGGAGTCCTCACCACTGGAAGTTGTCAAGATGTAATTGAACAGAGTGCTGGATAATACCATCCAGGCTCCCCTTCCAATGGCAAGTAGGACCAGTTGATCTTTAAAGGTCCTTTCCAGCCTCAGCTATTCTATGATCCTATGAACTCAGGTCCTCAGCTAGGAAGACACTTCTCTGTCACCTGTGGTTTGTTAAACGTTCACATCCAACAGGTGATTCTGAGCTACCTGATGAGAGGGAAAGGTAAGGAGCACACAAGACCTTCACACTGAGCATGCCAAAATGCACACCTTTTCCTGGTGAGCAGGAGAGTGGAAACCCACAGGAAGACCTGTCCTGTAGCTGAAGACATCCTTGAAGTGTTCTTCCCTCCTTCAGGAGGAGGTTCAGCCATAAGATGTCTCCTCCACAATGTGTGGGGACAGGCAGTGGTGAGAGCTTTGTCCATTCAGAGGAAGAGACCCTATGAGGCATGTGCCACTTCAGTACTGTGGTCCACCTGCATGCTGCCTTTGCTTAAGAGCAGCATTGCCACACTGACCAAGATTGGGCTGGAGTCTTGCTTCTTCAAGAGAGGTTTTTAATGGTTTCTATGAAACCACAGAATCACTGAGGCTGGGAAAGACCTCTGAGACCATCCAGTCCAGCCTATAACCTCACACCAGGACATCAACTAACCCATGCCACCAAGTGCCACAGCCAATCTTTCCTTAAACACCTCCAGGGATGGTGACTCCACCACCTCCATGAGCAATCCATCCCAGTGCCTAACCACCCTTCACATAAGGAAGTGCTTCCTAACATCCAACCTAACCCTCCCCTGGCACAGCCTCAGACCCATACCCTCTTGTCCTGTCACCAGTTGCCTGGGAGAAGAGCCTGACTCCTTCCTGACTACACCTTCTTTTTAGGTAGTTGTAGAGAGTGATAAGGTCCCCTCTAAGTCTCCTCCTCTCCAGGCTGAAAAAGGGCACTTAAAGCTGCCTTCTTCACTTACCGAGCTGGTAGGGCAGAAGTCCAAGCCACAGGAAGTCTAAAATGTCTGAGGCTGTGAAATATGATGGTAAAACTGCTAAAATGGATCACTCACAAGTATTTCTTTCCTGGCTTTTCATAATCTCTACAGTTGAGTGAGGGCTGCAGCAGCTCTGCTATGAGGACAGGTTATGAGAGTTGGGGCTCTGCAACCTGGAGAAGAGAAGGCTTGGAGGAGACCTTGGAGTGGCCTTCCAGTATCTGAAGGGGGCTACAAGAGGGCTGGGGAGGGACTATTGAGAAGGTCTTGTAATGACAGGATGGGGAGGAATGGATTTAAACTGGCAGAGGGGAGATTGAAACTGGATGTTAGGAAGAAGTTCTTTACAGTGAGGGTGGCAGAGGTAGCCCAGGGAGGTTGTGGATCACACTGGCACAGTTGCCCAGGGAGGTGGTGGAGCACAGAATCACAGAATGTGATCAAAGATCACATTCTGTGATTCTGTGCTCCACTACCTCCCTGGAGGTGTTCAGGACCAGGTTGGATGAGGCCTTGAGCAACCTGTTCTAGTGGGAAGTGTCCCTGCCTATGTCAGGCAGTTGAAACTGGATGATCTTTGATGTCCCTTCCAACCTAAACCATTCTATGGTTCTAAGTCAGAGTTTTGTACCTATGTGCAGCATTTTTGCCTCCCTGCCTGACAGCTGCCATGTCTTACTGTACTAAATCACTTGCCCCCAGGATTTTCACTGTAAATCACCTGGAGATACTTTGAGAGATGCTACATAAACCTAAATGGATCTGAAATGGCTGTTCAGGCAGTCTCCATATGCCATTACAGCTTGTATTTGGATTCAGCTGGGTACTAAAACCATTACTGAATAGGATGTATAATGTGTATTGTTATCCCCATTAATATCCTTCAGAGGATGTGAAGAATGGCAGCAGCTTTAGTTTTTCTTATCTGAATTCCTGTGCAGTCTCCCTTCCTCCAGGAAATGTGCAGAATAAAGGCCAGGCTTGCAAGTTCTTTCTTTGCTGCAGAAGGTTAGCTGAAGACAGCAATAACCTCCTTACTCCACTCTAAGGCTAGCAGTGGTTATTTTGCTAAATGAAAATGCGTCTTTGTTTTTATGGACAATGATAGGATAAGGAAGGGAGAGAAAAGTCCTGTGCCAGGAAAACTGGCTGCTCAGCAGTGCCTGGCCTTCCACTTCTCTGCTGGCTAAAATCACAGCCTCACAGAACTTTAGGCACCTCCAGAGATCATCCAGTCCAAACCCCCTGCTATGCAGGATCCCCTAGAGTAGTTCACACAGGAATGCATCCAGGTAGGGCTGGAAAGTCTCCAGAGAAAGAGACTCCACAACCTCTCTGGACAGCCTACTCCAGGGCTCTGTCACCCTTACTGTAAAGAAGCTTCTCCTCATGTTGAGGTGAAACCTTCTCTGTTCCAGTTTGTAACTGTTTGTGCAAGGGGAAGTATAGGCTGGATGTTAGGAGGAAGTTCTTCCCAGAGAGAGTGATTTGCCATTGGAATGGGCTGCCCAGGGAGGTGATGGAGTCACCATCCCTGGGGGTGTTCAAGAGAAGACTGGATGAGGCATTTAGTGCCATGGTCTAGATGACTGGATAGGGCTGGGTGATAGGTTGGTCTGGATGATCTTGGAGGTCTCTTCCAACCTGGCTGATTCTATGATTCTATGTTGCTTCTTGCAGCTCCCTGCTGCTTACCACCGAAAAGAGCTTGGTCCCAGCCACTTGACACCCACCCCTCAGATACTTGTACACAGTGATCAGATCTCCTCTCAGCCTTCTCTTCTCCAGACTAAACAGCCCCAGAGCTCTCAGTCTCTCTCCATAGAGGAGATGCTCAAGTCCTCCAATCATCCTGGTGTCTCTCCCCTGGCCTCTAACCAGCAGGTCCCTGTCTCTCTAGAACTGGGGAGCCCAAGACTGGACACAGAATTCCAGGTGTGATTCTCTTCTCTCAGATTAGCTCTTTATGGAGAAGAAAACATCTAAGTAACATAGGCAAGATGAGATTAAAATGATAGATGAGCCTTTCAGCTGGATGCAGCCACGCAGCTGAGTCCAGGCTCCTCTCACAAACACTGCTCCCAGCTCTGTGCATTGTCAGAGAAGAGTTTTCTTTTGGCATGCAGCTGCTTTCACCCTGACGCCAAAGGTCTTTGCCTTTGCTTGCCTTCTCCTTGAGATCTCTTTCTGCTTTCCTACTTCATCACCAAAATAAATGGAAACTTCATCACTTATGCTTGAATGAGTCATCAGAGGCCTTGAGCAACCTAGGGGGAGATGTCCCTGCCTATGGTGGGAGGTTGGAACTAGATGAGCTTTGAGGTCCCCTTTAACCTAAACCATTCTATGATCACTCACAGGTCTTTTCTCACAGGTAAAGAGTGATAGAACAAGAGGGGAATGGCCTCAAGTTGCTACTGGGTAGGTTTAGGCTAGATATTAGGAAAACTTTTTTTCCTAGCAAGAGTGGTCAGGCATTGGAATGAGCTGCCCAGGGAGGCAGTGGAGTCACCAACCCTGGATGTGTTTAAAGGTCATTTGGATGTGGTGCTTGGGAATATGTTTAAGGGTGAACTTTGCAGAGTAGGGATATGGGTTGGAGTTGGTGATCACAGAATCATAGGATGGTTTAGGTTGGAAGGGACCTCAAAGATCTTCTAGTTCCAACCCCCTGCCACGGGCAGAGACACCTCCCACTAGAGCAGGTCACTCAAGGCCTCATCCAACCTGGTCCTGAACACCTCCAGGGAGGTGGTGGAGCACAGAATCACAGATCACATGTGATCTTTGATCACAGTCTGTGATTCTGTGCTCCACCTCCCTGGGCAACCTGTGCCAGTGTCTCACCACCCTGATTGGAAAGAACTTTTTCCTAAGATCCAGTTTCAACCTCCCCTCTGCCAGTTTAAATCCATTCCTCCTTGTCCTGTCTTTACAAGACCTTCTCAGTAGTCCCTCCCCAGCCCTCCTGTAGACCCCCTTCAGATACTGGAAGGCTACTCCAAGGTCTACTCAAAGCCTTCTCTTCTTCAGGCTGAAGAGTTTCAGACTAGGGAGATTTTCCAACCTGAGTGCTGTCCAGAGCCTCATCCAGCCTGGCCTTAGACACCTCCAGGGATGAGGCTTCCACCACCTCCCTGGGCAACCTATTCCAGGCTCTCGCCACTCTCATGCTGAAGAACTTCTTCCTAACATCCAGGCTGAATCTACCCATTTCTAGCTTTGTTCCATTCCCCTCAGTCCTATCACTCCCTGACAGCCTAAAAAGTCCCTCCCCAGCTTTCTTGTAGCCCACTTAGGATAATGAAGGAGCACAATAAGGTCACCTGGGAGCCTTCTCCTCTCTAGACTGAATAGCCCCAATTCTCTCAGGCTCTCCTCACAGCAGAGCAGCTCCAGCCCTCTGATCATCCTCATGGTCCTTCTCTGGACACCTTCCAGCACCTCCATATCCCTCTTGTCCCAGGGGCTCCAGAACTGGATGCAGTACTCCAGGTGGGGTCTCACCAGTGCAGAGCAGAGGGGCAGGATCACTTCCCTCACCCTGCTGCCCACACTACTCTTGCTGCAGCCCAGGCTCTGGTTGCTCTCTGGGCTGCAAGAGCACACTGCTGGCTCATATTGAGCTTCTGATCCTCCCCAAGTCCCTCTCCACAGGGCTGTTCTCAAGCCAGTCACTGCCTACACTTCTCCTGATGCAGCCCAGGGTTGCCTTTCTGGGAGACTTGTCAGGATGCTAAATACTTCAGTAGAAATCTTGAGCCTTACTTGAGCCAAGGAGAGTTTTGTCATTTAATTAATTGCCCTGGGACTTTACCCTTTGACTCCATGGATTTCTCATCTCCCCTTTCTATTGACTTGACTACTCTACGGGCACCATTTTAGGCAGAGCTGATAGCATTACTCGGGGCTCTGCTTTGCAGCTCGCATAATCAATACATAATCCAGTCCCCAGAGAAATCAATACATAATTCTTGTTGTTGTTCCAGAGACAGCCCAATCAATATCTCTGCTGATCACTGTCTCTTAGTCCAGCAAAGTACCTTCTCAGCTTAACTTTCTGACTGAGCTTCATCTTTCCAAAGTTCAGTTTTGGGAATATCTCTGTGCGGCAGAAGGGCAACCTCGTTACTCAAATTGATGCTTTCTAATCAGCATTTATTTTAATAAGCATTCTTCTGTCACTAGGGGCCAGGCTGTAATGCAGTGTGGCAGAGGAATGTGAAAAATCACAGCCTTGCCTTGATTAGGAGTCCCTTTGCTGTGGCTCTCAGACTAAGAGGCAGTTTCTCACGGTTTGCTCAAGTCCTCTTTCCTCATCCTTTCTGCACTGTTTATAATACAAATCTTAGTTAACTAAACACTTACTGAGGATTTCTTTCTCCTGCTGTGGTGCCAAACTGCACGAGGGCCCATGGAAACGCTGTGGAGTCTGCTCTGCCCCGGTGATGCTGTCCCAGAATAGGTCCTTGGGCAGTCCTCTGTCCTGTCCGTCAGACTTGAGGAGGGCTGCGTTTGCAATGCGTTCACTCGGGCTGGTCGAAGGCTTGGGCTGGAGTCATTAACTGCCCTGGGTTTATGCTGAGCAGTGCTGTTAGCTGAAGCTCTGCTTTTCCTTCCATGCTGTTTTGGAGAGGTCATACTCCCAAGTTCACAAGCTGCTTAACTGTTTGTCAGTTGTGGTCAGGGAAATCATCGGGACGACTCGGTCAGTGGGCAGGAGCCTCCAAGCTTCCCTCTGTTTGCTGGAATTGCTCTGACTTGACCCTTTGGAAAATGGAAACTTGCTTCAGCTAATGGATGTCAACCACACATGTAAACCTGGCTCACATCTGTCTGCTGAGGCAGGGCAGGCCCCCCAGGCTGCTCTGACTCCTCTCGGAAGAGTCGTCCCAAAGGGCTGAGGACACTGCGCAGATGAAGAGCGTCTGCTCAGGATTATCTGGGAGCAGGAAGGATGTGCTCATCTGCCCTTGGCTAATGAATAGACTCCTTACAGTTCCCTCCTCTCATTTCCAGGGGGTCTTCTTTTCCCTGTCCCCTCTGCATGCCTCTCATCACTTTGACTCAGTTCTTATGGCTTACCTGACAGCTGGAGAAGTTAATTCTAAGCCTTTAAGGTTCATTCAGCTTCTCCAGAAACAGCCTCTTCTGCCCAAATGTTTTGCCCACATGGGAAAAGAGGAATCAGCCTTTTCCAGCTGTCTGAAGCACTGGCTTGTAGAGCATCCATAAATCTGCAGGAGACAGCTTTTGTGTGTTTGCACAGAATGACATTAACACAGAGCTCTGGTGAGTCCAGCCTCATACATTCCCAACACTCATATTGCAGCCTTGCTTGTCCAAACACAGGGAGGCTTCTGGATAGAAAAGATGAGGGTCCTCTTTCTGCCCTCTGACCCAGAAGGAACCAGAGGAAACTCTGAGTGTCTTGGGTTTTAGGTGATTAAGGTGCAATGATGTGAGTTCTATGTTAGGTGTGATGCAGGCTGCATTGAATTGCACTGCATGGAACATCCACGCAGTCCCTGTTACAAGAAGGATATGGAGGTGCTGGAAGGTGTCCAGTGAAAGACCACAAGGATGATGAGAGGGCTGAAGCACCTCTCCTATGGAGACAGACTGAGAGAGTTGGGGCTGTTTAGTCTGGAGAGGAGAAGGCTCCCAGGTGACCTTATTGTGGCCTTTTAGTATCTGAAGGGGGCTACAAGAAAGCTGGGGAGGGACTTTTTAGGCTGTCAGGTAGTGATAGGACTGGGGGGAATGGAACAAAGCTGGAAATGGGTAGATTCAGCCTGGATTTAAAAAGAATCAGCATAGTGAATTTGTGACTGTGTGGCACTTCAGACTATTCATGTTTAATAGTTTGGGGGTTGTTCCCCTCCCCCCAGTAATGCAACTACATTTACAAAACTCACCCTGCATGCCAAGCCTCAGTTTGTACATTAATTTATTGCCTTTCAATCAAGCCAGGCTCTGACCTGAGTCAAAAATCAAGCAGTTTTATTACCCTGGCACAGATGCTGTATGTCCAAGGAGCACAAGTGAGGAAGAGTGGAATATGCCACTGTAAACACTGTCCTACAATAAATGTCCCCCCCTCACCCATCTTTGCAGATGGCTGTTGCCATATGACAGTGAATGGGTCATGTAACACAAGTGATTAGGGAATGCCCTCTTTCCAGCAGTGCCAGGTAGTGATTTTGTTTGCTTTCCTGGGTGTTTCCAGCCTTTCTCTGCATGTGGCACACTGCTTCCTGCCTAATGTTTCTTTAATTCGCTTCCTAATCCTTTCTGAGCCCTTCCTGAGCCCTCTTTCAGATTTTTCTCTCTTTGTTCGAGTGTTTCCTCAGGATTTTGACCTGTTAATGGAAAAGTAAAAAGGATGGAAGGGGAAAATCCCCACTGCATAGAGCACAGCCTGGATCAGACCTTCATGCACGAGCTACCTTCGTGCAGAGCAAATAGCTCCTGGGCTTCGGTGCGAGGATGGCTTGCAAGGGAATAGTTACTCATCTTTCCAGGCTTCTGTCTCAGAGGGGTGAATTCAAGCAGGGATCTGTTTGTTTTCTTGCAAGAAAGCCATTCAGCCCCTCTGAGGTTGTAAATGAGTGTTTATAGATTTAGATTTTTGTGTTTTTTAGAAGTGGAATAGATGACATTTGGGTTAGCAGAGGGAGCCAAGCTCTGACTAATGCAACATAAGGCTGCTCGCTAATGTTTAGGCTATCCATCAGTGCAGGAGGACATTAAAAGGTAGAAAGGTTCTGATAAGAAGCTGGGCACTGGGTACTATCCAAACCTATTAAGCACATGTGACAACAGGGGTGGGGGGGGGGGGGAAAAAGAGCCTTCTGTGAACAGAAAGTTTGAAAAATATAGACACACAGAATGTCAGGGGCTGGAAGGGACCTCCAAAGCTCATCCAGTCCAACCCCCCTGCCAGAGCAGGATCACCTGGAGCAGATCACACAGGAACACATTCAGGCAGGTTTTGAATATCTTTGGAGAGGGAGATTGCACAACCCCCCTGGGCAGCCTGTTCCACTGTTCTGGCACCCTCCTCTTGCCTTTCTGGCTCCTAGTGGTGAGAATGCTGTTCTGTTCCCAAAGTGTTCTCCAGAACACTAGAGCAGGCTTTTTCCCCTTTACTGCCTTCCAACTGGTCAGTCCCCAACCCATACTGATCCCTGGGGCTGTTCTTTCCCAGGTGCCAGACTCTACACTTGCCCTTTGTTGAGTTTCATTCAGTTTCTCCCTGCCCACCCCTCAGCCTGTCCAGGTGTGGCAGCCACTCCACCCAGCTTGGTGTCATCAGCACTCTGTGCCTTCAGCCAGGTCATTGATGAATACATTGACCAGAACTGGTCCCAGTACTGACCCCTGTGGGACCCCACTAGTCACAGGCCTCCAACTAGACTCCATCCTTCAGCCAGGTCATTGATGAATACATTGACCAGAACTGTTCCCAGTACTGACCCCTGTGGGACCCCACTAGTCACAGGCCTCCAACTAGACTCCATCCCACTGACCACAACTCTCTGGCTTCTTTCCTTCAACCAATTGCACCATCCTTGGGGGTCTTCAAGAAAAGACTGGATGAGGCACTTAGTGCCATGGTCTAGTTGATTGGCTAGGGCTGGGTGCTAGGTTGGACTGGATGATCTTGGAGGTCTCTTCCAACCTGTTTGATTCTATGATTCTATGAATTTCCAGTCCACCTCACTACCTGACCATCCAGAGCAGCCTGCCTCAGGTTAGCCAGAAGGATGCTGTGGGAGCCAGCAGCGCTGCAGTAAAGGGGTTCATGAGCTGAGGTGGTTAGTGTAGCCGCCTGTGACTGATTAACACAACCCCTCCAGGCAAAAAGAACATGTTGAGCTCTTTGCTGAGGGCTCTATTGTCTTCAGCCCCTCTGTTTTGCTGCATGTCAACATGTTTTGATGATTTAGTAGAAAAGGAGGGAGAACATTCAGCGTGACTCCAGCTCAGCTCGCAGCTACAAAACGCTCCCCGCAGTTGATGGGCGCCACTGATTTGCTTCATTTAGCTCCCAGCAAGCCAGCTTGCCCTCAGTACTGAATATACCATTTGATATATTTGATGGGAGAACAGGATCTGTCACTGGCCCACTCTGTGATCCTAGATGAGGGGTTTCATGTCATCGAATCATAGAATCAAGCAGGTTGGAAGAGACCTCCAAGATCAGCCAGTCCAACCTAGCACCCAGCCCCAGCCAGTCAACCAGACCATGGCACTAAGTGCCTCATCCAGGCTTTTCTTCAACACCTCCAGGGATAGTGCCTCCACCAGCCCATTCCAATGGGAAATCACTCTTTCTGTGAAGAACTTCCTCCTAATATTTGCCAGGGCCAGTGAGATCAGTTTGCTTGGGGAGCTTTAGCTCCCATGACAAGCATTACGAAGTACCCAGCACTTTGAGCCTCCCTTCTCAGGTAAAATGTTTACACCCTGTCCTACAGAATAAATTGGTAGTAATAACACAGCTGCTCTCCATGCTGCCCAGCCACCTCACTGCCAGTTCCTGCATCTCACAGAGTCACAGAATTAACCAGGTTGGAAAAGACCTTGGAGATCATCGAGTCCAACCTATCACCTAACACTTTCTAATTAACAAAGCCAGGGCACTAAGTGCCTCACCCAGCCTCTTTTTGAACCTCCAGGGGCTCCACCACCTCCCTGGGCAGCCCATTCCAATGCCAATCACTCTCTCTGGCAAGAACTTTTTCCTAAACCTGCCTTGGCATAACTGGAGGCTGTGTCCCCTCATTCTGTTGCTGGTTGCCTGTGAGAAGAGCCCAACCCCACCTGGCTACAACCTTCCTTCAGGTAGCTGTAGACAGCAATGAGCTCTGCCCTGAGCCTCCTCTTCTGCAGGCTGCACACCCTCAGCTCCCTCAGCCTCTCCTCACAGGGCTGTGCTCCAGCCCCTTCACCAGCCCTTGACACATTCAAGCATCAGTCATCTCCAAGCAAATACCATGGAATTATGAAGCATTGTGCTTTGCTGGTTTGCCTCATACAGCCCCAGATGAGTTGTGGTAAGGGAAAAAAAAAGAAAATAATAAAAATAAAAGAAACTGCAGAAGTTGATTATTTAAAGTGCTGCAGCTGCTCCTGATGTGGAGCTGGCTGCTTACTGCACATGCAGCTAAAACACAACAGACAAGATCAGACACAGGGGCAACAAAAAAGGAAATGTTCTAACATTTATTTTTTTGCTTAACACCAGAAAGCATCAGGAGCCTGTGTGTGCTGTGACAGTGCTGGGAGCTTTTCCCTTACCAGGTTGAAACACAGAATTATAGAATCAACCAGGCTGGAAGAGACCTCCAAGAGCATCCAGTCCAACCTAGCACCCAGCTCTATCCAGCCAACTAGACCATGGCACTAAGTGCTTCATCCAGGCTTTTCTTGAACACCTCCAGGGACGGTGCCTCCACCACCTCCCTGGGCAGCCCATTCCAATGCCAATCACTCTCTCTGCCAACAGCTTCCTCCTAACATCCAGCCTAGACCTCCCCATGTGCCTAACCCAGGCTTCCCAAACTCAAAATCCCACCAGGGCATTCTGTCTTCTATCATTTTTTTTTCTTGGTTGGACTTTGTGATCTTGAATGTCTTTTCCAACCGAAATGATTCTGTAATTCTGTGATGCTCACCATTAGTCAGACACCAGCTGCAGGATCAGAACTTCCCCAGCTGAAGCTTAGATTGAATCTGAGCAGCATTGACCTCCCACTGCCCCAAGCAGGGATGTGGGGGAATGTCACAGGATCACAGGACATCAGAGGTTGGAAGGGACTCAGATCATTAAGTCCAAAGTGCCTTATCGAGGCTTTTCTTGAACACTTCCAGGGATGGTGACTCCACCACCTCCCTGGGCAGCTCATTCCAATGCCAATCACTCTCTCTGGGAAGAAATTCTTCCTACATTCAGTCTGAATCTGCCCTGGCACAGCTTGAGGTTGTGTCCTCTTGTTCTGTCCCTGGGTTCCTGGCAGAGGAAACCAACCCTCACCTGGCTAAAACCTCCCTTCAGGGAGCTGCAGAGAGAAATGAGCTCTGCCCTGAGCCTCCTCTTCTGCAGGCTGCACACCCTCAGCTCCCTCAGCCTCTCCTCACAGGGCTGTGCTCCAGGCCCCTCACCAGCCTTACTGCCCTTCTCTGGACACCTTCCAGCACCTCAACATCTCTCTTGAATTGAGGGGCCCAGAACTGGATGCAGGACTCAAGGTGTGGCCTGAGCAGTGCTGAGTACAGGGGCAGAAGGACTGCCCTGGTCCTGCTGTTTCTTTCATAGTTTTCAGGTCTGTGCTAGCAGCAAATCCATGTGGAGATTTGCTCATAGATTTCATGTGGAAAACTGCTGTCAACATCTGCAAACACAAACAGCATTAAAAGAGAAGTGCTTGGCACTGGAGACAGCTTAAGCAAAGTTATGAGTTGAACTTCTGTCCGTTGACAGAAGCCTTTTTAATTGTTTGAAACTAGTTTGTTGTGGAATGGTTTCATAACCTGAGATGCAGCATACACTACACATGGTTTATGTTTTGCAAGTGCCTTTTAACTCCTCATGTCTCAGTATCCTGGCTGCCTGTCTGGAACTTGCCAGCAAAGCAGTTGTGTTTATGACAAAAGGATTGCATGAAGTCTTTTCAGTCTGAAGAGTTTGGTATCTTTTCTGCTCCCAGTGATTTGTGTGGTGATGGAGAGTCATGCTTCAGGGTGACTCACATCCACTGGCAAGGGCTGCTGCTAAATGAAAGCCTCTTCTCTTTCCAGCTTTCTCTTCCACTACCTGCAAGCTGCAAATGGACTGATCTGTCGAATGGGAGCATCTCTGGTGTTCATTTAGCTCAGTGAGACTTTGACTTCAGTCACAAATGTGCATGAGCCAGCAACGTGCTCTTGTGGCTGTGAGGGGTAATGCCATTCTGGGGTGGATTGGAAGGACTGTGGTCAGGAGAGGTTCTCCTGCCCCTCTACCCTGCCCTGGTGAGGCTGCATCTGGAGTACTGCATCCAGTTCTGTCCCCCAGTTCATGAGGGACATAGAACTGCTTGAGAGAGTCCAGCACAGAGCCATGAAGGTGATGAAGGGAATGGAACAACTCTGTTATGAGGAGAGTCTGAGGGAGCTGGGGCTGTGCTGCTTGAAGAGGAGTCTGAGAGGTGACCTCAGCAGTGGTTATCAATATGTGCAGGGTGAGTGCCAGGAGGCTGGAGCCAGGCTCTGCTGGGTGATGCCCAGTGGCAGGACAAGGGGCACTGGGTGGAAGCTGAGACAGGAAGTTTCATTTAAACATGAGGATGATTTTTTTTCCCTGTGAGGGTGCCAGAACAGTGGAACAGGCTGCCCAGGGGGGTTATGGAATCTCCCTCTCTGGAGATATTCAAAACCCACCTGGATGTGTTCCTGCGTGATCTGCTCTAGGTGACCCTGCTCTGGCAGGAGGGTTGGACTGGATGAGCTTTGGAGGTCCCTTCCAGCCCCTGACATTCTATGATTCTGTGATCAGCTCTTCTGCAAAGCACAACTCCTAATCTCCCTGTTCACCACTCTGTAAAATACTGTGAGATTGCCACCTAGCTCATGAAGGCTTAATCGTTCAGTGAAGGTTTGCTAATTCAAGGTTCTTAGGGGAAAGGCACTGTGTAAGGATAAAGAATTACCTTTGGACCCTGGACCTGATCTCTTGCAAAGACAATCTGGCTGAAGTCACTGCTATCCCTTTTTCTTATCAGCATTCTGCAAGCTGTGATTGTTTTGTAGGAGATAATGATGAGAGTTGGGGCTCTTCAGCCTGGAGAGGAGAAGGCTTCAAGGAGACCTTGGAGTAGCCTTCCACTGTCTGAAGGGGGTCTGCAAGAAGGCTGGGGAGGGACTAGTGACAAGATCTTGTAATGACAGGATGAGGAGGAATGGGTTTAAACTGGAAGAGGGAAGATTGAAACTGGATGTTAGAAAGAAGTTCTTTCCAGTGAGAGTGGTGAGACACTGGCACAGGTTGCCCAGGGAGGTGGTGGACCACAGGATCACAGAATGTGATCTTTGATCTTTGATCACATTCTGTGATTCTGTGCTCCACAACTTGCCTGGAGGTGTTCAGGACCAGGTTGAATGAGGCCTTGAGTGATCTGTTCTAGCGAGAGGTTTATGGTGGCAGGTTGGAACTGGATGATCTTTGAGGTCCCTTCCAACCTAAAGCACTCTATGATTCTATGGTTAGCACTCTATGGTTCCATGGTTGTGACAAGTGGCTTTGAAGTAAGAGTGTTCATCTGCAAAGAAGATACTTATTCCCTTATTCAGAGCTCCAAACTTCCTTGGGTGAACACTTGACACACAAACTCCCTTCCTCATCTGTTCTTGGGGCCACATCAGGTACCTGTATTTTATAGCCCAGGGTTCTGAAAAATCATTGTCACAAAGGACTGAAAGAGGCCTCAAGAGCATCTTGCACTGAACAGAGATGGAATACACTTGGGTCATCAGCAGATGTCTGTCTGCTCTCAGAGGTCTTTCAGAGCTCTGAGAACAAATTCCACAACATGCAACATTCCAGCACCTGAAGGGGCTACAAGAAGGATGGAAAGAGATTGTTTCCAAAGGCCTGAAGGGATAGGATGAGGACAATGGCTTCAAACTAGAGCAGAGCAGATTTAGATTGGATGTTAGGAACAAGTTCTGCACCATAAGGGTGGTGAAACACTGCAACAGGTTGCCCAGGGAGGTGGTTGAGACCCCATCCCTGGAGATATTCAAGGTAAGGCTCAACAGGGCTCTGGGCAACCCATCCTAGTTGAGGATGCCTCTACTGACTGCAAGTGGGTTGGATTAGATGACCTTTGGAGGTCATTTCCAAGCCAGACCATTCTGTGATTCTATGAATCCATGATTCTATGATTCTCTACCTGTCCCTGTGCTTCTCTGTGTGCAAAATGAGGGGGAGGGTGGAAATCTTCATAGGCAATTAAGTGGATTCCTTCACATCATTCCCCCAGTGCAGAGCAGAGCAGCAGAGTAATTGATCCCTGCCCTCTTTATTGAAAACATTTCCACATTAAAACACCTTTATCATGTTTCACTCCTAAGTCTCCAGACTAAACAAATCTCAGTGCTTCCTTTTGACATGGTTCTGTACCCTCTGGATGCTTGGTGCTGCCTTACTCCCCCCTTCAGTGTGGTGCCAGGACATGGGCAGTGCTAGATGCAGCCCTGAGACAGCTGCCAGGCAGGGGTGTCCTGCCATTCAGGCTGCCAGGGACAGCTGAATATCCATTTCTTGTTTCTCAGACCATCATCACTGATCCAATTCCTAGCTGCATTCTTTTCTCACAGATTAAACAAGAGGGTAGCATAAAACTGAGTGGTTGTCTTGCCAGCAAAATAAAGCTTTTCAGCTTCTGGCCATCAATGAGAAGATACAGGAGCTAGGAAGTTTTAATTAAGACCTGGTGAAAGGAGTTTGGGCTTTTATTAAAGTGTCTGGTCAAAAAGGATAATATGATGAGAGAAATTTTTGTCTTCTGCATCAGTTTGAGTACTTTTTGTGTTTATAGAGTCTTAGGCTGTGAATCTGGTTTGAGGTCCATCAGCTTTACCCTAGTGTTACTCTGTCAACTTGCCTGGCATCATTTCTGATCGTTTTTGAGGTCACTCCCAACCTCTACACTTGTGTGATTCTGTGGTTCTGTGCTTTGCATTATCAGAAGTGAGGTGAAGAATCACTTCCTTTGCCTTCAGGAAACAGAAGAGCAGGAAATAGAGGACTGTGCTGGTTAAAACTGCCCAAGGTTTTGTTTTGAGCAGGTGGAAATGTGCCTGGCTGCTGCAGGTGTTTCTGAAGAGTTAGCAGAATACTCTTTGCCATGCACTCAGATGTGATGCTCTGGGTCACTCTTCCAGCTGCCATAAGACATTCATATGCTGGGAAAGGTGTCTCTGTTGGATAGAATCATAGAATCATAGAATCAACCAGGTTGGAAGAGACCTCCAAGCTCATCCAGTCCAACCTAGCACCCAGCCCTGTCCAATCAACCAGACCATGGCACTAAGTGCCTCAGCCAGGCTTTGCTTCAACACCTCCAGGGACGGTGCCTCCACCACCTCCCTGGGCAGCCCATTCCAATGCAAATCACTCTCTCTGGGAAGAACTTCTTCCTAAACCTGCCCTGGACAACTGGAGGCTGTGTCCCCTCATTCTGTTGCTGGTTGCCTGGGAGAAGAGAACAACCTCCACCTGTGTACAGCCTCCTTTCAGGTAGCTCCCTCAGCCTCTCCTCACAGAGCTGTGCTCCAGACCCCTCACCAGCCTTGGTGCCCTTCTCTGGACACCTTCCAGCATCTTAACATCTCTCTTGAATTGAGGGGCCCAGAACTGGACACAAGACTCAAGATGTGGCCTGAACAGTGTTGAATACAGGGGGAGAATAACCTCCCTTGTCCTGCTGCCCACACTGTTCCTGATGCAGGCCAGGATGCCATTGGCTCTCTTGGCTACCTGGGCACACTGCTGGCTCATCTTCAGCCTACTATCCACCACTACTTCTGTCTAGCAGGAATTGAAATGGATGATATTTTTCCCCCACAATAAAACCTCTGATGATTCTTCTTTGACCAGAATAGGTTTCAGACAGAAATTTTCACTCCAGATGTAAACATGGCCCAAAGTTGAGGAGGAGCTCAGTATTTGAGGGTGTTGTGTTAATTTGCTTAGAGAAGCAAAGGTATTTGTTAGTGTTTATAAAGATGTGAAGAGTGAGTGCCAGGAGGCTGGAGCCAGGCTCTGCTGGGTGATGCCCAATGACAGCACAAGGGGCACTGGGTGGAAATTGAGGCAAAGGAAGTTCCATGGAAACAGGAGAAGGATTTTTTTCCCTGTGAGGGTGACAGAGCACTGGAACAGGCTGCTCAGGGGGGCTGTGGAGTCTCCCTCTCTGGAGATATTAAAACCTTGTCTGGATGTGTTCCTGTGTGATCTGCTCTAGGTGATCCTGCTCTGGCAGGAGGATTGGACTGGATAAGCTTTGAAGGTCCCATCCAGCTCCTGACATTCTGTGATGCTGTGATTTGTTGTCCAGTGTCTAACAGCCTGTGAAAAAGTCCATTGAGGCCAGGGAGAGATCATTGTCATTATCTCTTAGATGGTAATGTGAGGCTTCATCTACCTCTCAAGAAACAACAAAGACTTCTTCATTACCAGAGATCTACTCTGCGATTAAAAGTGGCTGTTCCCTTGAAATCTTTTGCTGAGGGAGTGGAGGAATCTGCGTGAGGAAATGAGAAAAGATTTCAGTGAGATCAAAGCTGTTCAGCATGTCCTGCAGATTGCCTGTCAAGGTTGAGTAGTGAGATTGCATTTCACAGCATGCACAGACACTTCTGTAAACCACATTCCTGTTTAAAAACATTAGCGTGGAACAAACTTACTTGTCACAACTGGGATCACATCCACGTTTTAGCAGTGGGAAGTTAAAAATAAGACTTAATTCAGCTTTCACCATGCTGGAGATTTTCTCTAGCTTCACCTCTGCCCTTTTCTCTGTCCTCATTCCCAGTGTTTTTACTCTGCCTGCAATGCATTTCAGTGCTTGCCAAGATGTCTCCAGCGAAGAGTGAGTTAATGAGAACATCTGGCTGGGAATGAATGATGATAGTCTGCAAGCCACCTACTCAGCACATCTGCTGGTCATGGCCATGGATGGGGAACCTTATCAAGTGTTAATGCTTCTGGAAGGAGAGAGGATTTTGTCATGTGGGGCTGGATTTATTGAGCACACTCAGATCTGATTGGTTATATAAATGAGCTTTCACTTGAAGGGGAGGAATGTCTCTGAGTGTGCACACACAAACATACACTTCTTCTCTGGAGACTTTCAAACCCTGCCTGGGTGCATTCCTTTGCACTGCCCTGCACTTGATCTCTGGAGGTCCTTCCAACCTCTAAGGTTCTGTGATTCTCTATACACTTGCAGTATCCTGTCAGTGAGTGACAATGAGGACTGCCTAAAATCTGTCTTCATAGGTAATTAGTCACAAAGGTCCTAAACTGGTTAATCATCAACTCATGCTGCAAAAGACTTATCTGTGGGAATCATAGAATCAGTCAGGGTTGGAAGGGACCACAAGGATCATCTACATCCAACTGCCCTGCCATGGGCAGGGACACCTCACACTACATCAGGCTGTCCAGAGCCTCATCCAGCCTGGCCTTAAACACATCCAGGGATGAGGCTTCCACCACCTCCCTGGGAAACCCCTTCCAGGCTCTCACCACCCTCATGCTGAAGAACTTCTTCTTAACATCCAGGCTGAATCTACCCATTTCCAGCTTTGTTCCATTCCCCCCAGTCCTATCACTTCCTGACAGCCTAGAAAGTCCCTCCCCAGCTTTCTTGTAGGCCTCCTTAAGATACTGAAAGGTCACAATAAGGTCACCTGGGAGCCTCCTCTTCTCCACAGTGAACAGCCCCAACTCTTTCAGTCTGTCCTCCTAGGAGAGGTGCTCCAGCCCTCTGAGCATCCTTGTGGCCCTTAAAGGACCTGTAAGGGTTTTTTGAAGGGGCTGAATGTGCATTCTCTCTGAAGGGAAGAGAGAAAAGAGTTTCTGTGCTTGGTTGGCCAAGTTCCATTTTCCAAATGATGATTCTGTCACTGGTGGATTAGATTTATCCTTCTTATGATGGGTTAAGGTGTCCAGCCACTTCTGTGGGCATGATTTATGATTTATTATTTACATGTAAAACAATGAGTACAAATACTCTCCTCTTGTTTGGAGGTGGGGGGAAAATAGGGAAAAAAAGGAAAAAAAGGAGAGAAAGAGAGAAAGGAAGAGAGAAAGAGAGAGAGAAAGAGAAAAAAGGAGAAAGAGAGAGAAGGGGAGAAAGAAAGAAAGAGAAAGGAAGAGAGAAAGAGGGAGAAGGAAAGAAAGAAAGAAAAAGAAAGAAAGAAAGAAAGAAAGAAAGAAAGAAAGAAAGAAAGAAAGAAAGAAAGAAAGAAAGAAAGAAAGAAAGAAAGAAAGAAAGAAAGAAAGAAAGAAAGAAAGAAAGAAAGAAAGAAAGAAAGAAAGAAAGAAAGAAGAGAGAGAAAAAGAAAGAAAGAAAAAGAAAGAGAAAGAGAGAGAGAAAGAGAGAAAGAGAGAAAGAGAGAGAAAGAGAGAAAGAGAGAAAGAGAAAGAGAGAGAGAAAGAGAGAAAGAGAGGAAGGAAGGAAGGAAGGAAGGAAGGAAGGAAGGAAGGAAGGAAGGAAGGAAGGAAGGAAGGAAGGAAGGAAGGAAGGAAGGAAGGAAGGAAGGAAGGAAGGAAGGAAGGAAGGAAGGAAGGAAGGAAGGAAGGAAGGAAGGAAGGAAGGAAGGAAGGAAGGAAGGAAGGAAGGAAGGAAGGAAGGAAGGAAGGAAGGAAGGAAGGAAGGAAGGAAGGAAGGAAGGAAGGAAGGAAGGAAGGAAGGAAGGAAGGAAGGAAGGAAGGAAGGAAGGAAGGAAGGAAAGAAAATGGATTTTTCAGGCAGCACAATGACTGAACGAAGTGAAAACACCAGGCAAAATCCTTTTCTGCTCAAGGGAATGGCCTGTACACACTCCAGGCCAGCACATTTTTCATGGGATGCAAGGGAGCAGTTCAAAGAACTGGCAAGGAGTGGGTCCTGCATATTCATGAGGACTGGGCAAGGAGGTGAAGGTAGAGGAGAAGGCAGAAAAGCAGTGTGAGGCTAGGGTGGAATGTGGAGCGAGTTACCACGGGATCCTATTTTACTGCTGTTTGACGTAAAGTTCCTTTGCTTTTACACAACCACTGGAATTGAATGGGAGCAGCTTAGGGCACAAAGAGTGATTGTGCCTTTTAAAGGTTGGAAGAGGAGAAGCTGCACCTCATCACTGAGATAATTGTGCCTCTCTCTTCTCACGACAGTCTCCAGCCTACGTTCCCGAAGTCAGTCAAGACCTTACCCAACAGGCAGAGGAGAAACTCGCCAACAGCCCCTGCAAAGAGCTCTTTTCTCACTGTACAAAGTAAGTATAACTCGATACCCAGAGGCTGCAGCCAGCAGCCTGGCAGGGACGTGCCAGGTAAAGAGAGACCTTTCCATCTGAACCCGAAGCAGGCTACCTTCAGCCGATCCTAGAGGCATAGCTGAGAAGCGGTGAAGTCATTTCGCCCCAGCACAACATAATGACTATTTCCATGCCATTCTATCCACTTCCACACAGGCACTTAGTGTTTCAGGTATTTGACAGAGTGTCCCAGCCAAGGAAGCCAGCCGTGGATTTCACGCTGGGTGAAAAGAGCTGCGCTGATAATGGATCCAAAGCAAACATCTCTGTTTCAAAGCGCATAAAAACGAAGTGGCTCTACAGTCCATTTAGGCAGAGGAATGTGCAAACTTGCTCCACGTGGCTTTGCCAGAGAAACCTTCACCGGGAGAATGGGGCTTTTTTGGCATGCTCTCTGTCTGCCCGTGACGTCCACACCGACGTGCGTGGTTGTTTCAGCCTTTGGCTGGGAAAAGCCTTATCGGTTCCTGCAGCCCTCGGTGCTGTCAGGCGCGAAAGCCCCAGCTATGCCATCTGCGTTTGCCAGGGCTGACCCCGGTCCCTTCAGGCCAGCAGATCAGAACCCAGTGAACATAGGAAAAGGAGAGATGGTGGTGGCAGGCTGGCCCATGTGGTTTCTGGCTGAGCCTGGTTGGTTTTCCCTGGGTGATGTAATGGGGATTTGTAGAATTCGCTCTGCTGTCAGTCACTGTTTTGACTCATTTTGTTGACCTTTTCTGTTTTCAGTTATCCTTTGCCTTGGTAGGAGCTGTGGGTTATTTCTGGCCTTCTCTCATAACCAGTTTCCTTACATTGGCCTGCTGTCATGTAGAGATGCTCATCTAACTTGCAACAGTTGCGTGTGCCAGTGCCAGCGACAAAGGCAGAGCTGTGCTCCACGCAACCCTTCCCCCTCCCCCTGCCTTCCAATGCCTGTTTCCAGTTCTCAAATCGGTTTGAAAGCTGACAGTTCCCTCTCAAATGCACTTTGTTGTTGCCAAAGAAGGGAACTAAAAAGCAAACAACTGCTGAAAGGCAGCTATTGTTCTTTAAAATGCATGCAGCTTTTAATGAACTGAATGGAATGGGCTAGCGTGGGGACACCACTTCATCCGGGCTCACATTCACCCACAGCCATTCCCTCCTCCCAACTCAAGTGGATAAATGATCCAGGTTTGAGCCCTTGTTAATCAATATGCTGCTCATCTCACACGGGCTGAAACGGGCTCAAAGGGAAGCTTTAAGAACTTGCTGTTGGTATTTAATCTAGGGCAGGGTGTCCCTGCCTGTGGCAGGGGGTCTGGAACTAGATGATCCTTATGGTCCTTTCCAACTCTGATTCTATGATTCTTTGATTCTATCTCCTAAAGGTACTGAATGAGTAATGTTAATTTTGGTAGAGTTTGCAGTCAGCCTAGAAAGGGGAGCCTGCTGGCCCCATAGCAGGGTGTGAGGATGAGGTTCAGATGCATCCTTGTGGACCAGATGGGTCGGCAGGAGAAATGCATGCATAGCTCTTAACTTCTGCTTTGACCTTGGCACTTAGTGCCATGGTCTAGTTGACTGGCTAGGGCTGGGTGCTAGGTTGGAGTGGATGATCTTGGAGGTCTCTTCCAACCTGGTTGATTCTATGATTCTATGATTTCAACTGTCTGGTACTGGCCTGCTCCTTTCCCCCCTAGAATTGCAGCTTTGAATTTAGACATTGGTTAATAATCATTAAGAATCATAGAATCAACCAGGTTGAAAGAGACCTCCAAGATCATCCACTCCAACCTAGCACCCAGCCCTAGCCAGGCAATTTGCAAGCTTGAACCCACTGAAGGGAAGTAATATGATCTGTATCCAGTCAAAACTAATAAAGACAACCAAAATTTGACTTCTGAATGCTGAATGTGCCATCATCTGCCTGTTCCAAACTGATGGAGCAAGAATTACCAGAACCAACCATCCAACCAGAAATAATTCAAACAACTGAGAAATTCCCAAGCCTTATGAATAGTAGCTCATAAAGAGAGAGGAACTAAACTGAGGAGACAGATTATTCATGGTGAATTGTTTGCTCAGGGCTAGAACTGCCCCAGGGTAAGACATAGATTATCCCTTCCCCAAGCTGGAGTCATCCTTCAGAGATTTCCTCCTCCAGAAAAATCTGGAAATGTCTGTGTGTCCCCAAGTAGAGACACAAAAATGTCTGTGTACTCCCAAGGCAGAAAACTCATTTCTTGTGGGCATTTTTCACCCAAACCCAAGTTTTGTCCCTGACAGTGCAGCCAGCAGAGGTGGATGCAGTAGCCCTGGTAAGCAAGGCAAGAACCAAAACCAGCAGGTTGACAATCCCCTGTTAACTGATGTGACCACTTTCTTCTCAGGCAGCTTTCTCAGCTCTGGATCCTTGGTCTTTTTTATGGGATGTTTGTTGATCTTTGCTTGTTGCCTGTCACAACCAATGCATTTCTCTCATTTGCAGACTGAGATGTTTATTCCTTTACTCCTCTGATTATGCAAAACACTTCATTGTGTGAGTCCCAAAATTCTGGTCCTGATCTGGAACCAAATCCACATTCCTGCTCAGACTCTTCCCTCTGTTTTGCTATACAAAGTACACAGCTCTTAGGGAAAACCCTTTGACTTCAACCACAGTTACTACTTCTGTCTAGCAGGAATTGAAATGGATATTTTTCCCCAAAACATAACACCTCTGATGATTCTTCTTTGACCAAAATAGGTTTCAGCCAGAAATTTTCACTCCAGATGTAAGCATGGCCCAAGGTTGAGGAGAAGCTCATTTCCTGAGGGTGTTGTGTTAATTCACTAAGAGAAGCAAAGATATCTGTTGTCTAGTGACTAACAGCCTATGGGAAAGTCCACTGAAGGCTGTGAGAGATGCCCTGCTGCTGCTGAGCAAGCAGAACCAGGATGTGTTTCTTGCTCTTCAGCTTGTGTAAGGCCTCCTCTCATGAAATCCCTAGACTGAAACCATGGGTAAAAGTCAGCCTGAAATAAAGAAGTGAAATGACTCTGCCCCACACGAAGGCTGGATTTTCTCCTCTTGTTTTGCTCCTCTTCTGTCCCAAGTTCAGGATTATAAAATGCTTATATATCCTTTTCATCTGAGATAGATCTGTCCTTGAGCACCTCAGCGGGGAGCCATTCCAAGAGTACCTAAGCAGCATGTACTTCGACAGGTTTCTCCAGTGGAAGTGGTTGGAAAGGTAAGCACCACCATTTGAATGGGTTTTGCTTTCCTTAGTAACGAGTATCAAAGGTTTACTTTCACTCTCCATGCAAAGTCTGGAGAATACACTCAAAATCTGGCAGCTGAGGCAGCCTGTTTGCTCCCTTTGTTTTCAAGATAAAGACTGCTTGGCTTTTCTTCAGCACTGCCAATGCCCCATCCTAATGTTTGCCATTTATGGCTCTCTCTGGGCAGCAATTCACAGAAACATCCAGGTTGGAAAAAGCCCCTCAGGATCACCAAATCCAACCTAGAACTCTACCAGATTCACCTTAAACCATAGCCCTAAGCACCACATCCAAACGACCCTTAAACACATCCAGGGTTGGTGACTCCACCACCTCCTTGGGAAGCTCATTCCAGTGCTCCTTCTTTTCACTGTTCTCCTTCAGGAAAGTCCATCAAGACTCATTCCCTAATTCCCTGACCTGTACTTCAGGCAGAGAGCTTCAGGAAGGCCTTTTTGTTTTTGCTTGTTGATAGAAGGTTAAATTGGAGGCTTTAGCCACAGGGAGATGCCATATACCCATGAGTGCTGTGTCCAGTTCTGGGCCCCTCAATTCAAGAAAGATGTTGAGGTGCTGGAACGTGTCCAGAGAAGGGCAACAAAGCTGGTGAGGGGCCTGAAGCACAAATCCTATGAGGAGAGGTTGAGGGAGCTGGGCCTGTTTAGCCTGGAGAAGAGGAGGCTCAGGGGTGATCTTATTACTGTCTACAACTACCTGAAGGGGCACTGTAGCCAGGTGGGGGTTGGTCTCTTCTGCCAGGCAAGCAGCAATAGAACAAGGGGACACAGTCTCAAGTTGTGCCAGGGTAGGTATAGGATGGATATTAGGAAGAAGTTCTTCACAGAGAGAGTGATTTCCCATTGGAATGGGCTGCTCAGGGAGGTGGTGGAGGCACCGTCCCTGGGGGTCTTCAAGCAAAGCCTGGATGAGGCACTTAGTGCCATGGTCTAGTTGACTGGCTAGGGCTGGGTGCTAGGTTGGACTGGATGATCTTGGAGGTCTCTTCCAACCTGGTTGATTCTATGATTCTATGATAACAAACCCATGTATCAGCATCAGTATAGGCTGGGGACTGACCTGCTGGAGAGCAGTGGAGAAGGACTTGGGAGTCCTGGTGGATGGAAGGATGACCATAAGCCAGCAGTGTGCTCTGGTGGCCAGGAAGGCCAATGCTGTTCTGGGGTGTATTAGAATGGCTGTGGTTAGTAGGTCAAAGGAAGTCTCTACTCTGCCCTGGTGAGGCAACACCTAGAGTATTGTGTCCAGTTCTAGGCCCCTCAGCTCAAGAGGGACAGGGAGCTGCTTGAGAGAGTCCAGCACAGAGCCACAAAGATGATGAAGGAAGTTGAACATCTCTGTTATGAGTAGAGCCTGAGTGAGCTGGGGCTGTGCTGCTGGGAGAGGAGAAGGCTGAGAGGTGACCTCATTAATGTTTATAAAGATGTGAGTGCCAGGAGGCTGGAGCCAGGCTCTGCTGGGTGATGCCCAGTGCCAGGACAAGGGGCAATGAGTGGAAGCTGAGGCATAGAAGGTTCCATGTGAACCTGAGGAGGAATTTTTTCCCCTGTGCGGGTGACAGAGCACTGGAACAGGCTGCCCAGGGCAGTTGTGGAGACTCTCACTCTAGAGATATTCAAGATCTGCCAGGATGTGTTCCAGTGTGATCTGCTCTGGGTGATCTTGCTCTGGCAGGGGGGCTGGACCAGGTGATCTATCGAGGTCCCTTCCAAGCACTGGCATTCTGTGATACTATGATATACAAAAGTCATGGTTATGTTGGCATGAAACAAAAGTCATGGTTATGTTGGCATGAAACTTGATTTAATCATGAGCTCAATCTCCAGCTGCAGCCAACCAACAGACATGATTGATGTCTGGGATATGGATAGTGCTCCTTCCTCCTCCATGAATGTGCTTACACCCATAGCTCTTCCTCAGCCAGTCCCTTCTCTCTAAAAGGCATTACACTCTGAAGATGAGATGCTAAAACAAGCAGCCTGAGCAACTTTTTCACCCAGGATGCTTCTGCATGGCAAGTGAATCAAAAAAGACCTACAGCCTATAGAAAGGTAGAAATCCAAATCTCCTGTGATCTGAGAACTGTCTGGAGAGAATTAGGCTCCAAGGTGACCTTCTTGTGGCCTTTCAGTATCTGAAGGGGGCCTACAAGAAAGCTGGGGAGGGACTTTTTAGGCTGTTGGGTAGTGATAGGACTGGGGAGAATGAAATAAAGCTACAAATGGGTAGATTCAGACTGGATGTTAGGAAGAAGTTCTTCAGTATGAGGGTGGTGAGAGCCTGGAATGCCCAGGGAGGTGGTGGAAGCCTCATCCCTGGAGGTGTTTAAGGCCAGGCTGGATGAGGCTCTAGACAGCCTGATGTAGTGTGAGGTGTCCCTGCCCATGGCAGGGGGGTTGGAAGTAGATAATCCTTGTGGACCCTTCCAACCCTGACTGATTCTGTGATTCTATCATATGGTGACTCTTTGCCTGGAGCAGTTGTCACTGCCATTAGAGCACTGTAAACAGACAAAAGTATGGCATCTAGGTCCTTGTACCCTATTTATTGGCTAGCCATTCCTACACCCATTTAATAAGCAGGCAGCCTTGGGGAGTATTGATTTGCAAGGGAAGTGGTCTTTGCCCTCTCCTCGTTGGTGGGGGCTGTAGCAGACATATGCTGCTGGGTGAGAGTGACCTTGAGTGAAGAGAAGCCCCAATTTCCACAAATGGAATTAATTAGGGCAGATGAGTTAGGGCCAGACCCGTGAGTGGTGTGTCTCAGCATGATGTCTTGGAGATCAAAGGAGCTGTGCCAGCTCCTCTCCCTGGAAAGCTACAAAGCTGCTGCACAAGAGGGGAGGGAAGCAGTGGGCAGAGGAGAGAGCCATTTCATGCCAAGATATGCTCCATGTGCCATCTTCACTAAATTTACTCTTCCATTTCAATTAAAAACAAAACCCCAGCAGATGATTCATCTCTAGCCAGGATATTTCCTATCTGTTTTCACATTTGGGATAAGGAATGCTTTGGGGATTTTTTTTTTCCCCCATTCCTCTCAACAAATGTGACAAGCTGTTGGATGTGCCTGGTTTAAGAAGGTGGCAGAGGCTCTTGTTAGATTTAGCAAAGAGATGTTGTAGGACAGAGCAATCAGCAGCTCCTCCTGAGAGCCGGCTGGCTCCAGCCACAGAGTTGTGTAGTCTGTCTTATCCCAGAGACACTGCTGAACGTGGAGTTATCACTGCTAATTGTTGCTCCTGATCCCAGTCCCATTTGCAGCAACCTCCCTGAAGCCTGAAAATAGCATCTTCTCCTCTTCTAGTTCTGGCCTCCTGCATGCTTTTTTCTCCCCCTCCCCCCTCCTCCCCCCTTTGAAAAACAACAATGAACAGAGCTATAGTGCTTCACTGTAACATTTATTCCTTACTGTCATCAACACCATCATCACTGCTGTGGGAACAGCCATGGCACTGTGCTGCCTCTGCCTGCTGGCTGCCTGCCAGAGGAGAACGAAGCTGCCCAAGACAGTCCTATCGACTGCAAACCTTCGGTGATGGAGTGGTGGCCATAAAATCAGATCTCTCTGGATCTCGAGCTCTTCTGTCACAAAGCTTTCAGGATGACAGAGTCTAAGTTAGATGTAAGGCTGGAGCTGGTTTCCTAGAGCAGGACTTAGTGGGGATCCTGTGAGGTTGGACAGTGATCAGGTCTAGGGAGCAGCTTGCCCTCAGAAGGAGAGACAGACTTATTTAACCCTTAATTTGGTCCTTAGAAGGGAAAGGATGCTTTTCCTCCCTTCTTGCCCTTGATGCTCTCCCAGAAGGCAGGTACCCCAGGCTTGGAGCTTGGCTTCCTGCTCTCCCCTCATGCAAACACCTAAACCCACCTCTCGAGTTCTTTCCTTGTTTCACATCAGTCAAGTCACCAGAAATACCTTCTGGTGGATCAAATTTGTTTAGCCTGGGGAGGAGGAGGCTCAGGGGTGATCTCGTTGCTGTCTACAACTACCTGAAGGGAGGCTGTAGCCAGGTGGGGGTTGGTCTCTTCTCCCAGGAAACCAGCAATAGAACAAGGGGACACAGTCTCAAGTTGTGCTGGGGGAGGTATAATCTGGATGTTAGGAGGAAGCTCTTCACAGAGAGAGTGATAGGCATTGGAATGGAGGAAGCTCCTCATAGAGAGAGTGATTGGCATTGGAATGAGCTGCCCAGGGAGGCAGTGGAGTCACCATCCCTGGAGGTGTTGAAGAAAAGCCTGGATGAGGCACTTAATGCCATGGTCTGGTTGATTGGATAGGGCTGGGTGAAAGGTTGGACTGGATGATCTTGGAGGTCAACCTGGTTGATTCAATTTGATGCACTGGGTTAGCCCAGCACTACCATTAAAACAAATTCCTTTGTATCATAAGAACTAATAACTTGCTGGAAGCTCTCAGGTCCCCTCTGTGCTTAACAAAGGCCACAGCTATATAATGGAGATTCAGAACCTTTCCTGGTCCTAAGATGCTAGCAGAGATTATCCTGATGACTCACTAATGTGTTGTATTTTATTACATCTTAATATGTTGGAATTGAAAAGTTCAAGCCATACATAGCATTGAAGTAATGCAATTACATAATTATACATGATATTATCTAATGTGATTACCTTGAAATAATCTGATCACGGAATATTTATCTATTTTGCCTTTCAGAAGTATGCTCTGAAAGAAATAAATCACAGAGAGTGCATTAAATGCAGTGTGGGGTTTGGTTGTTTGTTGTGGTTGGGTTTTTTTTTCCTTTCCCTTTAATTCTTCCAGGCAACCAGTAACGAAAAACACATTTCGGCAGTACAGGGTCCTGGGGAAAGGAGGTTTTGGGGAGGTGAGTAATTCTGAAAGCCTCTGGAAGTTCTTTTTAAGAGCCTTTCTTCCTTCTCAGGCACTCCAGGTTGCAGCAGCCTGGTGTGACATTTTCATTCAGGCGAGGAGGCTGATTGTGGTTAATTGCTGACGGTTCCACTTAACCTCTGGGGACACCTTAATCTCAAAAAGAACACTCTGGAGGCTTATTCTGTATTCAGCTCTTGCTGAATTAGGGTCACACCCTTGGTTGTGCTTTGCTGATGGCTCGGGGTGGCTGCCTGAGGACGCAGGCAGCACACAGCTGTGGCTCTGCTCCCACAAAGTATGAGAGACTCAGGTAATAGTTTGGGTTGGAAGAGACCTTTAAAGGTCATCTACTCCAAATGCCCGTGCAGTAAGAGGGATATCTTTGGCTAGGTCAGGTTGCTCAGCATCCAATCCAGCCTGACCTGGAATGTTTCCAGGGATGGGGCACCTGAAGGGGCATTGTAGCCAGGTGGGGGGTGGCCTCTTCTGCCAGGCAACCAGCAATAGAACAAGGGGACACAGTCTCAAGTTGTGCCAGGGTAGGTATAGGCTGGATATTAGGAAGAAGTTCTTCACAGAGAGAGTGATTGGCATTGGAATGGGCTGCCCAGGGAGGTGGTGGAGGCACCGTCCCTGGGAGTGTTCAAGCAAAGCCTGGCTGAGGCACTTAGTGCCATGGTCTGGTTGACTGGCTAGGGCTGGGTGCTAGGTTGGACTGGCTGATCTTGGAGGTCTCTTCCAACCTGGTTGATTCTGTGATTCTATGATCTATTCCTTGCTTAGGTAACACATTCCAAGTGTTCCACTGCCCTTACTGTAAAAAAAAGTCTTCCTTAGATCTAGTCCAGATCTCCATTCTTTTAGCTTAAAGTGACTAACTCTTGTCCTGTTGCCATAGACCTTAACACAAAGATTGACCCTGCTCTGGCAGGGAGGTTGGACTAGCTGATCTCTTGAGGTCCCTTCCAGCCCCTGACACGCTGTGCCTGGGCAGCAGAGCCAGAGGGGGGGCTTGAGCTGAGCAGACTGCAATCCCCCCAGACAGAAGGAGGTGCGATGGGAACGCGAAATCATCAAACCAATATCACACAGCAGGCTGGGAAGCAGGGGATGGTTCCCAGCTGCCCCCTTCCCGTGCCTTATTCCCTGCCCTGCCCTCTCTACCCTTACAAGGACTGGCTCAGATGAGGGTGTGAGGAGCCAGAGCGTTCGCTTCCATCTGCCCAGCAATTGTTCTCTCTAATTGGCAGGTCTGCGCCTGCCAAGTGCGGGCCACAGGGAAGATGTACGCCTGCAAGAGGTTAGAGAAGAAGAGGATCAAGAAGAGGAAAGGCGAATCCATGGCACTGAACGAGAAGCAGATCTTAGAGAAAGTCAACAGCCAGTTTGTAGTGAGTATGGAGCTGCCTGGCTCGCAGCTCCCTGCTCGCCTGGGGGCGCTCTGCTTGTCCCACCTGCTGTCCCCGCAGCAAAGGTGCCAGGAGCTGCTGACTCCCTTCGCTTTTCACTTCAGTCCTGCTCCTGCACCTTTGCCACGTCTCCTCCCAGCCTTTGTTCTGTGAGAAAGACGCCGAGCCTGGTGCCCGTCTCTACCATGGGAGCAGGATGCATTCTGCAGCCTCGCATCAGGCCGAGCTGTTTTTATCCAGCCTGATCACCTGGATTCCCAGTGTCTGGGAGAGAGGAGCTTGGAGGAGGCTGAAGGAGCCAAATCAGGAGGGACTGTCTAAGGAGAAGCAAACCAGCAGTGATGTGGAGCTGCTCTGCCCAGTGCAGGGATTTCCTGAGTCATGCCAGCTCTTGACTCTCTTTGACAATGTGCCTTAGGTTTGGGTTTGGTTTTTTTTCAAGAGGTGTTATCACAGCATTTGTCACCTCCTTGATACCTGTTTTAGGAAGCACTGAGATGCAAAACGTTTGCTCACCTCTGGCGGGAGCAAAAATGATAGGAGATATTTGAAAGTGATGGGTAACTTTTGGCTTGGCTGATCATTCCAGAGGCACCCACCACAGCCTGGAGGGAGTGATGCTGACCTCCATGCCTCAGTGACCACTACAGGACTAGGCTATCTCAGCCTTCCTGTGAACCTGCTGAGATGATAGCTTTTTTCACACAGCAGTGCAGTGGGACATGCAGATTCCCTCTAGCTTATTGAGGCTTCTCTTACATGCAAAACTATGCCTGGAATTAGCAGGTTTCTCCAGCCTGTGAAACTATCTGAGCATTAACCATGAGAGTTTCTGGTGTCAAGTAGGCTGAATTCAACAAATCCATCTATAAAATCCTAATATCTGCTTTTTTTCCTGTGCTTTTAACATGTACTCTTGTAATAAGGCTTATACCAAATTCAGTTCAGGTGTTGTTATTATTATTTTTTTCCTTTCTGTGCTAGTTTGAGCCTAGCTAGAATGTTTTGGTGAGAAGAACTGGCTGTGAAAAGGAAACAGTGATGATGTCTACTTCACTCATAGGCTTGCTGAGAGGTGTAAGAACAAGAATCCAAGCATAGATAAGGCACTTCTTCTTGGGGCATTGCCTGAGCTGCATTTCTCTCTAGCCTCTCTGCTATCTATCTGGTTAATCCACTTTGCTTCCTAACCCCCTGCCCAAACCTCCATTCTTCCCTGGGACTGGGGTAAGGTTGAGAGGGGTGGGAGAAGGTGGAAGGGTGGTTGGGAGCTCCTCCTGGGGACTCAGGTTTCTGGGAGGGCTGTTGTGTTTCTGTATTACCTTTTACCTTGTCTATTTCTGTATATACTGTAAATATCTGCTTGTATATTGAGCTAAGCTGTAAAATATAAGCTTCATTCAAATTTCCAGAGCCAGCTGAGTCTAGCCTGGGTGATTTCCAAAGTGTATGGGGGTGGGGAACACCCAAACCATCACACTTTCCTAGAGAAAAACTGTAATGAAAAGTTAGTGCTTGCTTCTTGGCAGCTAACTGAACCTACACAACTATCCTACCCATCTTTTCCTAGGTCAATTTAGCCTATGCCTATGAAACAAAGGATGCACTGTGTTTGGTTCTGACCATAATGAATGGAGGTGACCTGAAGTTTCACATCTACAACATGGGGAACCCAGGCTTCGAGGAGGAAAGAGCTTTGTTTTATGCAGCAGAGATTCTTTGTGGCTTAGAAGACCTACACAGAGAAAATACTGTGTACAGGTAAGCACACCCTGGAGTCCTAAGACATCTTTCCTAGGTAGAAAAGAATTGCCTGCATCCTTCCTGCTCATTATGGTGCTTTACAGCTTGGATGTCTGGGTGCTTTGGCTGAAATTACACAGAGCCCTGTATGAATACAGTATGATTCAGTAATAATGGAAGGAAGCAGTTGCCTCACTAAATACATCCTGTCTAAATTGCACAGAACTAGCACAAAGCTCCCTAAACCCTGCCTTAGTGTGCACTGGGTAACATAAAATTATCAAAGTTCCTTTAAGGGACTTCATTAAGGATTCTGCTTTCTGCTTAGTATGAAATGGAGATGATTCTCTTCAAGCCCCTAGTCAGAGGAGCTGCAGCACCTCGGGTGTGGAAAACCCACCTCTCTTGGCCCAGAGGGAGCACAGTTAGCACAAGAGGGAGCAGAGGGTCTGCTTTTCTGCTGCAGGACAAGAGCTGGTTTGATTAGTTAGATGGGATCATGTTGGTGGCCATAGTGTGCCAGCCATGGAAGGAGGCACATTCACAGCCATGAATTAAAGCATCCTTCTGGCAGCATCCCACCCGCCACGGGTGCAGCCAGCAGGCAGGGTGCTGCCCAGCGTGGTGACAGGCAGCCAGCTTTGAGAAGGACAAGTCTCAAGTTCTCAGCTTCCAGGCTGGCTCACAACTCTGTGCAAGTGCTTCTCAGGGCATCAGAGGGTTGACTTGTTGGACAAGCAGGGTGACTGCAGACAAAGTTCTTGTGACTCCATGAGGACTTTTTTCTTTAACCTACAACCAGTGCAGTTGCAAACAACATTTAATGTTTGCCTTCATCATCCCAGCTTGTGCAATCGTTGCTATTGGCATACACAGCAGAAGAGGTCCTGTCAGTTGGTGAAAGAGCTTCCAAGGACATTGATTAATAGGCAATAAGCTGCTATTTTAAAACACTGGGACACACTTTCAATCATCCCCTATGCCCATGTGAAATGAGCCCTATGCATATGCTTGTGTGCATATTGTTGCTCCTTGGAGGAGAGCTTGGTTGCCTCACTGTGACTCAGATCTCACTAGCTGGCATAAGGAGCCAGCAGACAGATAACAAGCTGATTTAGTTGGCCCTGTCCCAAGAAGAAGGGGTGGTGGTTTTTTTTATCCCAAGGGAACCAAATGCAATTAAGTGTTTAATGTCAGCTGAAAAAAATCAGATAATGGGTGGCATGTCTGGCTACCCTGGTCTGTAAAAACACATCCTACCACCTCCATAAGAGTGTTGGGAGGTAGCACAGTGTTCCTTCAAGGAGCACTAGACCACAAGCATTTAGTGATGCAAATGACTGGGACCTTCATAGCGTGGCTGGGGAAACGTCACACTAATGCCACTTGCTAAGAAAACAAATTAGCTCTGGCCAACCCAAAATAGCAGGTGGCTGTGAGAGAAATGGCAGCCTGCTTCCTTAGGCACTTGTTTCCATGTTCCTCTTAAAAGAACTGCCAGCTTACACCTCAGATGGCACATTGGTTTTGGCAGTGAAGGATGCTATATGCTTGCAGGTGACATATTCTAGCAGTATTTTAGGAGCATCTGCAGGGACCCCTAATTTGTAATGCTGCAGTGTGTTTTGGGACCCGTGAGAAGTGCTATATAGGTCAATAAAATATAGCAGCTAAATGCTACCACTTTCTCAGGGTGAATAATTCATCACAGAATGCTTATTCCTCAGACTTAAGTTTGTTTTCTGTGAACAAAATGCTTCTGAGCAAATCACAGTGCTTGGGGCTGTGCAGCCCGGAGAAGAGGAGGCTCAGGGGAGACCTTGTTGCTCTCTACAACCAGCTGACCTCAAAAGTGTGAAAGAAACAGCACGACCAGGGAAGTCCTTCTACCCCTGTGCCACACCTTGAATCCTGTGTTCAGGTCTGGGCCCCTCAGAAAGATATTGAGGTGCTGGAAGGTGTCCAGAGAAGGGCAGCAAGGCTGGGGAGGGGACTGGAGCACAGCCCTGTGAGGAGAGGCTGAGGGAGCTGGGGGTGTGCAGCCTGCAGAAGAGGAGGCTCAGGGCAGAGCTCATTGCTGTCTACATCTACCTGAAAGCAGGTTGTAGCCAGGTGAAGGTCGGTCTCCTCTGCCAGGCACCTAGGGACAGAACAAGAAGCCACAGCCTCAAGCTGTGCCAGGGCAAGTTCAGGCTGGATGTTAGGAAGTTGTTGCCAGAGAGAGTGATTGGCATTGGCATGGGCTGCCCGGGGAGGTGGTGGAGTCCTCATCCCTGGAGGTCTGGAAACTCAGGCATTGTCAAAGCTATGAAATCCCCCTCTCCATTGGCAGGAACATTTGTGACACCAGGGTGGTACAGCTTGAAAGGCAGGGTGGGCTCCTGCGCAGGCTCTGTGCCATGCAGTGAGCCCCTGGCATGAGGCTTTCTCTTGCACACCCTTCCCTCTCTGTGCTCTTTGAGGAGGAGCACGCCTTGCTGGGAAGCTAACAGAAACAAGCTGATTCAGAAATGCAAGGAGGCCTTAAAAAATGATGAGACCAAGCACTTCTTGGCTTTGCAACAGGCAAAAGGCTGTGTTGCAGTAGGAGCTGATCAGATAGAAGGTCAGGATGTGATGGTGTGAATCTCATAATGGTTTTTTCCCATCTCCCCCAGCCATGCCGGTGCCTTATTCAGGCTCCTGAGCTAGCACAGCCTTGCTGCCATCACACAGCCCTTCTGGGGCACTCCTTGCCCAGCATGTCCCTGTCTTTCCTCCAACTCTTCCCAGTCCCACCCCATGAAGGCTGGCTTCATTCCAGCTCTGTGCTGGCAGCAGGCTTAGTGGCATGGGGAGGATGGGAAGGAGCCTGCCTGGCTCCCACCCCAACAGCACAGGAGTGGCAGTGGTGGCCACGAAGTTATGCTCAGCCCCTAGGTTTGGGAAATGGCTTAGTGAAGTGAGGGGACCTGAGTGTGGCTGGCCTGGGCAGCATCTAGATGGAGTAGGTCTGCTGAAGCCTTTCAGAAGGGTGACCTGCCAAGGCTCTGCTGAATACTTGAAAACTGAGATTCTCCTTTTCACAAGTTTACAACTTGGCCAAATTTGGGATTTTTAACTTTTTTTTTTCACAGGAGCAGTAAAAAGGAACATCTTTGACATCAGAGTGACCACCTTGCCAATTTGCATGGCACTGCTCCAAACCACATAGGCACTAGAGTTTCACAAATGCTTGTAAGAAGAGTTTTCATCTGGGCACAGCATTCCCCCTGCTCTCTGCCCCTCATTTTCCAGACTCCCTGCAATTATTACACATGTGCTCAAGTGCATGTACACACATCCACATATTTAGTCTGAGTCAGATGCCAGGCATAGAAAATGTGAGCCCAAGAGATTGCTCTTTCTATTTTCAGGTGCAGATAAAATCCTCCATTTTTTTTGTTTGTTTCTTCCCTTTTTCTTTTTAGCAAAAGATTTTATAGCAGAAACTGTTGCAGAGCTTTAACAAGATGCAGGACTATAGGGTTTGGTTTACAGGGCTTGCTGGGTTAGATGGATGAGTCCATTGTAGGGTGGATTAGGAACTAAAAGCTTGGCTTAGTGAAAAAATGTAACTCCAGTGAAGAAGAAGACATATGGTTTCAGTCTATCTGTGAAGTGAGTTGTACAGAGCTGTACTGGCTTCATAGGTTCCTTGCTGTTTGAGTTGACACTCAATGGGTTTACTACTAGCAATAAATGCACTCACACCCTGTGGTAGGGTTGTCTTATCAAAACCAGCTTCATGCAAGGATCTGCTGTCTTTCATTTTCAGAGATCTGAAGCCAGAAAACATCCTGCTAGATGATTATGGTAAGTCTCAGAGGTTTGCAGAGATGCTTTCACGGTAAAGGAGATTAAGTTAGTTTTAGGATGTATATTGTACAAAGGTGAATAATGCTCTGAAGTGACTTAAGAGGCTCAGCATACACTAATGCTCCTATCTCAGGGTGAGTGAAGTGCTGGAGCTCTGGTGAAGCTGCCATGCTGTGCTCAAGGGCAGAGCTGTGCAGTCTCTTCCTCCTTGTTTTCCCATCCTCTCTGCTGCGAGGCTGACCCCACCCAAAAGAAACAGGGATGTCTAAATCCACTCCAGTTTCACAAGTGCTTCCCTCCTTTGCTGAGCCAGCTCTCATTTTATGCAAAGCCAGGTACTCAGCTGTTGCTGGAGGGAGCAGTAATCAAATCTCAGGCTGACTTTTAGAGGAGCTGTTAAACCCCTTCAGCTATCAGAGAGTGACTGAATTCTCTCAGCTCATCCATCCCCTGGGGACAGTTTAAGATACTTCCCTCCAGCATGCTCCTTGCTGCCCTTTTTTTGGTTGGTTTTGTAATGTCTAACACAATCCACTCTAGTCTGTGGCCCGACTGTTAAAACTGATTTCACTGCATTCTAATGCCCTTAATAATTCTTCTTCTCCTTATCCATGAAACTGTTCCAATTCAGTGATTCAGATCAATCTTTCTGTGAAGTGTCTGAAGAGTAAAGTTGCAGGAGTAGCAATGTAGCAATGACAACAGATGAGCTTTTAGACTAATTTGGGTCCTATTATTCTATATATAAATATGTTTTGTGTTGCTTTGTTTCTTTTTCCCTTCCAGGCCATATTAGAATATCTGATTTGGGTCTAGCTGTTAAAATCCCTGAGGGTGAATCCATCCGTGGAAGAGTAGGAACAGTAGGGTATATGGGTAAGTCCTCACTAGCTCATCTCTTTGACAATCTGTTGAGTTTTAGAGGTCCTTCTGCTATTTAAGCTTATGAAAGAGTGGACCCACATTCATCTGGGTCCACTTCCCTGCAGCAACTCAAGCCAGGAGTCGTGTGGCAGTGAAAAGTGGCAAAGGGATGGACCACAGCAGCTACTAACCCTAAATCAGAAAAGAAAATTGAAAGAGGAGACAAGAACTGGGACAGTTGTGATTTCAGTGTAGATTTATTGGAGAAGGGTGCTAAAAGAAAGGTTTCTTTCTTCTTGCTCCTTTGCACAACAGCTAAAAGGTATTTATGTGTTTCTGATGAAATGGGGTAAGTTTGCACCCATGGTTGTGCTGACCAAGGTCATCTTGAGTACTTTGCTATGCAAGGGGAGGCCACACAAACAAAGAGCAGAGATTTGTGCTTTGGTGATGGACTCCCTGGTTTAACTAACCCTGTTTAGTAAATTCAGTGTAATTATTTTCATGCATTCTCTGGGTGGGCATATTTCTTGGTATAAAAATTAGAATCACAGAATTGTCAGGGCTGGAAGGGACCTCAAGGATCACCTAGTTCCAATTCCCCTGCCAGGGGCAGGGACACCTCACTGTAGATTGGGTTGCTCAGAGCCACATCCAGCCTGCCCTTAAAAACCTCCAGGGATGAGGCTTCCACCACCTCCTTGGGCAACCTGTTCCAGTGTCTCACCACCCTCATGCTGAAGAACTTCCTCCTAACATTCAATCTGATTCTACACACATCTATTTTTGCTCCATTCCCCCTAGTCCTATCACCACCTGATACCCTAAGAAGTCACTCAGCAGCTTTCCTGTAGCCCCCTTCACATACTGGAGGGCCACATTAAGGGCTCCTCAGAGCCCTCTCTTTTCCAGACTGAACAGCCTCAAATCCCTCAGTCTCTCCTCACAGCAGAGCAGCTTCAGCCTCTAATCATCCTCGTGGCCCTTCTCTGGATGCACTCCAGCACCTCCATATCCTCCTTGTAACAGAGGCTCCAGAACTGGGTGCTGTTCATGCTGATTTGACTGCAGAGAGGCTAGCTGGTGTAAGGCACTCTTACACCATGTGGAGGCTTTAATGAAAATCAAGCCAATCAACTGTCAGGTCTGAATCTGGAAGGACTCTTAAGATTAGGCCTCTGCTTAATACTTAGCTTCAACTTTTTGTGGGTTGGTTTGCTTGCTTGTTTGAATTGGTCTGACTTGATAAAGAGGTCAGAAGACAGCACACACACATGGCACACAGAGCAAAAAAAAAGGGCATGTAACAGCTTCTATGATGCCATTTCTATAATCAACAGTGCTTGTTCCACAGTCAGTAAAACCTGGGAGATATGGTTGTGTTTTACCAACCATCCCCTGTGCATGTCTGTTCAGTCACTACAGTGACCCTGATGGAGCAGGTTCAGAGGAGGGCCATGAAAATGATCAGGGGATTGCAGCACCTCTGCTACAAAGACAGCCTGAGGGAGCTGGGGTTGTTGAGCCTGGAGAAGAGGAGGCTCCAGGGAGACCTAATAGCAGCCTGCCAATGCTTGAAGGGGGCTACAAGAAGGATGGAGAGGGACTGTTTGCAAAGGCCTGAAGGGATAGGATGGGGGCAATGGCTTCAAACTAGAGAAGAGTCTGTTAGGATGAGTGTATGGATGGTAGGTACAAGTTCTTTGTCATGAAGGTGGTGGAACACTGCAACAGGTTGCCCAGGGAGGTGATTGAGGCCTCATAGGCTGGATGTTAGGAGGAAGTTCTTCACAGAGAGAGTGAATTCCCATTGGAATGGGCTGCCCAGGGAGGTGGTGGAGGCACCGTCCCTGGAGGTCTTGAAGCAAAGCCTGGATGAGGCACTTAGTGCCATGGTCTAGTTGACTGGCTAGGGCTGGGTGCTAGGTTGGACTGAATGATCTTGGAGATCTCTTCCAACCTGGTTGATTCTATGATTCTATGAGGCTGGAGAGGGCTCTGGGCAAGCTGATCTAGTTGAGGACATCCCTGCTGACCGCAGAGGGGGCTGGACTGGATGACCTTGGGAGGTCCCTTCTCAACCCAGACCATTCTATGATTCTCTGAAACTTCTAGAGATGTAGAGGTTTAGCCTATGTAAAAAGTCAAGCATTTGCCCAGGATGTCTCTTTCCTCTCCACAGCTCCAGAGGTGTTGAACAACCAGAGATACACTCTCAGCCCTGACTACTGGGGGCTGGGCTGTCTCATTTATGAAATGATTGCTGGGCAATCGCCGTTTCGTGGGAGGAAAGAGAAAGTGAAGAGGGAAGAAGTGGACAGAAGAGTGCTGGAGACAGAAGAAGTGTACTCCCATAAGTTTTCTGAGGAGGCCAAATCCATCTGTAAAATGGTAAGGGGCTGAAAGGCCAGCGTGGCAGCTCGGGTAGCAAGCTGTGGCTGGCACAGCTTGAGCAGGACCAGGACCACAGAGGGGCTGCAGAGACGAAGACTAACCAGGTTCAGCTGTTGGTGGGATGACTCCATTCTCTTTTCATTCAAACTGTGTTTGTTTGGGCTTGCTTCTCCGTGGGATCCATCACGGTCATCTTGAGCCCTCTCCAAAGCTTTAAAGCCAAGGGAGCAGTTATCTATTCTTGTGAGACTTCGAGTGTTAGTTTGCAGTCAGGAATGCATTTCTGTCTTTTATAATCTGGTAGAAAACAAGAAAAGAGAGCTGGTGATGCAAGGCTGTGATTGTCTCCTGCAAAGGACTGCAAACCCCCACGCTTCCATTGTTTTTTTGGTGAGAGCTGGGGGGAAGCAGGACACAGATTATGCAACGAAATTATTGTGACACTCAAATGTTGTCCCACCCCACCTCACTAACTTTGTGAGCAGCTCTTCCCCTCAGGGTGCCAGGCTATCCAGCTTTTTTTAATACTGTTGAGCTGTCCTTTAAAATGTTTTCTCACTCTTTCAGCTGGGAGTCATTTTGGTAGCACAATAGCTGTGTCTGACAATGGAAATCCTCAAACCCTCTGAGAAATCTCAGAGCCGTGTCTGAACTCATGAATGTCCTGTCAACATCCATCTTTAGAAGGCTGGATTGTCCTTTGGAAGGGGATGTGGCCTTTTCTTTCCTTTTCTTGATGTTGTTTGCTAAGAGTGAAGTCTGCCTTGGAGACAATGGCATAGCTGTGTATGCTGGTAGAAAAAAGAATGGAGGGAGAGAAAGGTCAGCAGGTTGGACATGGCACTTGGTGCCATGGTCTAGCCTTGAGCTCTGTGGTAAAGGGTTGGACTTGATGATCTGTGAGGTCTCTTCCAACCCTGATGATACTGTGATACTGTGATACTGTGATTTTCACCAGCATCTTGTGCAACAGGCAAGCAAACAGCAGACCAACAGCGTTCTGGTTGGCTGGCTTCATGAAGAGACACTGAAACCTCCTTGCAAAATAAGAGTGGTAATATTGCCAAGTCTCATGCCTGGAAGTCATTAACTCACAGTGCACCAACTCACTGCTGAATCCCAGGGGTGGTCATTAACTTACATCACTCCTGATAGATACTCTCGGCCATTCGGTGCCCTTAATCTGCGATGCAGAGCCCCCAGTGAGGTTGGTGTGGGAGGATCTAGCACAGCCACAGATTCCTGTAGGCCATTTAATGTGCTCAGCAGCCTGCCAGCTCTCTTCTAGTAGCATCTCAGCTCCCACCAGGTGAGGAGCAGCATCTGCTGGAGCGACAGAGCTTTTGTGTGCATCCTGTTGTTAGCACGCAATGAAAATGCTGTGAGACAAAAGCTGCATTCTTAGTGCTTGTTTTGGAGGCAGCTGCAGGCAGGTGAAACATAATGGACTGAAGGTGTACTTTGGAAACAGCCAAGCCCATGAGAACTGGCTGCCCAGAGGGGCTATGGAGTCTCCCTCTCTGGAGATATCCAAAACCTGCCTGGATATGTTCCTGTGTGATCTGGTCTAGGTGATACTGCTTTGGCAGAGGGGTTGGGTTGGAGGAGCTTTGGAGGTCCCTTCCAGCCCTGGCCATTCTGTGATCCTGTGAGTCTGTGAACTTAAAGCTGAGAGGAATTACACATACCCTGGGTGGGACAGTGCTGGCAATGCCACATCCATTGGAAGACATTATACTGCAGTGGTCATTTCCATCTTCAAGCCATTGGCACAGAAACAGGCTGGGCAGTGACTGGCTGGAGAGCAGCCCTGAGGAGAGGGACTTGGGGTGCTGGTGGATGAGAAGCTCAGCATGAGCCAGCAGTGTGCACTTGCAGCCCAGAAGGACAACCAAATGCTGGGCTGCAGCAGGAGAAGTGTGGCCAGCAGGGCCAGGGAGGTGATTCTCCCTCTCTGCTCTGCTGAGACCCCACTTGGAGTACTGCATCCAGGTCTGGAGCCCTCATTACAAGAGGGATGTGGAGGTGCTGGAATGTGTCCAGAGAAGGGCCAGGAGGATACTCAGAGGGCTGCAGCAGCTCTGCTATGAGGACAGACTGAAAGAGTTGGGGCTGCTCAGTCTAGAGAAGAGGAGGCTCCCAGGTGACCTTCTTGTGGCCTTCCAGCATCTGAAAGGGGCCTACAAAAAAGCTGGGGAGGGACTTTTCAGGCTATGAGGGAGTGACAGGTCTGGGGGGAATGGAGCAAAGCTGGAGATGGGTAGGTTCAGGCTGGATGTGAGGAGGAAGTTGTTGAGCATGAGAGTGGTGAGAGGCTGGAATGGGTTGCCCAGGGAGGTGGTTGAGGCCCCATGGCTGGAGGTGTTTCAGTCCAAGCTGGCTGAGGCTGTGGGCAGCCTGATCTAGGGTAGGGTGTCCCTGCCCATGGCAGGAGGGTTGGAGCTGGCTGATCCTTGTGGTCCCTTCCAACCCTGACTGATTTCGTGATTCTATGATTCTATGACTCAAGGCATCAGGGATCTTAGGAGGTTGTATAGTCCATTCCCTTGCCTCAGGAAGCCATGGGTGGTATAGGCTGGATATTAGGAAGAAGTTCTTCACAGAGGGAGTGAGTTCCCATTGGAATGGGCTGCCCAGGGAGGTGGTGGAGGCACCATCCCTCGGGGTCTTCAAGAAAAGACTGGATGAGGCACTTAGTGCCATGGTCTAGTTGACTGGATAGGGCTGGGTGCTAGGTTGGACTGGATGATCTTGGAGGTCTCTTCCAACCTGGTTGATTCTATGATTCTATTATTCTAACTATATGGAAGTCATTCCTGACACTTTGCTCATGACTGCCTGTCTATCCAATCAGAGTGCATATTTATTTAGGTGGTTTGTACAAACTCTTAATGGATCCAAACATAACCTTGGGATTTTTGAGCATTAGTCCATTAGAATTACTATGCCCTAAGGCTGGAAGAGGTTTCCTTCTGATATCATGATGGCATTTGTGGTTTTCCATCCAAAAGTCATTTGTTTAACCAAGTTACATTAAAAAAAAAAAGATTATTATTCAAATATATTTTCTCTAATTCTTTTTGTTCTTCAGAATGCAAACTGAGCTTTGTTGCTTTGTATCAGCATTTTAACAAGGAAACAGAAACCTGATAATTAGGTACCCATCTTAGAATAGAATCATAGAATCAACCAGCTTGGAAGAGACCTCCAAGATCATCCACTCCAACCTAGCACCCAGCCCTAGCCAGTCATCTAGACCATGGCACTAAGTGCCTCATACAGGCCTTGCTTGAACACCTCAGTTTCACAGAATCACACAGAATCACAGAATGGTCTGAGTTGGAAGGGACCTCCAAAGGTCATCCAGTCCAACTTCCTCTGCAGTCCTCAGATCAGGTTGCCCAGAGCCCTGTCCCACCTGACCTTGAATACCTCCAAACATGGAGCCTCAACCACCCCCCTGGGAAACCTGTTGCAGAGTTTCACTACCCTCATGGTGCAGAACTTGTTCCTAACATCCAATCTAAATCTGCTCTGCTCTAGTTTGAAGCCATTGTCCCTCATCCTATCCCTTCAGGCCTTTGTAAACTGTCTCTTTCCATCCTTCTTGTAGCCCCTTCAGGTACTGGCAGGCTGCTATTAGGTTTCCCTTGGAGCCTCCTCATTTCAAGGCTGAATGACTCCAGCTCCCTCATCTTGTCCTCAGAGCAGAGCTGCTCCAACCTTCCTGATCACTTTTATGGCCCTCCTCTGGACCTGCTCCTCAACATCCTTCCTGTGTTGAGGGCTCCAGAGCTGTAAACTGCAGTTTCAGTACACAAATCCATTCAGTACACAAATCTGAGCCTTCACAAAGATCCCACATAAAAGGATTTTATGAGGAGGCTCAGCACTGGTCAGGCCATGCCTTGAGTCCTGTGTCCAGTTCTGGGCCCCTCAATTCAAGAGAGATGTTGAGGTGCTGGAAGGTGTCCAGAGAAGGGTAGCAAAGCTGGTGAGGGGCCTGGAACACAAACCCTATGAGGAGAGGCTGAGGGAGCTGGGGGTGTGCAGCCTGGAGAAGAGGAGGCTCAGGGGTGACCTCATTGCTGTCTGCAACTATCTGAAGGGAGGCTGTAGCCAGGTGGGGTTGGTCTCTTCTGCCATGCAACCAGGGACAGAACAAGGGGACACAGTCTCAAGTTGTGCCAGGGGAGGTCTAGGCTGGATATTAGGAGGAAGTTGTTGGCAGAGAGAGTGATTGGCATTGGAATGGGCTGCCCAGGGAGGTGGTGGAGTCGCTGTGCCTGGAGGTCTTCAAGCAAAGCCTGGATGAGGCACTTAGTGCCATGGTCTGGTTGACTGGCTAGGGCTGGGTGCTAGGTTGGCCTGGATGATCTTGGAGGTCTCTTCCAACCTGGTTGATTCTATGATTCTCTCCTGTAGTGGACTCTTCAGGACAGGAGTGAAAAACCACATATTTTCCACCATGCCTCCTAACCTTCTCTTCATCTCTTCCTCCCTGAGCTAACAGCATTTCCACCAGGAAATATATTGCCCTTGTCAATTGACTCATGTGAAAACCCTGTACTGTCACCCCACATCAGCTTTTCCCTCCTGGACCTTCATGCCCTTTGCATTTTTGCAGGCAGCTATCATAGCTCCCATTCATCATTACCCATCCTACACTTCCACGTTTCGTTTTGTTAAGTCATTTTCCCATAAATCAACTCTTGGTTTGGACTGAAATGGAGATGAATAATAAATAATTAGGAACAGGGGCAGCTGGCTTTCTGGGAAGCTCCCCAACCCATAGTTCCCATATAGCATAACTGCTTTGTGGTGTGTTTATTCCTGTGAAAAAAGCATCCCATCATTCTAGGAAATGCTCCCTGGTCGTTGTTGTTGTGCCTTGTGCTTCACTGATGTGCATGCATGTTTTGCCTGACAAGTGCAATCTTGCATCCAGAGATGTGACTTGAAGTGTGTTCATGTCAGCAGTACTGGCTGAGCCCATGTTGCTGTGCTCTTCTGTCACTCTTGTCAGTGTCTTCTCTGCCTGCCTTTGCCACAGGCTGTCTGCACTGCTGCTTCCTGCACTCAGCACTGGGCAGGCCACACCTTGAGTGCTGTGTCCAGTTCTGGGCCACTCAATTCAGGAGAGATGTTGAGGTGCTGGAAGGTGTCCAGAGAAGGGTGACAAAGCTGGTGAGGGGCCTGGAACACAAACCCTGTGAGGAGAGGCTGAGGGAGCTGGGGGTGTGCAGCCTGGAGAAGAGGAGGCTCAGGGCAGACCTCATTGCTGTCTACAACTACCTGAAGGGAGGCTGTAGCCAGGTGGGGTTGGTCTCTTCTGCCAGGCAACCAGCAACAGAACAAGGGGACACAGTCTCATGTTGTGCCAGGGGAGGTCTAGGCTGGATGTGAGGAGGAAGTTGTTGGCAGAGAGAGTGATTGGCATTGGAATGGGCTGCCCAGGGAGGTGGTGGAGTCACCATCCCTGGAGGTGTTCAAGTAAAGCCTGGATGGGGCACTTAGTGCCATGGTCTGGTTGAACGGAATGGGGCTGGATGCTAGGTTGGAGTGGATGATCTTGGAGGTCTCTTCCAACCTGGTTGACTCTGTGATTCTATGATTTTATGATTCAAAGTGCAGAACCCTGCACTTGGCCTTGTTAAATCTCATCCCATTGGCCTCTGCCCACCCATCCAGCCTTTCTAGGTCCCTCTGCAGGGCTCTCCTACCTTCCAACAGATCAAAACCTGCTCCTAGCTTGGTGTCATCTCTGGGCAGCCTGCTCCGGGGCTCTGTCTCACTCACTCTAAGGAATTTTCTCCACATGTTGAGCTGAAACCTTCTCTGTTCCAGTTTGTAGCTGTTGCTCCTTGTCTTATTGCTGCTGAGCACTGAAAAGAGCTTGGTCCCAGCCACTCAACGCCCCTCAGATATTTATACACATGGCTGAAATCTCCTCTCAGCCCTCTCCAGATTATTTGATAGCTCAGTCAATGGAAGTGCTTTTACCATCCCCCTTTTCTCCTTTGATGAGCAGCAACTTCTTTCTTTTTTTGCACTTTCACCCTACAGCAAGTTTCCCTTTCTCCTGTAATTGCAGGACTAACATCTTAGGAGTTGGAGTTATTTATTAGGTGATATGATCTGGATATGAACTGACTGATCACATGAAGATAAATAACACAGTGCCTCGGGGGCTGCTGGCTTTTTTTAGCAACCCCCACAACAGTTGTTTCTCTTTGTAAAGGAAGCAAAAACAAAGTGGTGGAAAAAGACTCAGACATTACAGAGTTTCAGTCCCTGGAGGGAGCGAAATGAGTGGCGTGAAAGTATGAGAGTTCTTTATCCCAAGAAAAAGATCTTAATGTAACCTCACCACTGCTGCTCAGGGCTCTTATCTGAAAGTCCTGTTCTAGTCATGCTTTGCTCTGGGGACTCAATCCTGCCCTCACTTGCACTAATCCAGTGCCACCTGGAGCCTGTCATAGAATCATAGACTCAGTCAGGGTTGGAAGGGACCACAAGGGTCAGCCAGCTCCAACCCCCCCTGCTATGGGCAGGGACACCCTACCCTAGAGCAGGCTGCCCACAGCCTCATCCAGCTTGGACTGAAACTTGGACCTTATTGCTGTCTACAACTACCTGAGGGGTGGTTGTGGCCAGGAGGAGGTTGCTCTCTTCTCTCAGGTGGCCAGCGCCAGAACAAGAGGACACAGCCTCAGGCTGTGCCAGGGGAGATTTAGGCTGGAGGTGAGGAGAAAGTTCTTCACTGAGAGAGTCATTGGACACTGGAATGGGCTGCCCGGGGAGGTGGTGGAGTCACCGTCCCTGGGGCACTTCAAGGCAAGGTTGGACGTGGCACTTGGTGCCATGGTCTGGCCTTGAGCTCTGTGGTAAAGGGTTGGACTTGATGATCTGTGAGGTCTCTTCCAACCCTGATGATACTGTGATACTGTGATCTCCAGGGATGAGACCTCAACCACCTCCCTGGGCAACCCATTCCAGGCTCTCACTGCTCTTGTGCTTAACAACTTCCTCCTCACATCCAGCCTGAACCTGCCCATCTCCAGCTTTGCTCCATTCCCCCTAATCCTGTCACTCCCTGAGAGCCTAAAAAGTCCCTCCCCAGCGTTTTTGTAGGCCTCCTTCAGATCCTGGGAGGCCACAATAAGGTCACCTTGCACTCCTCTTCTCCAGACTGAACAGCCCCAACTCTTTCAGTCTGTCCTCGCAGGAGAGGTGCCCCATCCCTCTGATCATCCTTGTGGCCCTTCTCTGAACACACTCCAGCATGGCCTAAACCATCTTCAAATCTGAAGCTCTGTGAATTCTCCATAGGCTTTGGCTGTAGAATGACACTTAAATTATGTTTGATTGGGTCACTTGCACTGCTGTCCCAGGGGGGGCTTGTCATCAGCCTGATGTAGTTGCTTTTGTTCTGTTCTCATATTACATACAGCCTTTGAAACTGAATTAAGCAGAAGTGTAGAGATGAATCAAAACATACAGTTGTTATTTCCCTTTTCTTTTCCTGGTCAGATTCCCCAAATGAGATGCATATTTCAGGCCATTATGCAGACTGCAGCAAGCTGATGGGGCTGCAGGAAATGGTACAAGGCTCATTATTGCTTGGAGAAAGAAAGGACTTTCCCTTCTGGAAAATATCCTAATCCATTCTATCTTTTGAGATCCACAACAGAAGGCAGGAGAAGTGTCTGGTTTCACCTGTTGCCACCTCTGGAGCTGGCTCCAGCTTACCAAGTTCATTAATGTTCCTATTCTTTTACCCCTTGGGACTCTCCTCAAGAGGCAGGAGACTGCTCCCCTTCAGCAGGGTGTTGCAGGAGGATCCTCTTTTTTCCCTGTGGTCTTTCAGTCCCAGCCTATTCCCAGGGGCCTGTTCCCTCTTGTGTCTTGCAGCCTGCAGTGGCCAGCCACCCATGACCAACTGCATTCATGCTCCAGACACTTCCCTCTTGCATCTGAGCTTACCAAATACTCCCTTGTTTATCATGGAGGAGCCCAGGGATTCTCAGAGAGGCTTTTTCTGTCCTCAACTGCCCTATCCTCTGACCACACACTCCAAACAGCTTCCAACATTCACATCCTGGTGAGGGCAAATCCCCAGATGAGCTTGGTCTTCCCACTTTGTCCAGAGTCAGAATTACTGCCTGCACAGACAGGAAAGTAGCTTTTGTCTCTTCATGGCTGACCTGTAGAGCAGAAATTGCAGAGGTCTCCTCTATCACCTGCGAGCAAGTCCAAATCTACTCATTCCTACTACAACTTGCTCCTCAGTAGCACTGTTCCAAACAGCTTCTGGGTGTCATTTCCAGAAGTACATCAGAGCCATGGGTAGTAAAATTGGTCCTTCTACACAGAATTTCTTAGGTTGAAAAAGACCTTCAAGATCATCAAGTCCAATCATTAGTTTCACATTAGTGATCCTTGAAGTATATTACCAGAAATAATTACAAGGTGAAAGCTATTGTGGTAAGGAGGTAGAACTGAGAATCAGGGAATCATAGAATGGTTTAAGTTGGAAGAGACCTCAAAGATCATCCAATTCCAACCCCCCCCCCCCACCACCACCACCATAGGCAGGGATACTTCCCACTAGAACAGGTCGCTCAAGGCCTCCTCCATAGACTCATAGAATCAACCAGGTTGGAAGAGACCTCCAAGATCATCCAGTCCATCATATTCTTCTTCCTGCCTGCCAGGGAAATTGTCTCAGCAGAGAACATAAGATCAGGAAAAAAACTTCTGTCTTCTCTGCCCAACCACAATAGAGCAAAGCAGATCTGCATTGGAAATTCCAGAGCAATGTTCTTCACTCAGGCTCTGTCCAATCATAGAATCAACCAGGTTGGAAGAGACCTCCAAGCTCATCCAGTCCAACCTAGCACCCAGCCCTAACCAATCAACCAGACCATGGCACTAAGTGCCTCATCCAGGCTTTTCTTGAAGACCCCCAAGGACGGACTGGGGCATAAAAAACCACCACCACAAAACTCCACTGCAAAAATACACTTGCCTCAAGCCCATCAAAGCTCAAAGTCTCATCCAAAGATCTGAAAGTGAAACATCCCTCTTTCCTTCTACCCAGGGAGAGCAAGCTCCAGAGAAGTGCCCTGAGGAAGACTGGAAAGACCTATGGGCTGGGTGGATCAGTGCAGTGTGATATGAATCTATGGGCTCAGAGGATGGCAAGGCATAGAGATCTTTCTTCAGGTCTTTTTATGAACCAGACAGTTGTGGTGACCTGGCATGTCACCACCTAGACAGCAGTAGAGGCAGAGGAAACTGCAAGGAAGGAAAGGATATTGTTACCTGGATGCTGCTGTCATGATCAGAACCAGCAGCTTTCCCCCATCTCCAAGTGCAAGGTCCTGCCTCTGGGTAAAGGAAATCCCAAGCACCAATATAGGCTGGGCAGTGACTGGCTTGAGAGCAGCCCTGAGAAGAGGGACCTGGGGGTGCTGGTGGATGAAAAGCTTAATATGAGCCAGCAGTGTGCTCCTGCAGTCCAGAGAGCAACCAGAGCCTGGGCTGCAGCAAGAGCAGTGTGGGCAGCAGGGTGAGGGAAGTGATCCTGCCCCTCTGCTCTGCACTGGTGAGACCCCACCTGGAGTACTGCATCCAGTTCTGGAGCCCCTGGGACAAGAGGGATATGGAGGAGCTGGAAGGTGTCCAGAGAAGGACCATGAGGGTGATCAGAGGGCTGGAGCTGCTCTGCTGTGAGGAGAGACTGAGGGACTTGAGGCTGTTCAGTCTGAAGAGGAGAAGGCTCCCAGCTGCCCTTATTGTGGTCTTTCAGTATCTGAAGGGAGCTACAAGAAAGCTGGGGAGGGATTTTTTAGGATGTCAGGGAGTGATAGGACTGAGGGGAATGGAACAAAGCTGGAAATGGGTAGATTCAGCCTGGATGTTAGGAAGAAGTTATTCAGCATGAGGGTGGTGAGAGCCTGGAACAGGTTGCCTAAGGAGATGGTGGAAGCCTCATCCCTGGAGGTGTTTAAGGCCAGGCTGAATGAGGCTCTAGATAGCCTGATCTAGTGTGAGGTGTCCCTGCCCATGGGACATCATGTCCCTAGATGATCCTTGTGGTCCCTTCCAACCCTGACTGATTCTATGATCTCTCAGTCAATATGGTCTCCTCTGGCTGTTCCTGCTGTTACTGCTGAGGCAGAAAAAGCTGAGCAGAAGACTTATGTCCTCCAGAACCCTTCACCATGTCTTCTGGCTACTTGACCTCAGCCAAACTTGCTCAGGGCTGGCTGGAAGATGCAGATATGGGCCAGGCTGGCAGCTGGGGGATGCAGACATGGGCCAGGCTGGCAGCTGGAGGATGCAGACATGGGCCAGGCTGGCAGCTGGGGGATGCAGACATGGGTCATGCTGGTAGCTGGAGGATGCAGACATGGGCCATGTTGGTGGCTGGAGGATGCAGACATGGGTCATGCTGGTAGCTGGAGGATGCAGACATGGGCCATGTTGGTGGCTGGAGGATGCAGACATGGGCCAGGCTGGTAGCTGGAGGATGCAGACATGGGCCATGTTGGTGGCTGGAGGATGCAGACATGGGCCAGGCTGGCAGCTGGAGGATGCAGACATGGGCCAGGCTGGTAGCTGGAGGATGCAGACATGGGCCATGTTGGTGGCTGGAGGATGCAGACATGGGCCAGGCTGGCAGCTGGGGGATGCAGACATGGGCCATGTTGGTGGCTGGAGGATGCAGACATGGGCCATGTTGGTGGCTGGAGGATGCAGACATGAGCCACGCTGGTGGCCAAAGCTATTTGCCATTTCAGGCAGAAAATGTGGCCCCTAGCAAAGAAAACTAAAGAATTAAAAAAAGAAGCAGAAGTGAGCAGAATATGGAAGTCAGATAAGAAAACCACTGATGCCCAGAGGGTAGCAGAGCATTCAGAGAGGCCCAAAGAGCTGTGACCCTGGAAACACGTGATAGGGAAAGGAAAACTCAGCCGCAGTCAGACACCAGATGGAAGATAACCAACCTCACACTAGCAACAAACAGCTCTTTCAAGGTTCCTCCTCGCTGAGATGGCACTGCTGAGACAACACCACACCAGAGGGTACTGGGGTATACCCTGGGCTGGAAAACCTGCAAGTGACACCTCCAGACAACCCTGCCTTAGATAGGAAGGTGCCTGGCTCCCAGTCTCCTGCAGGGCTGCCCTGAATTGTCTACCTGCCCCCCTGCAGCATTTCTTTTCCTCTCCAACCCTCCCGGAGCTATTTGCCTGCTGTTCTAAGTGAGCCCCAGCCAGGCTCCAGCTCAGTTTGCTGACTGCCTTGGCTGTCAGGTGCAGCCAGTAAGCTCCCTAGGGACTTATCCAGAGGGATGCCCAAAGGCTCAGTCCCTTCACAGGCTTGGATAGCAGTGAATCATGGAATGGTCTAGAAGAGCCCTTTAAGACATCAAGTCCAACCCAGCACTGCCAAGTGCCCACTAAATTACGTCGTTCAGCACCACATGTACAGGGCTTTTAAATCCCTCCAGGGATGGGGGCTTCTTCACTGAGGAGACAAATCTTTCCCAACTTAAACCTCACTTGGTGCACCTTGAGGCCGTTTCTTGTCCTATCACTTGTCACTGGAGAGCAGAGCCCAGCCCCTACCTGGCTCCAGCCTCTTCCAGGTGATTGCAGGGATGCTCGGAGAACCCAAGCCATGCCCCTGCCGTGCCCGGCCGCGGAGCCCATGCCGCCCCGGGGAGCTTCACCAAGCACTGCAGTGCCATTGCTCTGCACAAGGCACACCGCAGCGGGCAGCGGGGGGCAGCTGCCTGCTTTCAGCTCCATGGCTTTGGAGCAGCGAAGCTGGGGGCAGACCAGAAGGTGAGGCATGAACCTTTCCTCCCGCGGGCGCCCACCAGGCCTGCCCTACCCCGGGGAAGAGTCCCCAAGGCAGCTCCAAGGCTGTGACTTGCCCCGCACCCCTCGCTGCCGCCGCCGCCCCGGCCCCAAGGCGCTGCCCTTTCCTCTGCTGCCCCCCGGCGGTCCGCGGCGCCGGCGGCACCTGCGCATCCCTCAGCCTGCGCCGGGCTGACTACCGCCCTCTGCCTCCTTCTGCCCTGCCCTGCTCTGTCTCGGTGTCAGTGCAGGCTGGCTCAGCCCCTGCCTTCTGCAGCCATCCAGAAAGCAGGGTACGAGAAGCGCAGAGCCACCGCGGGGTGCCTGCCTGGCTCCTCAGTTGCTTAGATGTGAGCTCCTAAGACTTTGATGGAGCTTCTTTGGCTCTACACACGTGATTTACAAGAGGCATCTTGGTGGAGATCTGACTAGACGCTGTGTCTCCTCATTCACCAGCTAGTCTGTGCAAAAATGGTTCTTCCATTAACTGGTCTCTTACAGATCAATTAGTCCATCCACACCAGGTCTTCTGGAACCTACAGCCACTCTGTGTTCATGGACTTGTTTATCTAGTAGAGCAAGGATGCTGAGTTCTGTTAGCATCCATTGCTTCGTTACAGGTACCCAGGAAACAGGCAGAAGTTGCTGTAGCAAAGAAGAGGAGGCTCAGGGGTGACCTCATTGCTGCCTACAACTACCTGAAGGGAGGTTGTAGCCAGGTGGGGGTAGGTCTCTTCTGCCAGGCAACCAGCAACAGAACAAGGGGACACAGTCTCAAGTTGTAATGGGGGAAGTATAGGCTGGATGTTAGGAGGAAGTTGTTGGCAGAGAGAGTGATTGGCATTGGAATGGGCTGTCCAGGGAGGTGGTGGAGTCACCATCCCTGGAGATGTTCAAGAAAAGCCTGGATGAGGCACTTAGTGCCATGGTCTAGCTGAACAGGATGGGGCTGGGTGCTAGGTTGGACTGGATGATCTTGGAGGTCTCTTCCAACCTGGTTGATTCTATGATTCTAGCAGGTAGAGGTGGTGCATTGCCCTCCTCTGAAAGCAAATGAGGCTGAATTGAGGATGATTACCAATACTGGCTCCGTGGACAAAAATCTCCTTGCCTGTAGCAGAGAAAAGCCCACGAGCACCAAAAGTTGGTTCGATGTGTTGCACAAATACATTACAGTGGGTGGAGGGAGATGTAATTTGATAGTGAAGTCATTCGGGGCCTGAGCAATGTGGGGAAGTTATTCTTACAAGAGTAACAATCAAATAAAGCAACCCAGAAGTGAGAAAAATCACATGGGGCCTACGAATATGCATCTGTCTGTGTTATTGGGGTATGCTAAACATCTTGCAAGTGTTCACTGAAAGTAAGCAGAAGCAGCAGTCTCTATTTTGACTGCAAACTCTCTTCAGCAGGTAATTTCAGAGGGTTCCAGCAGCCTGTGGAACAGCGCAGTCCTAATCCAATTTAACTTTAGCCATTAAGTAACAGCAACTACAATTGCCCTCTGTGCTTGCCTCTGGACGCTTTAAAACCAGAGTGGAGATGAAAATATGGCTGTGGAGCTCTTGCTTTTCCCACACCCTTACCGTTCCTCTTGGCACGTTCCAGCTCCTCACCAAAGACGTGAAGCAGCGGCTGGGATGCCAAGGGGAAGGAGCAGCAGAAGTGAAGAGGCACCCCTTCTTCAAGAGCATGAACTTCAAGAGGTTAGAAGCAGGAATGCTGGACCCTCCCTTTGTCCCTGATGTAAGTACAACAAGAAGAACCCCCTGGGGCCTCTTTCAGCAGCTTCCTTTCTAAACTAACTTCTCAGTCTCAGAGCCATCTTCACTCTCTGCTTGGGTAGCTGCCCTAGCAAGATGTGATAAGCACCTGTGGGAGGCTGGGGAGGAGAGCTGCTCTGTAAGAGGTGTCTGTGCAGGGGTGGGTGAGATCCAGATAGGGTGGTAACCTGGGGCTTGGCTAATTCCCACTCTATCACAATCTTCCTGGGTGGCACTGGAGGCAATATTGGATCTGCATTCAGTTTTGGTCTCCCCAGTTTAAGAGGGACAGGGATCTGCTGGAGAGGGTCCAGCAGAGGGCTACAAGGATGATTAGGGGACTGGAGCACTAAGGCTGAGGGACCTGGGACTTTTTAGTCTGGAGAAGTCTGAGAGAGGATCTAATAAATGTTTATAAATGTCTGAGGGCTGGGGGTCAGGAAAGGGGGGACAGACCCTGCTCACTTGCTCTCTGGGATAGGACAAGGAGCAATGGAAGCAAGCTGCAGCACAGGAGGTTCCACCTCATCACAAAGGGGAACTTCTTGATTGTAAGGGTCCCAGAGCACTGGAATAGGCTGCCCAGAGAGGTTGTGGAGTCTCCTTCTCTGGAGCCTTTCAGCACCTGTCTGGATGTGTTCTTGTGTGACCTGAGCTAGATTGTATGGCCCTGCTGTGGCAGGGGGATTGGACTGGATGATCTCTTTGGGTCCCTCCCAGCCCCTGACATCCTGTTATCCCAGGTTAGGCAAATCCTTCTCCCAGTAGAGTAAGCTCACTACAACATGGGTTTTTGGAAAGTCAGGAAAAAAGAAATTGTATTTTTTAAAGTTTAAACTAAATGTAACAGTATAAGGAGAATACTGCAGAAAATACAATAACCTTAAGGAAGATGGGGAAGGGACCAAGTGGCAGCAAAGCAGCAGCAGCCGCCAAAACAGCAGAGGGGGAAGATAGCAGCAGGCACAGCAGAAGCAGCGAGGGGAAGGTCCAAGCTTTGCTTCCAGACATAAAGCTCTTGATGCTCAAATGAAATTACATGAACTTATCCATTGTTGGCATTGTATGTCCCATCCCTAGAATGTTCACTTCTCCACTCAGAGCTTCCACTGCTAAGTTTCTCTGTTCCGAATTGTTTCATGTCTGAGCTAGAAATCTGGCTCTGGCAGCCACATGCCTGTGATCCTGTGCTCCTGTGTTGATGCCTCAGTTAACAAACTTGAGAATGGGAACCTTTGTGTTCCCTTCCCCACAGCAGTGCTGTGAGAAGTATGGTCAGGACCAGGTAGGTGGTGCTCAAAGCAGTCAGCGATGCAAGCCACTCATATGCATACAGATATGCAGATATATAAATTGAGGTGAGAGCAGAATTGCAAAGTCCAAAGCTTGGTGGAGCTGAGGAATGGGCTGGATCACCATGAAAAACAGCCATCTGTAACAGAGAGCCTGAATCAGCTTCAGATATCAAGTACTGTGTTCAGTTCTGGGCCCCCCAGTTTAGGAGGGACATTGAGATGCTTGAGTGTGTCCAGAGAAGGGCGACGAGGCTGGGGAGAGGCCTTGAGCACAGCCCTACGAGGAGAGGCTGAGGGAGCTGGGATTGGTTAGCCTGGAGAAGAGGAGGCTCAGGGGTGACCTTATTGCTGTCTACAACTACCTGAGGGGTGGTTGTGGCCAGGAGGAGGTTGCTCTCTTCTCTCAGGTGGCCAGCACCAGAACAAGAGGACACAGCCTCAGGCTGCACCAGGGGAGATTTAGGCTGGAGGTGAGGAGAAAGTTCTTCACTGAGAGAGTCATTGGACACTGGAATGGGCTGCCCGGGGAGGTGGTGGAGTCGCCGTCCCTGGGGCTGTTCAAGGCAGGATTGGACGTGGCACTTGGTGCCATGGTCTGGCCTTGAGCTCTGTGCTAAAGGGTTGGACTTGATGATCTCTGAGGTCTCTTCCAACCCTGATGATACTGTGATACTGTGATCTGATTGCAGAGGAGGTGACTTGAACCTGAGAGAGCATTTTGAGCTTTTTAGCTGCGTGTGGGGCATGGAGCCCAGCAAGAGAGTCCTTGCTCAGGGTTGCACACCAGCCTCGCACATACTGGAAGCCTTTGTTCCGTTGGCAACAACAAACTTTTTCCCCCCCTTTTGTGGGATGGCTCTCTCCCTCAGCTCACCGAGTTATCTGATTATTTTCTTCCTGCAGGGCTTTCTTTCTGGCCAGACCTTCCACTCTTAAAGCTCCCATATGGTTCTAAGTAAACACTGCCATTTTAACCTATTAAGGAAAGTAACATCTTGGCAGCTCTCGTTCGTGTCGCTGCAAACTCGACCAAACCAAAGTGGTTTGAAGGCTGCAAAAGTTTACTTTAGCTGCTCTGGTTTTGCTTTACGTTTTACTGTGTGGCCTGGTTCCTCCTGCCAATTAGCCCCGTGGTGTTACGACCTGCTTCAGTGGGAAGAAATAGGAGACAAGCTACTATTTCTTTTCTGATGTAGAAAATGAGACAGTTCTGGTCTGGGCTTTGAGATCAGCCAGAGCACATTAAAAGCTTAACTGTGGCATGTAAGGCCTAGGAGGCACCTCTTACAGATGTATTTGCTAAAGCAGAGGCACATAAATTTTTATGGCTATTTATTGGGAACTCAAGAGCTGCCCCTAATTTAATTTGTTTGGCACTTCGTCCCTAGATTTCCGAGGCTTTACTGAAGTCAGCTGAATCACCCAGGGCTATACAGCCAGTGGCAGAGGCTGTAATCCAATCCACGTCTCTCAGTCCTCTTCTAGACTATTCTGTCCCCACAAAAATGTTGTGGATTGCAGCCGTCAGGAATGTGGAGGGATGCAGCCTCTAGCATACAGGACTGCTGCTAGGGATCTGATTGGTTTGTTTGGTCATGCTGCTCTAGATGAAACACTGAGCAGCTGGACCCCTGGACTGCGCAGTTGTTGTGCTGTGGTGGACAGGAGAGGCTGAGGGAGCTGGGGTTGTTTAGCCTAGAGAATAGGAGGCTCAGGGGGAACTTCATTGCTGCCTACAACTACCTGAAGGGAGGCTGTAGCCAGGTGGGGTTGGTCTCTTCCCCCAGGCAACCAGCAACAGAACAAGGGGACACAGTCTCAAGTTGTGCCATGGGAGGTATAGGCTGGATGTTAGGAGGAAGTTCCTCACAGAGAGAGTGATTGGCATTGGAATGGGCTGCCCAGGGAGGTGATGGAGTCACTGTCCCTGGAGGTGTTGAAGCAAAGCCTGGATGAGGCACTTAGTGCCATGGTCTAGTTGACTGGAATGGGGTTGGGTGCTAGGTCGGAGTGGATGATCTTGGAGGTCTCTTCCAACCTGGTTGATTCTATGATTCTAAGGTGTGCTTCGGTTCAGCAGGTGAGGCCAGTCGCAAAAGCCACCCCTCAGTTGTTCCTGCTCATCAAGGTGTTGATGGGAATCACAGAATCAGGTTGGAGAAGCCCCTCAGGATCACCAAGTCCAACCTAGAACCCTACTCTACAAGATTAAAGACTGGATGAGGCACTTAGTGCTGTGGTTTAGTTGATTGGACAGGGCTGGGTGCTAGGTTGGACTAGATGAGCTTGGAGGTCTCTTCCGAACTTCTTGATTCTATGATCCTATGATTCTATTCACCTATATCAACCTATCAGTCAGCCTATCAATCTATTCACCTATATTAACTATTCAACCATATCCCCAAACACCACATCCAAAAGACCTTTAAACACATTAAGGGTGGGTGACTCCACCACCTACCTGGACAGCTCATTCCAGTCCCTGACCAATCTCTCCATGAAAAACTGGTTCCTAACGTCCAATCTAAACCTCCCCAGCCTCATCTTGAGGCCATTCCCCCTTGTTCTGACTCCAGTTACCTGTGAGAAAAGCCCAGCAGCAGCCTCTCCACTATGACCCTTCAGGTAGTTGTAGACAACAATGAGGTCCCCCCTCAGCCTCCTCTTTTTCACTCTCTAGGCACACAGATGATGACACTAATTGTGACAGGTAGCCAGTGATGAGTATTTCTGCTGGCTGAGGGCTGGAATATGAGCTGAAAGCAGTGCCACTGCACAGAGTCCTGTCTCTGTCATCCCAGAAAATTAAGTAGTTTAAAAAGGCAAAAGCCACTTCACTATAGGAAGAAATGCAGCCAAGTTAAGAGAGTTAATAGAGGTGATTCTGGGCAGCTTCCAGCAGCTGAGCCATTAATAAAAACAATGGAAAAGTGCCAAACCTCTTCTGTTTTCTTTAGCAATTAGTATGCATTCCTTTAGCCTCTGAAGCTGCAAACTCCACAGCTATCTGAGCAGGACATTTCTACCTGAGGTCCTCGCTCAGGGCTGTCTCCAGTATGCAAGCCACAAACACTCTGAGTTTCTGTGGTTCCCTCGCTAAAAAGACTACTGCAGGATCTGACTTTCGTTGTCTTGCTCTTTCTGTCCTCTCCCCCTCACCTCTTAACCATCACACGGCTGACTAAAACCCAGTTTGGCTGCACTGCTACTTCAGGGACTTCAAAGAGGGAAGCTTAACGTGCCTAGAGTGAAGTCACGCTTTGATGGTAGACATGCAAGCCTGGAAGAGCAGGACGCAGACAGTTGTTGGGCATCTCACTTGACTGAATCTGTGCATGCAAGCACATGGTCAGAATCAAAACTATTTTTTTTTTTCTCTTGCTGTTTTTCTTCTCTTTTTTCTCTTCCCATCCTCCCCCAAAACAGCCCAGAGCAGTATATTGCAAGGATGTTTTGGACATCGAGCAGTTCTCCACGGTGAAAGGAGTTAACTTGGACCAAACAGATGATGATTTCTATTCCAAGTTTTCCACAGGATCAGTGTCTATTCCATGGCAAAATGAGGTAAGGATGGATGGATCACAGCAAAATTGCTCCAATAAACTCCCTAACACAGATGGTTTAAGAGGAGCTGTGTGTTTCCAGTAATATATAGCTACTGGATAACTTGCCAGACTCTAACGCTTTCATAAGTTACAAATGGCCTCTTTCAAGTTCTGTAATGTACCACAGATGTCAGGTCCAGGTGACTGTATCTGTTGGCTCTGCATATTTGTATAGATTGGCAAGGATCCTACTGTACTTCCTTCTCAGGAACTCCTGTGGGATGTCTGGAAGTCCTAATGGGAGGCTTCTTCTTGGTGATCCTGATCTCACCCAGTGTTAAGTACCTGCAGTGGGTCCCAGCTGCAGAGGTTTACTCTGGACTTTGAACTGCTCCAAGGTTTCTAGATCTTGGTCTTTGTTTCTCTTTGATATCAAAATACAGCCAAGAGCTGATTTCATAATCCAGCTGTGGATCAAACAGCAGATCCCCTTGTGCAATGGGGTGCTAATAGCTGGGATTTGGTGAGTGTGCCTGCCCTTACCCAATGTTCTCCACAGTGCTAAAAGGAAGCTTTATGGGGCAGCTTCTAAGACAACTGAGCTGCAAACATGCAGAACAGACTCAGCCTCTCCTTTTCATGCAACCCAACAGGAACTCAGCTGCCCTCTCTTAATATATTGCTCAGCTTCTGGTCCTGATCCTGACTTTAAACAACCTGGAATACATTCAATGCAGATGTATAATTTCCCCCCTCCCTCTTTTCTTTTCTCTTCTTTCTTTTTTATTCCACTAGATGATAGAAACAGAGTGTTTCAAAGAACTGAATGTATTTGGACCAAATGGTACTATTTCACCAGACCTAAACAAAAGCTACCCCCCAGAGCCACCCAAGAAAGGACTGCTGCAGAGAATATTTAAGCGACAGGTGAGGTCTTTTGCATCTAAGAGGTGGAATCTCCCCATAGATTCCCAGTGCCACAGCCATGTTCTGGTGGTAGTTTTGCTAGGAGAAATAAAGTGCATCTTGGAGAGAGCTGTTTGGCACACTTACTTGGTAGTTTCCTGGCTCTTGGGATTGTTTTTTACCACCAGAACTTGCAGTGTTGTTCAGGAGCTTCGTTTCCAGCAACTGAAAAGCTTATATCCAACCTGTTTGTTTTTGTTCTTGTTGACCTGTTGAAATGCCTTTTGAAATTGCTGTATGGTTTTAGTAAGTTCCTTGTGGCATAGCCTTGATTTATGTGTTTAGGAAAAAGAAAACAAACAAACAAAGAAGGAAAAGTAATTCCAAGTGAGGTATTCGTGGCAGGAAACCAAGACACCAGAGAAGAGAACAGAACAGACAATACACCATGCACCATGAGGGAGCATGGCACCACTTGCAGGTCTAAGCAGCATTCTTAGGCTCACCTATCCCTACAGAGTTAGAGCCATGCCTGAGCACTGTCAGGTAGCCTCTCTATTAGTCAGCTTTAGCAGATACTGACATTTTGCAGGGAATTGACTCCTGGATCTCAAGAGAGTCTTCTCTGCTGCATGGATGTCATCCAGCGGGACCTGGACAAGCTGGAAAGATGGGCCCTTCACCAAGGGCAAGGGCAGGGCCCTGCAGCTGCACTATTGTTACAGACTAGGGGATGAGAAGATAGAAAGCAGCCCTGTGGAAAGGACTTGGTGGTTCTGCTGGGTGAGAAGCTGGGTATGAGCAGTTGGTGTGAGCTTGCAGCCCAGAAGGCAAATCACATCCTGGGCTGCACAGTGTGGCCAGCAGATCTAGAGAGAGGATTCTGCCACTTTGCTCTGCTCTGATCTGCTCTGGTCAGACCTCACCTGGAGTACTGCATCCAACTCTGGAGCTCTCAACACAGGAAGCATGCAGAATTGATGGAGCAGGTCCAGAGGAGGGCCACAAAAATTATCAGGGGGTTGGAGCACCTCTGTTATGAAGGGGCAATGGCTTCAAACTAGAGAAGATTATGTTAGGATGGATGGATGGATGGATGGATGGATGGATGGATGTTAGGAACAAGCTTTTTACTGTGAGGGTAGTGGAACACTGGAATAGGTTGCCCAGGGAGGTGGCTGAAACCCCATCTATGGAGATATTCAAGGTGAGGCTGGACAGGGCTCTGGGCAACCTGATGTAGTTGAGGATGTTCCTGCTGACTGCAGGAGGGTTGGACTGGGTGATCTTTGGAGGTCCCTTCCAACCCAGACCATTCTATAACTCTATGGTTCCTCAAGAACTGCCATAGCCCTCCTGACCCAGAGAGGATGCAGGTAAGAAACTGAACAACATTTTGCACCCAAAGATCTTCAAAGAAAAGTCTTTCAGTCCAGTCAGGACATTATCACCACAGAATGAATAATGTGGCACTAAAAGTGAGGGTGGCAGAGCACTGGAACAGGCTGCCCAGGGGCTTGTGGTGTCTCCTCTGGAGACTTTCAAAACCTGCCTGGATGTGCTCCTGTGTGGACTACCTTAGGTGATCCTGCTCTGGCAGGGGAGTTGGACTGGATGAGCTTTCAAGGTCCCTTCCAGCCCCTGACATTCTGTGATTCTGTCATTTCAGAGTGATTCCTAGGGGATCCTGCTTTTGGCAGTGGGGTTGGACTATTGATGATCTCTGGAGGTCCCCTCCAACCTCTACCATTCTGTGACTCACTGAAAAGAAAGCACGACACATTCTGGGAACCTAATTGTTGTTTGTCTTCCTTTTTTCTTACAGCATCAGAACAATTCAAAGAGTTCTTCAAATTCAAAGGCCACTTTCAATCACCACATAAATTCCAACCACGTAAGTTCAAACTCCACTGGAAGCAGCTAGTTCCAGCTCAGTTGTCTCAAACCACCTGTTGCATCCTTCCACTACCATCTATGGAGCTTCTATGGATGAGAGAGCCTCCACCACCAAGTGAAAAGGAAAAATGAAAGCTCTTCCCCCCCCAACCCCACCCCCCAATGCAGAGATTTTTCTGTCCATTCCTTCCAGTGGAGCCTCACCTTTGAAGAAGAATTTTTTTCCACTCAGGTCTGTTTCTGGAGGTGGCACTCAAGACTGTGTGAAATCAAGTTTGTCTCTTTAGAACATTGCAATAGAAACCCAATGAACATGACTACTTGCACGTATTTAAATAGCATCCTTCCTAGAACTGAATTTTGGTCTTTATTCTTTTTAAAAGGAAAGTTTTGTAAATTTCTCTATATCTGTCTCAGTTTACATTTTGTACATTTGTATTTAAACGAGAGTCAGACTTTGGAGGTGTATATTTTCCAAGCAGCAGCTGTAAAGCCATGTGTTTTAAGTACTTTTCTTTTTTTTATTATTATTATTTTAAAGAAAAACACACACACAACAACAAAAAAAAGAGACAAAACCAAACAAACAGCAACAAAAAAGACCCCCTCAAAAAAAAAACAAAAACCAAACCAGAGCCTCAAAGGAGGAATCATTTCCTTTTAGTAAAATCTAGATTATTCCTAAATGACTTTATTCAGACTGGGCTTTGCTGCCATGCCTTTGTGTGGAGCAGTTCCTCTGGCCCCTGGCTGTTGGGTTTACAGCAACACTGCATCCAGTTCTCCTCCTTGCTAGTTTGTAGGTGTCTCATGTTCCATGCAGAAAGCCAAGGCTCTGATGCATTCAAGAATGTTACACCTGAGGGTTGGGATGTCATGGGAGCAGCACAGCTGAGATGTGTGCTGACATTGTTAGCTCATCAACAGCATTTTTAGTTAGAATCATAGAACCAACCAGGTTGGAAGAGACCTCCAAGATCATCCAGTCCAATCTATGCCCCAGCCCTAGCCAGTCAACTAGACCATGGCACTAAGGCTTTGCTTGAACACCTCCAGGGACAGTGACTCCACCACCTCCCTGGGCAGCCCATTCCAATGCCAATCACTCTCTCTGCCAACAACTTCCTCCTAACATCCAGCCTGTACTTCCCCCTGGAACTCCTTTTTTTTTCAAGCTGTCCTCCTCCACTGGTTATTTGTGTTGTTTTCTAGTGACAGCAAGAACAAAACTGAACGAGAGGTGACCATGAAAGCAAACGACCTTTTGTTTTGCAAGGGAGTCACTGTCCCTGGAGGTGTTCAGGAGAGGACTGGATGAGACATTTAGTGCCATGGTCTGGTGGAGTGGATGGGGCTGGGTGCTAGGTTGGACTGGATGATCTTGGAGGTCTCTTCCAACCTGGTTGATTCTATGATTCTATGACTGACTTGAAAGCTGCACCTGCTGAAAGGAGAGCAAAACTCAAAGGGTTCTCCAAGGCCTTTCCACAGTTGCTAATCTCAAACAGGTAGCAAGAGAGAAATTCAGTAGTCTGCTTTGTACTGACTGTGAGGAGATTCACAACAGCTCTTTAGAGCTGAACTGTGGAGGTTCAGAGCAGGATCTGAGCTGCTTTTGAGCAGTAGTAGAACTCCTAGGTTGTGTGTGCTTAGTGCACTTCCCCATGTCGTGCCCAACACACCATGACTCATGCCCTCAATTAGGTCTTCAACTTAATTGAATAAAAACATCAGTTACTAACTAACACCTCCTCCTTTTGGTTCCATCGTTCTTTGTCAGGGCTCCTTTAAGCATTGATGAAAACATTGTTCCCACTAGTGGAAGGGATCAGCAGCAGTACCTCAGAATCATGCTCTTCTCATGTGTGCCATTTCCAGTTCTTACTGAGGACATCAGGACAAAAATATGGTTGCCTTTCTTCAACAGGAATTGGAAAACCTTTGTCACCCCCCACCAAGTGCAGGCACAACCTCTGCAGCCCAGCATGGTCTGAAGCAATGTTTGGTCACCATGCTCTGGACAGTGTTGGCTAGAGGACACTGATGGTTTTACACCTTAGGGGCATCAGGAGCAGCCTGGTTTGTCTAAAACCCTGTTGGCTAACAGTGCAGTTACCCCAGGGTATGAGCAGGCACTGTTGCAGTGGAACAGCCCAAATCCACTAGACTATTCTGTGTATGTTCTGCCTGGCCAATGCAGCGAGGGGAGAACAGTGCAGGCTGGCAGTGGCAAATGTCTGAGGGAGAAAGGCACAGTAATTCCATACTGAAAACAGCTTCAGGTCACGAGGGAGAGACAAAAGAGGGACAGGACTTGTGCAAAGAAGCAGACAGAGAAAAGTTGAGGAAGGAAGATGAGGCTTTGGCCCCCTTGCCAGGAGTCAGATATGTTGAGGTGCAAGTCCACATCCTTTTGAAAGCCTCCAACCTCCCTGGACATCAATAGTAGTGCAGCTGGTCCAGTGTGCCACAGTATCACCAAGGGGATGTTATTTGTCCTTCAGATCAGTGTGGTCCAAACATTTCTTTTCCCTGTATTGAAGGTGCTGAGGGAGAGTTTCAGCCACTTTCCTGTGTCAGATGATGGCACTGCAGACCTTGCAGAAGATGCAATATTTTAGCAAGACAGTAATAGATGAGAGTTCTGAGTCATTTTCTCTCTCTGTATCAACTACAAACTAAATCTATAAATGGCCTCAGCTTTCTGCCATGAGAGGAATGAAATACTGTAGAGGTAAAAAGCTTCTATACAGAATTAGGGCTCTTACCTCTGCTTCTGTTCTCATGGCCTGTACCTAAGCCAGCTGCAATCATGCTGTGGATCAAGACACACTTGTTCTGAGAGGTTCTCCAGGCCTTCTTCAATCATCTGTGGGATTTCACCAGATTTCAAACAATGTAGGTGCAAAGTGGAAGGGCTAATCTCAGCCAGACAATATGTGTAAGAGAGGACACATTGTAGTTCTTCTTAGAGGGCTGCCACTGTTGTGAAGCTCCAGCCTGTTTCTATCACTCTGAGACATCACCCTCTGACATTACAGCACACAACAGGTTTGTGCACCCTCAGCTGACTCCAGCCCCTACACTCATGCTAGGGGAAGAGGGTGCTGGATGGGAGGCAGAGTGAGATACTGCACTCTTTCTTCCACTGCTGCCATTGCATGCCTTGGCAGCAACAGGTGAGTGCATCCTGCCATCAGAAAAGTGTGGCTGGTAGTGTCTGCCTACCACCATGAGGAAGGGAAAAAAAGGCAGTTGGGGGAAGGCTTGGCCCATTCATCCTTCATTGGAACACTCTAATAAAGCTGCAGCTATTGGCCCAAGGGCTTCACCTCCTAAATTATCAACCTGGCACACGAAGACTAAGTTTTCTTTCTTTCTTTCCCATCTCCCACTTGGGAGATAAAATCCTAATAACAAAGCCATGAATGCAACTGGTAGATGAATTGCAGATACAGATTGTAGATGACCTCACACCTCTTAGATGCTCTTAGCCTTAACTAGTGCTACATGTGGGGGTTTTATCACACCAGTGAATGGTAGCAACTGTGTCTCCTCCTGCTCTCCTTTCAGTTGGGGCAGTTCTTACTCAGCAGCTTTGGGACTTTAACAGTGGAGACATAGGGTCAGTGTAAACTCCCTGACTGTTAACAGCTGCATTCACTGAGTCCTTCTGCTTGGAGGACATTGTGCTAGAGCTAGACATTCTGAATCCTCAAGCTGGTGTGGAAGAAGGATGTTTATGCACATCTGAAGCATCGAGGCTGGGAGGAAGTCCCTCTGGATCCCAGCTCCTTGGGAGCAGTGAGTGAGTAAGGGGAGAAACAGAAAATAAGAGCAGCTGAGGGAGGATTCTTGCTGCATCCTGACAAACTTTGTGTTGCTATCCTGATAAACCTTAAACAGTATCCAAGCCTTGGGAAGTTCAGTGCTGTCATACGCCACTTGTGATAATGAACAGTCCTGAGAATCTTCTAGTCAGGGTTTGCCTGCAGCAGCAAAACCTGCAGGGTTTTCTTGCTTATTATTTCCTCCTCCTTGTCTCTGTGTGTGTGCATGCATGTGTGTGTGTGTGTGTTCTAATCAATCAGCTCACCTTGTGCTCAAGGCTGGAGTGTGAGCACACTCCTCTCACTTCCACTATATAACCAGGTGCAGGCTGAGCTTAGAACTCAAGGCTGAAGCCCTGCCAAGGCAATGTCCTGCACAGCTTCCACAGACACTTGGCTCTGTGAAGCCAAACTTCAGCAGGAGTTTTTGTGTGTGTGTGTGTGTGTGTGTGTGTGTGTTCAGGACCTCTGGCTAAAACCAGCCTCCTGGTTTCATCATCCAGCCTTGGAGAGCATTTGCCTTGAAGTTTTAAGTATTTTGATTCCACATGGATAGATCCTGAGGTGGGTTTACACACAGCTAAGGAGCAGTTCTTGAATGGCTTTCCAGACTAAGTTCTCATCTCTCCTTTCCAGTTCCAGTGCAAGTTCTTTCCAAAACATGCTTATGTTTGGCTCTGGTTGCTTGTTTTAAATAGACAGAGGAGCAAACTTTGCTCTTTTCAAGAATCAGAGATGTTATGCAATCTGATCCTGAGCTGTCCATGCATACTTCTTTTTTCCCCTTGTGAATATTTACTGAGTAATCTGATGAGCACTAATTATTTCATGAGCTTCTCTAGTTCAGATGATTGCTGTTCTCGTTCTGCAGTGTCTCAAGGCTCGCTTCAGTCTTGTAGCATTTTTTTTCTCCTCTCTGGTTGGTTCTTGGTTGTTTGGGTATTTTTTTTTTTAAACAAAGGCATAATGAAGGGGAAAAATAGCAAATCATCAACTCCTACATGTGCACTCTTGACCTGGATTATCTCTGAGGAGGTTGGGTTTTTCTTTAACAAGAATGGGCATGACTCACTTGTTGTTTCAAAATGAAAACCTGCTTGAGGAGCTCAGAAGTGTGTGACAATAATCAAACCAAACAGGAGGTTTTCAAGAAGAGACTGGATGAGGCACTTGGTGCCATGGTCTGGTTGACTGGATGGGGCTGGGTGCTAGGTTGGACTGGATGAGCTTGGAGGTCTCTTCCAACCTGGTTGATTCTATGGTTCTAAGCATTAGGGAGCTGCAGAATTCAATATTGCAGCCTTGCTCTGGCCCTGCTGCTTAGGGGTGCCTGGGGAATGGCAATCCAGGGCCAATACTGTCTGTCCAATGAAACCAGTTTGATGCCATCCCAATTTACAGCCATTCCCTGCCCCAGAAGCTGTGGGTCAGAGTGGCATCAGCAGTGGGGGAATCAAACTTGACTCAGTAAAGCATCTGATTGAAGTCTGCCTCTTCAGTATGAGAGTGGTGAGAGCCTGGAATGGGTTGCCCAGGGAGGTGGTTGAGGCCCCATCCCTGGAGGTGTTTAAGGCCAGGTGGGATGAGGCTGTGGCCAGCCTGATCTAGGGTAGGGTGTCCCTGGCCATGGCAGGAGGGTTGGAACTAGATGATGCTTGTGGTCTCTTCCAACCCTGACTGATTCTCTGATTCTGTGATGCTTAATGTCATCCAACCAGACTTTAGGCTTAAGGATCCAGCTTAGGTCCTTTGCTTCAGCTGTCAAAAGCTTCCTCTTTCGAATTCACTTGCTGTTGATCTCAGTAGAGATGCCCCAGCTTAAAAACGGATACCAGTCTGTAATGCTAACAAAACCATGGGCAGGACAAGGAAGGCAGAAAAGTTGTGAGCTCTGGAGAAGAGTGTGAAAGCTCCCCTAATGTGTGCATCTTCAGCAGCTGTCCCATGGCAGTTATCCAGCTATAGAACAAGGGGACACAGTCTCAAGTTGTGCCAGGGAAGAGCTAGGCTGGATGTTAGGAAGAAGTTCTTCATAGAGAGAGTGATTGGCATTGGAATGGGCTGCCTGGGGAGGTGATGGAGTTGTCATTCCTGGAGGTGTTCAAGCAAAGCCTGGATGAGGCACTTAGTGCCATGGTCTAGTTGCCTGGATGGGGCTGGGTGAAAAGCTGGACTGGATGATCTTGGAGGTCTCTTCCAACCTGGTCGATTCTATGGCTCTATGATTCTATCACACGCTGCTGCACAGCCTTCCTTGGGTCACCATGTGTTGCTGCCAGGGTTTCTGAGCAAGCTGGGAACTGCACACACAAGGTGATATCAAAGCATAGGCTCTGGCCTGTGGCTCGAGGACATCGCCTCTGGGAGGGCCAGGTGGGGCAGTCTGTATCCACTCAGCCATCACACAGGTCTCTGTTCCCATGAACCTGAACCCCAGTCTGGAGGTCCCTATGTAGGGTCCCTCTTTTCTGGAAGAGCAATAAATGCACAGCCTTACAGCACAGCTGCTGCTTCTTGTGGACATCCATGGAAGGGATGGCCACAAGCCCTGGCTTCGTTGTGGACAAGACAAGGGTGTCTTAACCTCTGCTCCAGTTAGCTCTGATTATGACTTTCTCTTTTTTAATTCATATTGGTAACCCACACTTAAGTCTCCCAGGGCAGAGGAGATCATTCCTCAGGCATTCCTTGGCATGTCTTTGAAAAGATTGGACTTCTATTGGAAGGAGCATCCTTGGGGGTTAGTCTGCCCCCTGGGATGTAGACCATCTCCCTTCATGAAACACCAAGTGACCAGCAGGAGCTCTAGAAGTCCAGACTTAAAGGCTCTTCTGCCCAAGGATGGTCCTAGTACGTCCCAGGCTGCAGGAAGACACATTTGGAAATGAAGTTGGGGAGAACTGAGTCTGTTCAGTGGTACCATAGGAAACAGAAGATTCCAGAGCTGTCCATCTCAAGCCTCTCATGAGTATGACCTGCAATTTAAACTACTACAAATTACTCAGATTAAGAATTATAATGACTAACACCCCAAGAGAAGGCCTACCTAAACTTAGGAGGATGTTCTTGCCAGAGAGAGTGATTGGCATTGGAATGGGCTGCCCAGGGAGGTGGTGGAGTTGCCGTCCCTGGAGGTGTTCAAGAAAAGACTGGATGAGGCACTTAGTGCCATGGTCTGGTTGATTGGACAGGGCTGGGTGAAAAGTTGGACTGGATGCTCTTGGAGGTCTCTTCCAACCTGGTTGTTTCTATGCTTCTAAATGTGAATCAGTTCTTCTCTGTTTTGTGCCAAGCAGGACACAGTCTTCTATCCTAAATCATGTTGCAGTGCTGCCTGGCCATAACTTTCTGTCCTCAACTGCCAAAAAACAGAGAATTTTGCAAATGACTTCCTTTGGGAAGCCCATTGAAGAAGGTGGAAGCTAAGGGTGTGCCCCACTGATATTTTCACCTCCCCACCCCCAACCATCTCTGTCATAATGCAAACGCAGCTAAGCTGCTGTGCTGACAAATGGGCTTCAGGCAAACAAACTGGTTTAGACAGACTGCTGCCTGCTCACTGCAATCAATATGCTGGCACATCCATGGCCTCCTTGGTTGGGGTACTAGAGGCAGAAGTAGTGGATTGCAGTCCTGTTCTGCCCATGTTTTGCCTTGACTGCCTTGGGCAAACCCCTGTGCCCACTCACAGCCGCAGAGTGATGCTCTCTGCCTCTCAATGGAAGGCACTTTGGAGCCTGTGCATAAACTGATCAATAGCAACTCTTTGTATTATTACTTAGGTGAAAGAGGCTTAATGCAGCTGCTCTTATTTATATGCCTAGGGAGACTGCTCTGGTAAATTAGGGCTCTTTGTTTTGTTATTAGTTGGTCTTAGTTCCTTAGGGCCACTGAAAGTGCATGCAGGGTGCCTCAGTAAAGACCTCTCCAACAGAAGGTGAGGTGGCAGAGCAAATGTTGAGGTATTCTTTTCTTACTTGAGCAGTTGCAGCATTCACATGGACACTGCCTCTCTTTTTTAGTGTTGGCAATAAATAGGTATGAAGAAGGGAACAAAACCCCATTGGTTGGGTCAACTCTCTTGGCCAAGCCCATGAATGAATCCCTAGGTACAAATTGAGGGAGATGCTGTATGAAGCCACAAAGATGCAGAGATGGGGTCAGTGCACTTCCAAGCTGGGGAAACAAAAGAGGAACCACATGCCTGGGGTCTATAGGCTCCAGGGGTGGGGGGAACTGGAGCAGCTCTGCTATGAGGACAGGCTATGAGAGTTGGGGCTCTGCAGCCTGGAGAAGAGAAGGCTTCAAGGAGACCTTGGAGTGGCCTTCCAGTATCTAAAGGGGGCTACAGGAGAGCTGGAGAGGAACTATTGACAAGGTCTTGTAATGAGAGGATGAGGAGTAATGGGTTTAAACTGGCAGAAGGAACATTGAAATTGGATGCTAGGAAGAAGTTGTTTGCAGTGAGGGTGGTGAGACACTGGCACAGGTTGCCCAGGGAGGTGGTGGAACACATTCTGTGCTCCACAACCTCCCTGGAGGTGCTCAAAGCCAAGTTGGCTAAGGCCTTAAGCGACCTGTTCTAGTGGAAGGTCTCCCTGCCTATGGCAGAGGAGTTGAAGCTGGATGATCTTTGAGATCTCTTCCAACCATTCTATGATTCTAACTCCAGGTCTTTGGAGAGTTAGCAGCCCTGTAGAGAAGCTTCACTCCCAGGGAACAAACACCTGATGGCAGATTTGGTTTCCTTCCTCATCACCCTCCGTGCAGCTGATCGCTCTCCCTATCAGCAAGCTCAGACAAGTCATGCTTCACGTGTCCTGAGTGAGGGCTCCCTTAACTGCATTTCTTTTAACCACTGGACACTCTTTGAAGAAGACTTCTTCACATTTCAGCCTTTCCAAGGGGAAAGTTGTAAAAACTTTCTTTTGTGTTTCTGCACAGTGTAGATAGACCTGAAGACGTCATGAGCTACCATGTGGTCACCCACACCTGACTAAGACTTACACTGTAAAACTGCAGTTCCATACTAGGTTTAGGCTTTCCACCTGCTGTTAAAAACAAAAAGCCATTGACAATGGTATTTGGTATATCTAAAGGCACAAAGAATATCCTTCTGATGATGGAATTTCAGGATTAAATGTTTGAGGGCTTGGGTTTTGGTTTTTTTTTTCTTTGCTTTTCAAGCACTTCTGATAGTGTAGCCTCTAAGAGGAGCAGACACTTCTAAAGCAATGTTAAATTTGTCTTTCATAACTGAGTCAAGAGCTCATTCTTCTTTTGTAATCAATGAAAGCAAGCATTCTCAATTAGAAGAGCTAGTGGCTGTTGGTATTGTACAACAAAACATAAAGCATCCTAATATCCAAAGGGTTAGGGGGTGGGGAGGGGCTCTTTTGGTTTTCTTTCTCTTTCCAGGGAGATCTTTAACATTGTTTGATCAAAGCTAGTTTCATTTTGAGGTTGTTAACTGAAGATAAAGGCTTCTGTGTTCTATGGCTGCTTGGATTCTCCGTACATAATGTCCTAGTAACGTCACAGTGCTGCTGTATCTAGATCAAACCACTGTTTTGATTGGGGTTTGGGGGGGTGGGGTTGTTTTGGTTTATTCTGAGGGGTGGGGGGGGTGGTTTGGTTTTGTTTTTTAAATAAATTCCTTAATTTAAATACATGGCAACTGTTATGTTCTGCTTCCGTGAGGCGTGCGACCAAACAGCGCTCTCTCAGCTCCCTGGGGCATCAAACACGACTGCAGGGAGAGAGGGATGCAGCCCACATCTTGCTCAATGCCTTTGTGGGTTTGAGGACCAGGGAAGTCCTTCTGCTCCTGTGTTCAGCACTGGTTAGGCCACACTTTGAGTGCTGTGTCCATTTCTGGGCCACTCCCTTTAAGAAAGATGCTAAGGTGCTGGAACGTGTCTAGAGAAGGGCAGCAAGACTGGGAAGGGAGGCTGAGGGAGTTGGGGGTGTGCAGGGGGGTTGGAACTAGATGATCCTTGTGGTCCCTTCCATCTCTAGCTGATTCAATGATTCTATTCTATGATTCTATGACTACCTATGTTAGCAGGGGGAGGATGAAGTCCCTTTCAACCCCTAGCATTCTACAATTCTATGATTCTATGATTCTATGACCTGCTAAGGTGAGGTCACTGCTGTGTGACAATGACTAAAACACCAGGAGCAGGAAGGCAGGCAGCTTGGCTTCTGTGAAAAGCGTGGAGGTAGGAAGTCACTTCATAGAGTCATAGAATCAGGCAGGGTTGGAAGGGACCACAAGGATCAGCCAGTTCCAACGCTCACTTGCCCTGGGCAGGGACACCCTACCCTAGATCAGGCTGGCCACAGCCTCTGCCAGTCTGGCCTTAAACACCTCCAGGGATGGAGCCTCAACCACCTCCCTGGGCAACCCATTCCAGGCTCTCACCACTCTCATGCTGAACAACTTCCTCCTCACGTCCAGTCTGAACCTACCCATCTCCAGCTTTGGTCCACCCCCCCCCCCAGTCCTGTCATTCCCTGAGAGCATGTGAAGTCCCTCCTCAGCTTTTTTGTAGGCCCCCTTCAGATCCTGGAAGGCCACAATAAGGTCACCTGGGAGCCTCCTCTTCTCCAGACTGAACAGCCTCAACTCTTTCAGTCTGTCCCCACTTGCCAAACTAAACTTCAGAAGCACACATTCAAGGGTGCAAAGCCATATGCAGAAGGAAGGAAGGAAGGAAGGAAGGAAGGAAGGAAGGAAGGAAGGAAGGAAGGAAGGAAGGAAGGAAGGAAGGAAGGAAGGAAGGAAGGAAGGAAGGAAGGAAGGAAGGAAGGAAGGAAGGAAGGAAGGAAGGAAGGAAGGAAGGAAGGAAGGAAGGAAAAGAAAGACAGAAAGAAAAAGAAAGGAAGAGAAAGAACGAAGAAGGAAAGAAGGAAGAGAGAGAAAGAAAGAAGAAATAAAGAGGAAGGAAAGAAGAAAAAGAAAGAAAAGAAGAAAGGAAGGGAAAGGAAGAAAGAAGGAAGAGAAGGAAAGACGGAAGAAATAAAGAGGAAGGAATGAAGAAAAAGAAAGAGAAGAAGGAAGGAAGGGAAAGGAAGGAAGAAAGAAGGAAGAAATAAAGAGGAAGGAATGAGACAAAGAAAGAAAAAAGAAGAAGGAAGGAAGGAAGGAAGGAAGGAAGGAAGGAAGGAAGGAAGGAAGGAAGGAAGGAAGGAAGGAAGGAAGGAAGGAAGGAAGGAAGGAAGGAAGGAAGGAAGGAAGGAAGGAAGGAAAAGAAAGAAGGGAGGAAGGAAAAGAAAGAAGGGAGGAAGGGAGGGTTGCCTGTGCTCCATTAACATCATTCCCTTGTCCTTATGCACTGTTATTAGGCCCTCACATAATGTTGTTTTCATTATGCATTCACTCCAAGAGGAGAAACTAACCTCTGGCAGACTTAGAATGAAAACCAGCTGCATCCCCTCTGTGGCATCTGCTGATGCATTCTGTGTATCAGAATTTCATTTACATTCACAGAAAGTATTTTCCTCCAGGGGGAATCTCACCTATTTGGCTGCCCTCCTCCATGTGCAGCAGCAAGGCAACTGTGAGCTCTGACAGATCCATACCTAACACTTTCTGCCCCACACAAACGACCTGGAGCTGTCCCTCATCCCATCTCACTGACCTTGGATCCTACTGATCACAGGACTGGGGAAGTGATGTGGAATGAGTTTTATCTGTTTGCCTTCCCTTTTTGGGAGGAAACTCTATTGTTTCCCAAGCAGACTGGCAGGAGAGGCATTCCTTAATCTGCCCTCTCCTCTCTGAGTATATTCACTCACTCAGTCTGAAAGACAGAAATGACACAATCACAGAATGTCAGGGGTTGGAAAGGACCTTGAAAGCTCATCCAGTCCAATCCCCCTGCCAGAGCAGGATCACCTAGAGCAGATCACACAGGAACACATCCAGGCAGGTTTTGAATATCTCCAGAGAGGGAGACTCCACAACCCCCCTGGGCAGCCTGTTTGAAGGTTCTGTGTCCCTTATAGAGAAAAAAAATCTTCCTCATGTTTACATGAAACTTCCTATGCCTCAGCTTCCACCATTGCCCCTTGTGCTGTCACTGGGCATCACCCAGCAGAGCCTGGCTCCAGCCTCCTGGCACTCACCTGCACCTATTGATAACCATTGATGAAGTCTCCTCTCAGTCTCCTCTTCTCCAAGCAGCACAGCCCCAGCTCCCTCAGGCTCTCCTCATAACAGAGATGTTCCATTCCCTTCAGCATCTTTGTGACTCTGCACTGGACTCTCTCAAGCAGTTCTGTGCCACTCTTGAACTGGGAGTCCAGAACTGGACACAGTACTCCAAATGCAGCCTCACCAGGGCAGGGTAGAGGGGCAGGAGAACCTCTCTCGACCACAGCCCTTCTAATCCACCCCAGAATGGCATTGCCCCCCTGGCCACAAGTGCACATTGCTGGCTCAAATATGAGGCCCAAGAGCTGAGGAGGCAGAGCAGTGGAAGGAGTTTTTCTGCAAATAGGTGAGTATTGTGAAGAGGGCAAGTAGGAACTGCAAGGGGGGGGACAAGGCACACTTGAGAGTGAGTTTCACCAAGGCTGAAGAAATAAAAGGAGGTAAAGGCTAGATCTCATCCCTGCCAGAAGCCAGCACTGGAAAGGATGAAGTCTAGCCTGGGGCATGGCTTACTTGTTAACTCACACTAAACCAAGTCTGAAAGCAAAAAGAGAAACACCAACTGAACCCAACACTGCAGTGAGGAATTCATTGCTGATGACACCACAGGCAGTAGTAGTCCCTTCTGGAAGCTTAAAATCATTGCCCTGTTTTGTGTCTGACATTCAGTCAGAGCACTGTGGAATTAGGCACTGACATTTCACATACTCAAAGGCTTGAGCTGCAGCTGACAGTGTGCACTCAGACCACCAGGCTAAACACTGCCACACAACAAACAATTCGAGGTTTGGATTACAGGAGGGATTTGCTGTGCTGTCCTCATGTTTACAGTAGGGAAGAGGGAGGGAATCTTCCTCCATCACTCTCGCTTCAACCCAGCATTTTTGCTCTTGCAGCACTTCTTAAGTCAAAGGGCACTGAGCCTGCGAACAAAGCCCTAACAGCTGAGGGTGTTGCAAAGTTCAGCTTTGTGCTAGTTTGAAGCAGGCTAGAATGTTTTGGTGAGAGAAAGTAGATAATTGGCTGTGAAAGGAAAGCAATGGTTATGTCTCCTTCCCTCACAGTCTCGCTGAGAGGTCTGGGAACAAGAAAGAAAACATTAGATAACACTTTCTCCACTTTGTCTTCACTTTCTGGCTGGCTTCTGGACTCAGCTGCAGCTCCCTAACCTCACTGCCACTAACCTTGCTTCTTAACCTCTTGGCTGAACCTCTTCTCTTCTTACGACTGGGGTAAGGTTGAGAGGGGCAGGGGGAAGGTGCAGGGGTGGTTGAGAGCCCCTCCTGGGGACTCAGGTTTCTGGGAGGGGAGTTGTGTTTCTGTATTGTTTTTACCTTGTATATTTCTGTCTATAACTGTATATACTGTAACTATGTTGGACTGGATGATCTTGGAGGTCTCTTCCAACCTGGTTGATTCTATGATTCTATCTGCTTGTATATTGTGCTAGCTGTAAATAAATAGCTTCATTTATATTCCCAGAGCCCAACTGAGTTAGCTGGGGTGCCTTCTAAAGTGTTTGGAGGGGCGGGTAACAGCCAAACCACCACAAGCTTACATCTGGCTGCCCAGGGAGGTGGTGGAGTCACCATCCCTGGAGGTGTTCAGGAAAAGCCTGGATGAGGCACTTAGTGCCATGGTCTGGTTGACTGGCTAGGGCTGGGTGCTAGGTTGGACTGGATGATCTTGGAGGTCTCTTCCAACCTGGTTGATTCTATGATTCTATGATTCTTCATGCATCAAACCTTTCCAACCAGCCACCTGGTGGACTGCATGCAACAAGGAGTGAAACTCAACCATTTCTCACCTGCTGTTTGCACCTGTGCAAAACATCGCTACAGAAAAGGGGAGCTGAAGCGATGCAGCACAGCCCAAGAGGCTCAAAGCAAGCTGTTAGGGATGGGGTATTCTGTGACCTACACCTCTTTGGTGGAGGGGAGAAATTAATTAATGCAAGAGGATATTTATAAAGATAGAGATATATATTTATTAAACTCCAATAATCCAACTCTCGCCATCCCCGACTACTGACCTTTAATATTAAATTGTTCTTCACAAGATTATGAAGACATTATGTTGAGGTGCTGGAGCATGTCCAGAGAAGGGCAACAAAGCTGGTGAGGGGCCTGGAGCACAGCCCTGTGAGGAGAGGCTGAGGGAGCTGGGGGTGTTTAGCCTGGAGAAGAGAAGGCTCAGAGGTGATCTTATTACTGTCTACAACTACCTGAAGGGGCACTGTAGCCAGGTGGGGGGTGGCCTCTTCTCCCAGGCAACCAGCAGTAGAACAAGAGGACACAGTCTCAAGTTGTGCCAGGGTAGGTATAGGCTGGATGTTAGGAGGAAGTTGTTGGCAGAGAGAGTGATTGGCATTGGAATGGGCTGCCCAGGGAGGTGGTGGAGGCACTGTCCCTGGAGGTGTTCAAGCAAAGCCTGGATGAGGCACTTAGTGCCATGGTCTGGTTGACTGGCTAGGGCTGGGTGCTAGGTTGGACTGGATGCTCTTGGAGGTCTCTTCCAACCTGGTTGATTCTATGATTCTGTGATTATAGGAATATATATCTACAGAAACTTATTAATTACTATCAAACATTTCAAACTACATACAGAGAGAGAGAGAGAGAGAGAGTTTTCCCCGCAGCTTAATGCTGCCTGGGGTCTTATACTATTTGCTGCATCAAAAGAAGTGTGGACAGCAGAGTCAGAGAGGGGATTCTGCCACTTGCTCTTCTCTGGTCAGACCTCACCTTCTGTGCCCAGTTCTGGCACCCTTATTATAGAAAGGACATGGATCTAGTGGAGTGGGTCCAGAGGAGGCCACAAAAATGATCTGAGGGTTGGAGCAGCTCTGCTATGAGGACAGGCTGAGGGAGCTGGGGGGCTTCGGTCTGGAGAGGAGGCGACTTGGGGGACACACCTAATAAGCAGCCTTCCAGTACCTGGTTTGCCTCTGGGCTGCAAGCTCCCACTGCCTGCTCATGTCCAGCTTCTCATCCACCAGCACCCCCAAGCCCCTTTCCAGGGGGCTGCTCTCTTAACACCTCCTCCCCCAGCCTGTGCTGATAGTCAGGATTGTTCTGTCCCAGGTGCAGGACCCTGCACTTGCCCTTGTTGAACCTCATGAGGTTCCCCTGTCCCAGTTCTGCTGATTCCGTGTGGGAAATAGCTGAACAGCAGTATGTGCAGTGTCAGTCAAGCAAGACAAACAGAGACAATGTTTTGTGCCACAGACAAGCACATTTCCGTGGCAGAGTGGACTGACATAGATGAGCTTCTGAAGTCAGAATGGTGCTGAGCAGGAGCAATTCCTCCTGGCGTTCAGCACCGGACGGAAAGCTGCAACCAGCTCCGGCATCATTTTCTTTGCACGAAAGCTTCTAGGGGAGCAGTGATGTGCATTGTCAGAATGTCCAAGAAGCCACCTTTGTAGAGGTTCAGGACGTTCTGGGGTTCCTCTTGCTCGGTCACAGTGGTGTTGCCTTGGCTTGCTGAGCTGCAGGCTTCCTCGCTCTCCCTGCCGTGCCCCATCACTGCCACCGAGCTGCAGCTGCTCCTGCGCCGAGGCAGCCTGCGGCTGAGGAAGACGCTCTGGCTCTTGTCAGAAAAGGCTTTTGTCTTCCTATTAGACCTTTTGCTTTCATAGTTCCTGAGCTCCATCAGCCTCTCGTTGAAATACTCTTGCAAGGGTTTGTCACGGAAGCCACCGCTGGCTGGGGAGTGGCCTTTCAAGTAGCCTCTTGAGGATCCCCCCAAGCAATGGACTAAGGAAGCTCTGTTGGGGAAAGCATTCAGCTGCGACGAGGAGCTCTTCCCTCCTTCCAAACCCTGGAACAGTCGGTTGAAGGCTGGAGCTTCCAAATAATTCCTTGACAACTGTTAAAAATAGGGAGGGAGAAACAAGATTTGGGACAAAGGGGAGAAGGAGATCTGAGTTAAAACGTGCTGGCTCAAGGAGCAAAAAGATAGCAGTGAAAAGCTAAGAGGCAAAAAGTGTCTGGTTCCATACAGCAAACAGCACCTGGGGAAGGGTTTAGGTTCTTAACCCAAGTTCCCTGGAGACCTAAGAGTTTGGTACCAGCCCACACTTGGGACAGAAGTCCACTCGGCTGAGGTTGAACAGTGCTGAGCATCTTTACCTCCCACTGCCTCTGATATAACTGCCACAATTTTGTGTGGCCTCTCTGAAAATCTAATCTCCAACCTGTCTGGATGAACAGACCCTCAGGCTTATCCTCTTCAAACCTCCTTAGCCTGCAGTTGCTCTTTCCCATAGCAAAAAAACAGATTCTGCCTGTAAAGAGGTTTTGTTCCTTTTCCCCCCTTTTCTTACACCCAGGTAACACTGCTCTGCAAAGTGTATTGTTGGTGCAGTGCTGTGCCCAGCTCTGAGGCACTCAACTCAGGAAGGACGTGGACCTGATGGAGATGGTCCAGAGGATGGATGGCCACAAAAATTATCAGAGGGCTGGAGCACCTCTGCTATGAGGACAGGCTGTAAGAGCTTGGGTTGTTCAGCCTGGAGAAGAGAAGGTTTTGGTGTGACCTAATAGCAGCCTGCCAGTACCTAAAAGGGGGCTACATGAAGGCTGCAGAGGGACTGTTTGCAAAGGCCTGCAGTGATGAGGGACAATGGTTTGAAATGAAAGAGGAGACTTAGGGTGGACATCAGGAAGAAGTTCTTTACTGTGAGGGTGGTGGAACACTGGAACAGGTCGCCCAGTGAGGTGGCTGAGGCCTCATCCCTGGAGACATTGAGGGTCAGGCTTGCTGGGACTGTCAGCAGCCTGATCTCATTGGGGATGTCCCTGCTTATTGCAGGGAGGTCAGACCAGAAGATGACCTTTGGAGGCCCTTTCCAACCCAGTGCATTCTGTGATTCTACTGCAGTACAATACACTTTGACATCTTCAAACACCGAAGTGCATGATCCCTGCCCCACAGCACACTGCAGATGTGCATGGGATTTTGTCCTCCTTTCCCATCACAGGATGCCCATCCCACAGAATCACAGAACTAACCAGGCTGGAAAAGAGATCATCGAGTCCAACTTATCACCTAACCCCTTCTAATCAATTAAACCATGGCACTAAGTGCCTCATCCACTCTCATCTCGTTTCTCACCAGACAAAATAGCACTCAGGTTACTTGAGCAGCCAAAGAAAGCCTTGATGCAGCCTCCATTGACACTGGTGGGTGTCTTTAGGTGGGTTGCAGAAGAACAACCATCCTCTGAGTCTTTTTATTGACTGCCAAGAGAAACTGCTTCCAGGAATCCACCATGGGAAAAAAATGCCTTTCTATATTGGCTGTTAAATATTCCCTGAGGTTTCAAAGCTACTGCTCTGCCCTTTCTACCAGCTATTCCAAGATGCCCTAGGTTGTCTCTAGCCACCAGGAGCAACAGCTGGTTTCAGTACACTGAGCAAGACTGGACCATGGGGTTTATTTTCTCTTCTGCCTCTCATTCCTCTGCAAAACTTCAGCAGTTCAGCTGGAAGGGAGAAATGTTTTAGATTACAGTACTGTTTCAAATCAATAAAAAGAAAAACTACACTGCAAGTAAATGACAGCCACAACAGGACCATGGAACAGTTTGCAACCATTTATTATGCTTGACAATGCCTTTGGTACATTAAAAAAATAACAAAACACAATCCCTATCATTCATGCAGGTTTTGACAATGGCTAATTAAGTCTAGATCCTTGCTAAGGGTCCAGCCACAAATCTGGTTTCAGAACACAGCAGTGTCCCAGTAGGGCATTCCATCAGCAGCATTTGGCATGTGGCCTGCTGGTAATGAATGAGAAGCATTGAGTGCAAATGAGAAACCCTGGGTTGGATGTGCCATGGAAACTGAGCAGCAATCAGGTGCTTGATCTCTCACTACTCCATCACACTTCATTCTGGAAAGGACCCAGCAAATCTAAATGAGCCTGTCTGGTGTGGTTGGACTTTTGGAATAAGGTAGGTAACTGAAGAATCATAGAATCACAGAACCAGTCAGGGTTGGAAGGGACCACAAGGATCATCTAGTTCCAACCTCCCGTGCCATGGGGACACCCTACCCTAGATCAGGCTGGCCACAGCCTCCTCCAGCCTGGCCTTAAACACTTCTAGGGATGGGGCCTCAACCACCTTCCTGGGCAGCCCATTCCAGGCTCTCACCACTCTCATGCTGAACAACTTCCTCCTCACATCCAGTCTGAACCTACCCATCTCCAGCTTGCTCCAATCACAGAACGTTAAGAGCTAGAAAGGACCTCTGGAGATCACTGAGTCCAATCCCCTCCTCACCCCATGCCCAAGTCACACAGGAACACATCCAGATGGGTCTTGAACGTCTCCAGAGAAAGAGCCTCCACAACCACAACCACTCTGGGCAGCCTGCTCCAGGCCTCCAGCACTCTCACAGTAAAGTTTTTCTTCATGTTGAGATGGAGCTTTCTGTGCTCCACTTTGTGTCCCATTGCTCCTTGTCCTATCATAGGGCACCGACATTAGAAACTGACTAAACCATAGTCTCTCCTTCACAGAATCACACAAACATCCAGGTTGGAAAAGCCCCTCAGGATCACCAAGTCCAACCTGTAACAACCCTACACCTACCTCAAACCTTTAACAGTGGTTTAAAAATTAATAATGAACTTAATGATACATTTAAAAACAGATCAGCTAACAATGTGGCAGAATAGAAGTCTTTTGAGTGAAGCTTTCCTAGACTAAAATCCAGCCCAAAGCTTATGACCACAGCAACTTAGCAGGAAGCAGGGACATTATTCCTCTGGCTGGCAGCTGCCATACAGAGCTTTTTGCATACACACCTTGATGTCCTGGAAGCCTGGATATTCTGGGATGATGGGCAAGGTGCAGGTGCTAATGCTGTTTGATCTCCTCAGCTTCACTGCCCTGTGAGGGCTCCTGGAGAGTCGAGCTTGCCCCAGCACAGAGGGGTTCCCCCCAAAGCACACTGGTTTGCAGTCTTTTATAGAGCAAGTTCTCAGGCACAGCACTGAGGCAGGTCCCTCCATGGCAGCACAGCTTGGGAGAGTTTGGAAGCTGCCTCTGCTCTTCCAGTTTTCCTCTAATGCATCATCTGCCACCAGTGAGCCCCTTGCTGGTGACCTGCAACGCTGAGTGCAGCAGCTGCAGTCCAACGGCTGTGAGCAGCACAGCTCTTGCTAAACTGAATCCCCTGGAGACCCCAGGCAGGTGATGCCCTCACCAAGGTCTGGAGCCCTCCAAGCACCAGTGGCACTCTTATCCCCTGAAAGGTGTTTGCAGGAGGTTGGTAAATCCAAGCCACGAACGCAAAGGGAACGCACAGGGCTCACGTGAGGGGGGGATTTGTGGGGATTACAGAGCCTCACCTCGTCATCTCAGACAGCCTAAGGTGACTTCTGACGTGGCAGCTATTAGAGAGGGCCACACGCAGCAGCTGGCACTCAGCTCACATCGGAGAGGGCAGGTCGCTGCTCTTCTGGCTAAGGATCCCTGGCAGCAAAACAGGATCACAGAATTAACCAGCTTGAAGGAGACTTTCAAGAGCATCCAGCCCAACCTATCACCTAACCCTTCTAGTTAACTAACCCATGACACTCAGTGCCTCATGCAGCCTCCTTCTAAACGTCTCTGAAGATGGGCATTCCACCACCTCCCTGGGCAGCCCATTCCGATGCCAATCACTCTCTCTGCCAACAACTTCCTCCTAACATCCAGCCTGAATCTGCCCTGGCACAGCTTGAGGCTGTGGCCTCTTGTTCTGTCCCTGGGTGCCTGGCAGAAGAGACCAACCCCAACCTCAACCCCATCTGGCTACAGCCTCACTTCAGGTAGTTGTAGACAACAATGAGCTCTGCCCTGAGCCTCCTCTTCTGCAGGCTGCACACCCCCAGCTCCCTCAGCCTCTCCTCACAGGGCTGTGGTCCAGCCCCCTCCCCAGCCTTGCTGCCCTTCTCTGGACACGTTCCAGCACCTCAACATCTTTCTTAAACGGAGGGGCCCAGATCTGCACTGGTGCCAGGCTGGTCGAAGGCAGTGCCAAGAGTGAGGCAGTTTAGCTCTCCTCAAGTCCTCATGGCTACAGCCCATCTCCAACCACACAGAGGAAGCTGAGGGGCATGGATTTATTGGAAGGGATTTTTCATGACAGCTTTCTACCCTGTCTTCCTTGACTTGTTGACTAAACATGTGGACTGACTTACCCACCTCTTGCCTCCCTGAGCACAAGCCTGGCAGGAAAGCAGCCAGGCAGAGAGGGACCTGGGGGTACTAGTCAAGAGCTGACTGAACATGAACCAGCAGTGTGCCCAGGTGGCCAAGAAGGCCAATGGCATCCTGGCCTGCATCAGGAACAGTGTGGCCAGCAGGAGCAGGGAAGTCCTTCTGCTCTCTATTCAGCACTGGTTAGGCCACACCTTGAGTCCTGTGTCCAGTGATTGGCATTGGAATGGGCTGCCCAGGGAGGTGGTGAAGTCCCCCATCCCTGGAGGTGTTTAAGAGGAGGCTGGACGAGGCACTTAGTGCCATGATTTGGTTAATTAGAAGGTGTTAGGTGATGGGTTGGGCTAGACAATCTTGAAGTTCTTTTCCAACCTGATTAACTCTGATTCAGATCTGGCAGGAGGCCAGGCTGTGGGCAAGACTCCTTTCAGCCAACACTGTGAAGCCACAGCTGCCCTGAGCAGTTTGCAACCTAAGTATCAGACATGAAGGGCAGCCTGGGAAACAGTTTTGAAGATACTCTAGTGGTATCCTCTGCTAGAAACAGATAAAAGCATGTAGTTGCATGTCATACACTTTGGCAGCACAGTGCAACTGTGATGGCAGACATCTCCAGCCACTCAGAGGGCAGGACCTCCATCCACTGCCCTGTTGTGACCAGTTTGCATGCAGAGCACTGGCACTGAGGGCTGAATGCCTCTTCGCCATCACCCATCATGGAGTAACTGCTGTGAAAGGTAGACAGAGGGGATTTACAGTCCCCTCAGCCTCCAGGGTTTCCATCTTATTCAAGCTATCCATAAATCTTTGCATGCTCTGAATGTGTGCATTCAAATCTGTATGTGCTGGACGAGCTGGAAATGCATATCCAGCCAGGGAATCCATAACTATTTGCATGTACGTATCCAGAGCACCCACAGTGAGCTGTAAAGAGCTTTGGATCTCATCCATCAGCTGGATTCAGGTTAGTGCTTTAGACTCTCTGGCAGATGGCAGCTCTGCAGGCTCAGGGCAGAACCCTCAGCAGCAGCACTCCTTTGGCTGCTGGACAAAAGCAGGTCAGACGTAAGTAAAGAACTCACGTAAACACTTACGTCCAGCCCTACACCATCCAAACACAAACTGCAGCACCACAGCTTGCCAGCTCTGGCCCTGGCACCTCCTTTATTCCAGGGTAAACGATTCCCAGGCACATAGCAATGCAGCCATTAAAAGTGATCATCTCAGCTACACCCACAGCAGTGTGCCACAGATTAGGGTCAGTGGCCACAGCTCTGCCTGAGCCACACAGATTCTGATTTAAGGCTGGAGCCCTATGAGGAGAGGCTGAGGGAGCTGGGGTTGTCAGCCTGGAGAGGAGGAGGCTCAGGGCAGACCTCACTGCTGTCTACAACTACCTGAAGGGAGGTTGTAGCCAGGTGGGGTTGGGCTCTTCTCCCACACACCCAGCAACAGAACAAGGGGACACAGTCTCGAGTTGTGGCAGGGGAGGTCTAGGCTGGATGTTAGGAGGAAGTTGTTGGCAGAGAGAGTGATTGGCATTGGAATGGGCTGCCCAGGGAGGTGGTGGAGTTGCCTTCCCTGGAGGTGTTCAAGCAAAGGCTGGATGGGGCACTTTGTGCAATGGTCTAGTTGAACGGAATGGGGTTGGGTGCTAAGTTGGAGTGGATGATCTTGGAGGTCTCTTCCAACCTGGTTGATTCTATGATTCTATGACACAGAATGGTACCTTCACACACAAGCAGAATGTAGCTTTTGCTAGCAACACCTGCACAAAATTAACAAAGCGTTAATGTGATGGTTTGGGTGTTACCTGCCCCCCCTACTTCTCTTTCTCTCTTTCTCTCTCTCTTTCTCTTTCTTTCTCTCTCACTCCCTTTCTTCCTTCTTTTCTTCCTCCCTTTCTTCCTTTCTCTCTTTCTTTCTTTCTCTTTCTCTCTCCCTCTTTTCCTTCCCTTCCTACCCTGCTTCACTTTCTCTCTTTCTCCCTATCTTTCTCTTTTTTTCTCTCTTTCTTTCTCTCTCACTCCCTTTCTTCCTTCTTTTCTTCCTTCCTTTATTCCTCCCTTTCTTCCTTTCTCTCTTTCTTTTTCTTTCTCTCATCCTCTTTCCCTTCCTTCCTTCCTTCCCTACTTCACTCTTTCTTTCTCCCTCTCTTTCTTTTCTTTCTTTCTTTCTTTCTTGCTTTCTCGCTTTCTCGCTTTCTCGCTTTTCTTTCTTTCTTCCTTTCTCCCTTCCTTCCCTACTTTTCTTTCTTTCTTTCTTTCTTTCTTTCTTTCTTTCTTTCTTTCTTTCTTTCTTTCTTTCTTTCTTTCTTTCTTTCTTTCTTTCTTTCTTTCTTTCTTTCTTTCTTTCTTTCTTTCTTTCTTTCTTTCTTTCTTTCTTTCTTTCTTTCTTTCTTTCTTTCTTTCTTTCTTCCTTTCTTCCTTTCTTCCTTTCTTCCTTTCTTCCTTTCTTCCTTTCTTCCTTTCTTCCTTTCTTCCTTTCTTCCTTTCTTCCTTTCTTCCTTTCTTCCTTTCTTCCTTTCTTCCTTCCTTTCTTCCTTCCTTTCTTTCCTTCCTTCTTTCCTTTCTCCCTTCCTCTCTCTCTTCCTCTCTTTCTCTCCCCCTCTCCTCTCCTGTTTGTGAATACAAGTTTCTAAGCTTCTCGGCTGGGTGACTGAGAGCACAGGGCAGAAAGGGACGGGTGTGGGCCGGCAGTGCCCTCGCCGTTGCCTTGCGGCTGGTCTAAGAGCCAATTCACCCGAACCTGTCGCCCCTGCTGGCGGCTTTGTAGCACATTCACACCGTGGCACATCTTCAAGGAAAGCTCTCTAAAAGGTATAAAAGCAGCTCCCTCCCCCTGTGAGGGATTAATTCTGCAAACTAAAGGTGGCCACTTACTGACAGTGCTGACGCTGCCAGGTGTTTCAGATGCATTAAGCTAATGTGCTTATTCCACAAGCCCACAGAGTGCATCATCTACCCACCCTCATCCCACGGCAACTCCTAAAGCACAAAGAGGCATTAGCAAATCTGCAGCTAAGTAGTGGTGGAAAAATAGAGCAAAAGTCATAAGCAAGGTCACTGTCACAGTTACAGACCTGGCCCAACGTGCTCCATCAGATACATTCACTACCTGAGCTGTGTTGAGCTACAGACTGTGCATGTTACCCAAACCGACAAACAGTGTCAGCAAGGGACCTTCCTGTGCTCATTTGGCTACCTCAACAGGCTCAGGACTCCCATACTTCTGTCCTTCTGCCCTCATCAGCTCAGGTCACACAGGAACATATCCTCCAGAGAAGGAGACTCCACAACCTCTCTGGGGAGTCTGACCCAGTGCTGTGGGACCCTTACAGTCAAGAAGTTCCCTCTTGTGTTGAGGTGGAACCTCCTGTGCTGCAGCTTCCATCCATTGCTCCTTGTCCTATCCCAGGGAGCAGTGGGCAGAGCCTGTCCCTCCTCTCCTGACCCTCAGACCTCAGATATTTATAAACATTCATTAAATCCTCTTTCAGCCTTCTCTTCTCCAGCCTAAGCTGCCCCAGGTCCCTCAGCCTCTCCTCATCAGGCAGTGCTCCAGCCCCCTAATCATCCTCAGCCCTCCACACTGCCTCCTATTGCCTCTCTCCTCAAACTAGACAAATAAATTGGCCACTCTAACTTGTTTTCTTCTTGCCACCACTGCGTGTAGTACACCTGCACCAGAGCTGGCCGAGACACCTGTACAAACGGTGGCAGCCCAGGAAGTTGGCAGTAGCTGTGCTCAGCTTCAACTTTTCACCTCAGCACAGCTGTCTGTGGAAACTGCTTATGCAAAGAGGAAAGCAAACAGAGGTAAGCACTGATGCAAGCCACACCACTGACAGAGGTCAACACTTCAGCAGGCGATGCTCTGTGCCCCCGTGCAGTGCGTGCTTGGTGTTCCGACATCTGCACTTACTGACAGCAGCTCTATTTGCAACTCCACCTCTCTTCAGACAGAAGCTATCCAGTAGCAGGGTAGTGTTTAGAAGTCGATGAAAAGCCCATCCATGATGTCAACTTTTGTTACTGCTGCTGAAAATATCACAGACAGAGAAAAGGAGTCAAGAGTGCAATGAGCAAGCCCAGGTTGGTTCCCCTGAGACTACTCCCTTGGTGCCAGAGAAAAAAAAAGTCATTGTTTGGACAATGTTGCTGCAACTGCTTCCTTCTCACAGGGGGAGGGAAGGCACTTTCAGAGAACACCCTCAAGACTCAGATCTCTTCATTTCCCAGCAGACCTTAAGCTGTCCAGATCACTTGCAGTGGCAAGCGGAAGATTCACTGTGCCGAATCATCTGGGAAAGGAGGAGTGATAAAAAGGCAGCTTGAAGTTAAAAATAAAGCAGCTCATCAAGCCCATGTGGACTCTGTCTTACTTGAGGATCGTGAGACTGTGTGGATAATACCTGAATACAGGCAAAAATCCTCCTTGGTGTTCTGCTTTCCTTCCAGGCATCCCCTGTGCTGCTAAGTCACCTTGCCTTGACTCTTGCGACCTCAGCTGGCCCTGCGGGATCCTCCTGCCAACTACATGCCTTGAAATGAGGGCATGGGGAAGGTGGAGCTCCTTCATGCCTGAGCTATGCCCTCCTCCCCTCACAAGCAGCCTCCGTGGACCCTTCAGCTCGACCAGAGATGAAGCACTGCCTGCAACTCACAGGGTTAAAAGCACTTCCAGGCATCATCTCCTGACCACCAGCATGACACAAGCCTGTTCTGCGTGGCTGGCAAGCCTAGAGCAGGCAGGGATGTAGCATTCCACTTGGTGTTTACATCTGGGGGGGAAATTGGTCCAGATTTGAATGCCCAGGAGAAGCACAGCTCCATGCCCTCAGGTCCTGTCAGGAGCAAAGCTAAGCATGAAGTCCCAGTGGGCAGACCCAGACAGAAGACATACAAACACCATACATATACAGAGGCACATAGATAGACTCATAGAAACATTTAGGTTGGAAAAGACCTTTAGGATCATCCAATCCAACTGGTCACAAAGGTTCCTGACTCCACAGTCTCTCTGGCTGGCCCTCCTCTTGCTCCTCTGACAGCCAGCTGCTCCCACAGGCATGCTTTCAAATGCTTACACACCCCTGGCTCGAAGCCATGCCCCTTGCCCACTTGACTTGCCCTGCACTAACACTCACCCACCCACACTTGCTCCAGCTGCCAGCCTACAGACACACCAGCTTCTGTGATTCCCTGGTCCCACTCCAGCTGCTGGCACTCAAGTCAGCTCTCCACACTCATCAGTTGCTGCCCCCATAGGACCTCCAACGAGTTCTGACTGGGCACAGGGCACAGCCAGACCAACCCAGGGCACGGCCAGCACACCAAGAAGTGAGTGATTTAACCACCCTTTTAATCCCCTTACCCTTCTATTTCCTCCCACTGGTTTCTCCCCCAAAGGACCAACACTTCCCTGCCTTTCATTCCTCCCCTCAATCCAGAAGGTGCTCTGGCAATGACTCATGCTGATGGATTTCCCACCCGGACAATGGGACTGATGAGGTCTCCTAGGACAGACCTGAGGGGCCCAGGACAAGGTGTCCCTTCCAGTGATTCCTAACTTGGCTTTCCCACCTACCATTCTGCCTCTTTGGTCCTCTGTACTCGTGGAGATGGACCTCTGCCATGCTCGTGGCTCCTGGGTATGATGTGTATGCTATAAAACAAGTTGTATGAGAAGCAGCCAAGGGAACTGGGGTTGTTTAGTCTGGAGAAAAGGAGGAGGAAAGGAGAACTTACCATTCTACACCTACCTGAAGAGAGGCTGAAGACAGGTGGGCATTAGTCTCTCGTGCCAGGTGACAAATGACAGGACAAGAAGTGGTCTCAAGTTGCCTCAGGGGAGGTTCAGGGTAGATGTTATGAAAAATGCCTTCCCCAAAAGTGCTGTCAAGCTCTGGAACAGGCTGCCCAGGGAAGTGAGGCAGTCATCACTCCCGGCTGTGTGTAACAGATGTGTAGATGTGGTGCTGAGGGGCATGGTTTAGTGGTGGACTTGGCAGTGCTGGCTTGGTGGTCTTACAAGTCTTTTCATAGAATCATAGAATCATAGAATCAACCAGGTTGGAAGAGACCTCCAAGATCATCGAGTCCAACCTATCACCCAGCCCTAGCCAGTCAACTAGACCATGTCACTGAGTGCCTCATCCAGGCTTTTCTTGAAGACCCCCAGGGACGGTGCCTCCACCACCTCCCTGGGCAGCCCATTCCAATGGGAAATCACTCTCTCTGTGAGGAACTTCTTCCTAATATCCAGCCTATACCTACCCTGGCACAACTTGAGACTGTGTCCCCTTGTTCTATTGCTGCTTGCCTGGCAGAAGAGGCCAGTTCCAACCTAAACAGCTCTGAGTTTATGACTACTCTGCTCTGGTGAGACCTCATCTTGAGTACTGCATTCAGTTTTGGGCTCCCCAGCTGAAGAGGAACAGGGATCTGCTTGGAGAGGGTCCAGTGGAGGGCCATGAGGATGATGAGGGGTCTGGAACATTGTCTGATGAGGAGAGGCTGAAGCTTTTTAGTCTGGAGAAGAGAAGACCGAGAGGGGATTTAATCAATGTTTATAAAGATCTGAGGGCTGGGGGTCAGGAGGGGGGGACAGGCTCAGCTCCCTGCTCCCTGGGATAGGACAAGGAGCAATGCATGGAAGCTGCAGCACAGGAGGTTCCAGCTCAACACAAGGAAGGACTTCTTGAGTGGAAGGGTCACTGGCACAGACTCCCCAGAGAGGTTGTGGAGTCTCCTTCTCTGGAGACTTTCAAGTCCTGTCCGGATGTGTTCCTGCCTGACCTGAGCTAGATTGTGTGGTCCTGCTGCGGCAGGGGCTGGACTCCATGAGCTGTTTGGGTCCTTTCCAGCCCCTAACATCCTTCGGTCCTGTGCCTTCCCCTTATTGCCCTGCGCTCCTTCCGTGCGCGCAGTAAGACATCTCACCCTTCTCCTGCTGTGATTCCAGCTCAGCTTGCACGGACAGGCACACAGCGCCCGGGAGTCCCGGGAGATTCCCCCAGACCCCTACCGCCCGGAGCCGCCGCCGCCGCCGCCGCCGGGCTCGGAGCCGCCGCCGCCGCACTGCCCTGCCGCCGAGCGCCCACCAACCGCGGCGCCAGCGCGCCCCCTGCCGGCCGCGCCGCAGAGCCACAGGGGAGCGGCAGGGGACGCACGGGGGGCCCGAGGCAGCGGTGGGGGGACACAGAGGGTCCCCGAGGCAGCGGCTTGGGGGCATTGGGGTCCCCGAGGCAGCAGCCGGGGGACACTGGGGTCCCCGAAGGAGGGGTGGGAGGACACGGAGGTCCTCGGGGAGCCGGCGGGGAAGCATGGGGAGTCCCCGAGGCAGCGGCGGGGGGATGTTGCGGTCCATGGCAAGGGCTGAGAAGGGGATGGTTGGTTTGTTATCGCTCCTGCTGTAGCCACTAGACAGCAGAGCTGAGACGCAGGAGGCTCAGCGTGAAGATCCCAGCATGGTGGGATTGGAAAAGACCTCTGGAGAACACCTAGTTCAACTCCCCCTGCTAAAGCAGGGTCACCCAGAGCAGGTGGCCCAGAACCACAGGATCAAGCAGGTTGGAAGAGACCTCCAAGATCACCCAGTCCAGCCTAGCACCCAGCCCTGTCCAGTCAACCTGTCCATGGCAATAGAATCATAGAATTATAGAATCAACCAGGCTGGAAGAATCACAATGGCCAGGCAGGACTGGAATCGCTGCAGAGGAGACTCCACAACCTCTCTGGGCAGCCTGCTGTGGGGGCTCAGACACCCTCACAGCAAGGAAGCTTTTTCCTGACATTCAGATGGAACCTCCTGTGTTCCAGATGGTGCTCCTTACCCCTTATCCTGTCACTGGGCACTACTATACAGTTTGGACTCATCCTCTTGATATTTGTATTCATAAGCACTGATAAGATCCCCTCTCAGTCTGCTCTTCTGCAGGCTGAACAGCCCCAGCTCTCTCAGCCTTTCTCAGTCAGGTGCTCCTTTAACTCTTGATGGCCCTCCTCTAGGCTGTCTCCAGCAGTTCCTTGTCTCTCTTGAACTGAAGAGCCCAGAACTGGACATGATACCTGAGATGTGACCTCCCTAGGGCAGAGGAGAAGAGGAGGAGGAGAACTTTGCTCATCTTGCAGGTCACATTCTTCTTAATCCACTCCAGGATACCACAGACCTTTTATTGGCCCTAGGGGAATGTGTCCTCTTGTGAGGGTGAGAGCTAAGCCACCCTGGTGCCGAGGGTCACAGGAAGGTGAGGGTAGTTTATAATATCTTTTCCCCCCCTTTTGTCCCAGTGCCACCCTTCTGGATGAGATTTGAGCACTTACAACTGAGCTTTCCAAGATGTTAAGTATCCAAGATGGCCATACAGCAGATCCAACCTTCCATCCTGCAGCAGCACAAGGAGGGTGTTTAGCTAAATCCCTCCCTGGCTCCAGCTACAATTTCAGGCAGGGTTCAAGCTTCTGAAAATCTCAGCACCAGTGTAACGATGGAGATTGTGTCTCTGGCTTCTGTCAGTTCCAGCAGGGCCTCTAAGACAGGTTTCTAAAGTGCAAATCTATTAATGGTGTTAATTTAATGAAACCTGCAGCAGATGCAGAAGCTATCACCTGATTGAATCACTTCTAAATTAGTGCTGGTAGCTGTCGAAAGAAATGGGATTGAAGCCTTGGTGGAACACACATGGAAAGCATACAGAGCAGACAACCTACAGCACCTCTGGGCTGACATAAGTGGCTGCAAGGTACAGCCCAGTGATAGCTAGACAGACAGAAAGACAGCCAGACAGAAAGACAATTGATAGACAGACAGAAAGACAGAGAGACTTCAGCAGAGAACCACAAGGATGACTGTGGGACTTGAGCATCTCCCCTATGGAGACAGACTAAAATCCCTGGGGCTGTTTAGTCTGGAGAAGAGAAGGCTGAGAGGAGATCTGATCAATGTGTGCAAATATCTGAGGGGTGGGTGTCAGTGGCTGGGGCCAAGCTCTTTTCAGTGCTCAGCAGCGATAAGACAAGGAGCAACAGCTACAAACTGGAACAGAGAAGATTTCAGCTCAACATGAGGAGAAACTTCTTTAGAGTGAGGGTGACAGAGCCCTGGAACAGGCTGCCCAGAGAGGTTGTGGAGTCTCCTTCTCTGGAGTCTTTCCAAACCCACCTGGATGCATTCCTGTGCAGGCTACTCTAGGGAATCCTGCTTGGCAGGGAGGTTGGACTGGATGATCTCTGGAGGTCCCTTCCAACCTCTAAGGTTCTGTGATTCAGTAATTACTTCTTTCCCCCATCAGTCCACTTTTCCTGTGATGGATAATGGTGCTTTTACCAGAAAGGCTTTTGATTCATCCCAACCACTGTACAACCACTGCTGCACGTGCTTTACAAGCTTTGAAGGGGAGAAAAAGTAACAACCTCAGTGTGGGTTATTGCCTACATTAAATTGGAGGGGTGAAGGAACAGGGTGCACACCACAGAGAGCAAAGAGAAGGTGGCTGTGAGGCCTGCACCTCTTCTGGGAGGTGAGCTCTTTGTTCTGCTGCAGCCCAGGTGATCATAAATCTCCCCATCTGGTGGAGCAAAACGTGCCTTGAAGCAAAATGCTGCTTAATATGATATCTCCACCAGAGAAGGAAAATGAAAGGTGGCAGGACATACGTCATGCTTCTGGCAACCTTAGCTCCCAGCTGAACTCATCCATAGGCAAACTAAGTGATGGTTTTCACCCTGTGGCTACAGCTGCCCTGCTCCAAGAGTCCTAGCCATTTTGAGAGCTTTGCTGGGACACACTTAGAGAGCCATAGAACTAACCAGGCTGGAAAAGACCTCTAAGATCATTCAGTCCAACCTATCACCTAACACCTTCTAATTAACTAACCCATGGCACTAAGTGCCTCATCCAGCCTCCTCTTACACACCTCCAGGGATGGGGACTCCACCACCTCCCTGGGCAGCCCATTCCAATGCAAATCACTCTTGCTGGGAAAAAACTTCTTCCTAACATCCAGCCTGAACCTGCCCTGGCACAGCTTGAGGCTGTGGCCTCTTGTTCTGTCCCTAGGTGCCTGGCAGAAGAGATCAACCCCGTCTGGCTACAATCTCCCTTCAGGTAGCTGCAGAGAGCAATGAGGTCTGCCCTGAGCCTACTCTTCTGCAGGCTGCACACCCCCAGCTCCCTCAGCCTTTCCTCACAGGGCTGTGCTCCAGGCCCCTCACCAGCCTTGGTGTCCTTCTCTGGACATGTTCCAGCACCTCAACATCTTTCTTAGAATGGAGGGGTCCAGAAATGGACACAGGACTCAAGGTGTGCCCAAACCAGTGCTGAGTATAGGGGCAGGACTGCCCTGGTTCTGCTGGCCACTCTGTTCCTGATCCAGGCCAGGATGCCATTTGCCTTCTTGGCCACCTGGGCACACTGCTGGCTCATGTTCAGCTGCTGTCGACCAGTACACGTTGGAATCTTAACAGCACAATCTCAAACATGAGCTACCCTTGGCAGCATTCAGCTGGGAGGGCTTCCCTTTCTGTGTTCCTATCCCCTCTGCAGCTCCACCCTGCTGGGTCTGGCTGAGGGTCACTGAGCCCTGAAAAAAACCTCATCACTTCCAAGTTTGGGCTTTTTTTTGTTTGTTTTTGGTAGCTTTTAGCTTCTTTTCTGAAGAGAGGTGGGGTAAAAAATGAAAGAAAGGTGGGGGTGGGGGGAAGAGACCGATTCAGGGTTTGGCAGCTCTCAGAGGAGAACATTCCACACTTGCACATTAAAGGGCTATTTTAGCAAACCAGAGCAAGGAAACAAAGCAACAAACACAAACAATCAGAGAGAAGGGAGAAGAAAAAAAACCAGCCCAAAAGTTGCCTGGCTCAGTAGTTTTTCTGACTGCTGCTAGTGGCTTAGCAAGAGTTGGTTCACTGCCTAATCCGGAGCTCAGAAGAAGAGAGTTCATCTTTAAGTGCTCTTGGCCCAACTACAGAGCACACAATTTCCCTTAAGCCTTTGCCTGGGGCCTGATGATGACTCCAAAACCAAGAAGCTGCTTTGAGGCTGGAAATTTTGGTTCAGGGAGATTTGGTTCATGTTCCCTACATGACACACAAACCTTCACCCGAGTGGATGGGAAGCGCTTAAACGCTACGTAACGTAGCGAACGAGACCAACCCTGAGATGGAAATGATTTCCTTAATTCCTTGCAGCACTGCTGCTGTCACTTCCAGCCATCTGCTAGCTGGGACGCTGCTGATAATCTATTAAGCAGCTTGAGAGATGAAACCTTCTGAAAGCAGAGATCACAAAGAGTTCACTTATTTCTCCGCAGCAGAAAAGGAAGTGGGTGAGGGGGAAGGGGATGAAAGGATGAAACATGCAGCTCGTACTCTGCTGGCTTCAGGATGAAAGCTTTGCTCTCAAAGACAAAAAAAAAACCCCAACCCTGGTAATTTCATACTTCCTTAATGAGAAATGGTGACAGGGACGTGGAGTGAGCAGCAGTCGGAGGTGTTCTGCGAGCCCCCATTATCTTCATGATGCGGCAGCTCATGGTTCTAATCTAAGAGGCCTGTGATCTGCCAAGCTGCCTTGTCAGGGGGTTGAGCAGCCTGCTTTTCAGTCGTGGCTAAGAGTGGAAGAACAGCAACAGAAGGATTTCTCTTTTCATTCAGAGAGGGACTTGCTCCTGAAGAGAACCCCAAAGCCCTGTCCCTGCAATGTGGGCATCTCCCGAGGCATGGAGGCTCAGTGATGCCCTTAGCAGTGTGTGGCCCTTTTGTCCCTCAGCTTTAGGAGTTTCATATCATTTGGATTCTCTCTGCAGACTAAAAGCGAGTGGCAACAATCTCCTTCTCTCTGCTCATTGCTGCCAGGCCCATCCCTACAGAATCATAGAACATCAGGGGCTGGAAAGGACCTTGAAAGCTCATCTGGTCCAGATACAACTTTTTTTTATCCAGGCTTGCATATTTGTGTGTAAAGCAAAAGAAGCTACATAAGGTAAAAGAGTAGCAGGGGAGTGCAGGCAGGCAATGGTTTTGCTTTTAGGTGTTACCCATGGAAAAGCTAAGGCAGCACAAGAGCATGGCAGAAACAAGCCCCATGGACTGCAGTACTCAGCATGCTGGTCACCGTTCCCATCTTTGAGCAGCTTCAATAAGCATAACCTACAGCAGGAACAGCAGAGGGGGGGAAAGGGCAACTGCTCGCCCTTTGCTGAAGCAGTTTTGTAGCATCAAGTCCGCTCAGGAGGTTGAGAGCATTGCCTGCTCTCCAACAGCAGCTTTCAAAGCTATTTTAATCACTTACCACCAGGGATCCACCTTTTGACTAAGATTTTGCCCAGAGCAACGCCATCTGCCTGGAACAGCAGCCAGCCTTTTTAAGATTTCGGTGCAGTATTTTACCTTCGCTGCATTTACTGCCCGCAGAAAGCTCACCAAGTCCATCCCGTTTGAGGAAACGCAGAGCTGGGACCTTCCTGTCTTCGCATCCCTCCTGCGAGACCCAGATCCCAGTCTGCTATTCCGCCGCGCACCAGCAGAGGGCGCCAGTAAATGAGGCAACCCCACCTGGCGAAACGCCTTTCTCTGCTCCTTCTCCCACCGCCCCGAGCCCCGCGGCACCGGTTGCTGCTTAACTCCTTGCTGAAAGGGAATTGCTACTCCGATCAGTCCAAACGGCACAGCGCCGGTGAAACACATCCTTCACTTAATGACGGTGGAGTTTGGAAAGCACTCCAAAAAAGCGGAGCGATCAAAAGGCAGGCAGAGGCTGCACAGCACAGCAAAGCTGCTCAGAGCCTCGGGATAAAGGGTGCCCAGCGGCTTGCTCTGCCAGAGGAGCCCTTGAAGCTCTCGGGCATTAGCTGTGTTGGGTTTAAAACAAGAGAGGCTGTCTCTGGGACAGGGGGAAACAAAGAAACATCGTGTAAACAACTGCTCTGGGGGTCAGGGGCAGGCAGTGGGCGAAGCTGAGTGACTTGCTGGTCTGTTTTAAGATGAAGCAAGCTATAAACAATTTATAAAAGGGCAAGACGTCTCTTTTCAGCTCTGAATCACAGCCTGACTTGGGACCTCCCTCTGCATCACAAACCCCCTTCTTTTTTAACCCGGATCCAAATGCTACTCAGCTGAAATCAGTTGGATTCTTCGGTCAAAATACAAGCATGTAACAAACTGTTGTCATTGAAACCTTTTTTCTCACTCTTCCTATGGTTTATCAAACCTTCATTCTCCACATCAACCTTCAATCAAGGGTGAAGGAGCTGGGGTTGTTTAGCCTGGAAAAGAAGAGGCTCAGGGGTGACTTCATTGCTGTCTACAACTACCTGAAGGGAGGTTGTAGCCAGGTGGGGTTGGTCTCTTCTGTCAGGCAAGCTGCAACAGAACAAGCAGACACAGTCTCAAGTTGTGCCAGGGGAGGTCTAGGCTGGATGTTAGGAGGAAGTTTTTCACAGAGAGAGCGATTGGCATTGGAATGGGCTGCCCAGGGAGGTGGTGGAGGCACCATCCCTGGAGGTGTTCAAGACAAGCCTGGATGAGGCACTTAGTGCCATGGTCTAGTTGACTGGACAGGGCTGGGTGCTAGGTTGGACTGGATGTTCTTGGAGGTCTCTTTCAGCCTGGCTGATTCTGTGATTCTAAGCATAACGGGAGGAGATGAAGAAAGTACAAGCAGCATCTTCTGCTGTTCAAAGTGCAAATTGCTCAGCCCATGCCTCACTGGGAAGGGAACTCATGGTGTCATCCTATCTTCCATGAGAAAAACATTCAGAGGCAGAATGTGAGCAGCTGTCTTTACAGGGACTGAAATAATGTATTTTAAAGAAAGATGGGGAGGGGGGAATACCTAAGGGATATAAAGTGATCTTGGCCCAACTGTGTTCCAAAGACAAACCAACTGTCAGCACAGGGCTTTGGTGCATTTGTAGAATGCTTTAATTTCCAGCTGAGAAACACACAATAGTTTAAGTCATGCAGCCAGGCAGAAAGCTTCTCTTGCTTGCTTTTCTGTGCTTCAATGTTAAGTTCAGTGACGAGGAGCAGATTCTATCTTTAATCTCTACATAAAGCAACTCTTGAGCATCCACTTTCCAGCCTGAGGTTCCATGCAATGTTTACAAGCTGTTCCTGGAATGCAGGGTTTAGTTGGAGGGGAAACTCACGTTCTTTTTCTGTCTGTGCCACTTGTTCTGTGCCACACAGAGAGAAAACGTCACCCACCTCGCAAAGCAAGCCTGATCAGCGATGCTAGCAACAGAAGCAAAACAACCTTCCCCACATAAATACATGCTGCAGCTACAGACACCTGCTTGCATGGCTTTGCTTTGATTGCTCTGGTAGCAGAAAATACAAATAATTTAACAGATAGGAAAAAAAAAAACCCAAAACAACAAAAAAAAAACCCCAACCTTTGATTTCTGTACCTTGCAAATCGAGTTGTTGGCTTTCGTCTCAGAAATAAACCAGAACCAGGCACCAGAAAGAAAGAGAGCAAATGAGAAATTGACATTTTTTTCTACTGCTAAGGCAAAGATGAAGATTTTTTTGTGGATTTCAGCTCATCATCGGTATTGAAATAAACATCACAGGCATTGAGATGCTGCTAAGAAGTACATTTCCATTTGAGTAACGTTTGGTAGCTAGCAGGGCAAAGCATCTTTGTGTCTACTTCTATGGGGCATTGGCTCTTAACGAGCCAATAAAGACAGTACCTGATGGGTACTGCCAAGGAAAATTTTGTTTAGAAGAAGCTACAAGCAAGAGTTTTCTCTCTTTGATGCCCTACCATTGTTCATACAGCTCCTAGTTTTATCTGGTACTCCTGCTTTAAGGTGTGATAGCCAAAGACGCCTCTCCCTCACTCATGCATTGTTAAAACCAGTGTGATTAAAAGTGACTGAGCAGCCAAGTGATGGATGTGGGAAGAGCTCATTCTGCATTTTGCCCATGAAGGTCCCATCATGCATTATTTGGTATCACCAAGACAACTGCATCTATTGGGAAGAGACTGGAGGTGTTCAAGAAAAGACTGGATGGGGCACTTAGTGCCATGGTCTAGTTGACTGGATAGGGCTGGGTGCTAGGTTGGACTGGATGATCTTGGAGATCTCTTCCAACCTGGTTGATTCTAAGACTGATGGCATCAGCAGTTCCATGCCTGTGGCAGGCATTATGAGCTTGTTACTACATTGGGTTTTCCAAAGAGGTCATCCTAAGATGATAAAGAGTTGGGCAAGTCCAGAACTGGATGGTCTCACCCCAACACAACAAAAGGATCCATGCATGTGCTTACTTCCTTCCCATTCAGCAAAACGTTGAAACACAGCTGAAGCATGAGGTCAAACACCAGTGAAAGAGCCTGAAGCAAGATTGCCACTTCACCATTAGATCTTTTGAGACTGTAAAAGGAAAACTAACTCAGTGCACAAAAAGCACATCTCAAAAACATACATTTGGAGGCGCTGACCTTGCCTTTGATTTTCTAGAAAACAACAGGCCATTTAATTCTGGAGGAGGAACTAGAATTCCCATCCCCATTCTTACATCCAACTAGGGAAGAGCTCTTGGAAACAATTTTCTGTACACATTATCTGCAAGAGTGGCTCAGAGCTAAAAAAGAAATAATCAAGTCTACTAAGTGAGTTTGTATCCTCAAAAATTACAGTCTGTGTTTTAAGTTGTTGATAGCAACAGTAACAGACAAAAGAGATCTGGCCTTTCTGACAGGAAAAAAAACCCACTCTACAGCTAAAGTGTGCACTTAGATTAGTGAGGACATGGATAAAGCATAGAATCGTCAGGGCTGGAAGGGACCTCAAGGATCATCTAGTTCCAACCCCACTGTCATAGGCAGGGACACCTCAAGCTAGATTGAAAGCAGCAGTGTCAAACACAAAGGAGTGAGTAACAAAGAGAACGTGAGACAGCTGATGGCTACACACTGCAAAGCTTGCAAGCAGAGAGCACAGAGCTAAGAGTTCTAAGAAGCTTTCCCAACTGAAACTGCAATTTAGTAACATTAAAGCAACAGAAGAAAACATGAAAAATTGTATGCCCAAATCTGCTTTGCAGGTCTAACACAGTCAGACAAGGAAGGCTCATTGGGAGCATCTTCCTTTACCACTCTGACACTTCTTTGATAGAGGCTCTGGGCAGCAATAAATTCCCCTTTTTCTCAAGCTTGCTGTGAGCATGGCTAAACCACAGCGTTGGCTTCCTGGCCCACTGCAGCTAGCCAAAGCTACAATTAGGAACCCCTGAAATACTTCTCTGGTGAAAAAAAGATAGTAAAAAAAATCAGGCAGCAGGATTTTAGTACCGAAAAAACAGTAAAACAAAGCCAGCCTTGGCTGGTTGGTTCTTTGCCAAAGTATTCTTGTCAGACCAGATGCTCCCCAACACCAGCATCTGACACTGCTGTTATGCTGACGTGCAGGACAAGCCCTGGTCAAGCTTTGTTGACAGCAGGTGCTCAGAGTGGGATAGTCACTGTCAGGTTTCCTAATGATTGTTATGAGCTCTTCCAAGATTCTATCTTAGAGCTTTTTTTCCCAAGGTTACTCCATTCTCTGAAGGTGATTGTCTACTGCAAAAAAAAAAAAGATGTGTCAAATTTAAGACATGCATAAATTAAACTCATGGCTACAGAAGCCTTTGGATTGAACAATTAAGGCAAAGCACAAGAAGGTATCACCCTGAAAGAGCAAAGCCACGTTGCAAAGGACTGAGCTGCACCCTCAAAAGTGCTGCTGAGCTGAAGCCTGAAAGGTGCTGTCCCTTCATGAGAAAAGTTTGCTCTGAAAGACTCCTTCACAAAACGCTGTGCAATGTACTCCTCAATAGCTTCTCCCAGCAAGGCAGGATGTAAAAGCTGGCCACAAAGAAAAACTGCAAGGCAAAAATAAGGGAAACCAACCACCCTGACTGCCGTTTATCATCACAACGCTTCACAAAAGGCAAGACAAAGAGTGAAAAGCACTTTAACTTGTGAAACACGCAATGCAGTTCATGCTCTGGAGAATACCCAGCCTTTTAGCACCCCAGGGGTGCTGCTTTATTAGCCAGCATGCAAAGAGGAATTAGTCATTCTAGCAATGAAGAAGGTAAGTATCTCCTAAAAAGGTTTGGAGCTTCTTAAGCCCTAAATGCAACTGCTATAAACCTAAATTGTTCCTGAGTGTAATTCAGTTATGGTGTGGCCTTCTCCTGAGGAGATCCCTTATCATGTGTTGTAAATTCTTGACGCTCTCTTGGCTGCAGTCTGAGCTTCTGGAGGGTTCTCCTCTTGCTCCTCACACTTCTTCAGGTTTAGGAAGATGTCAGACTTTAGGAAGCGGCTGTAGCTGTCGTATTTCATCAGATTGAATATCTGGGAAAAGAGGGGAGAAGAAGCACAAACACAGTGACCTCAGCTACAGCCCATTTTAAATGAGGCAGACAGGATCTGAATTCAGAGAGTCACAGAATGGCCTGGGTTGGAAGCAACCTCCAAAGGTCATCCAGTCCAACTCCCTCTGCAGTCAGCAGGGACATCCTCAATTAGATCAGGTTGCCTGGAGCACTGTCAAGCCTCACTTGAATACCTCCAGAGATGGGGCCTCAACCACCTCCCTGAGCAACCTGTTGCAGTGTTCCACCACCCTCATGGTGCAGAACTTGATCCTAACATCCAATCTAAATCTGTTCTTTCTTAGTTTGAGGCCATTTCTCTCATCCTGTCCCTGCAGGCCTTTGTGAAAAGTCTCTCTCTATCCTTCTTGTAGCCCCCTTCCAACTCCACTGTCTTTTTGCTCTGTTAGCAGTAAAGCACTCCTGGAAAGCACACATTAAAACACACTTCAAGCTCTCACCAGGGGCCGCATGTAGCAGGGATTGCAGCCTCCACAGTCACTGTTCTGCAGTAATCTCCACATTACTTTAAGAATCATAGAATGGCCTAAGTTGGAAGTGACCTCAGAGACCAAAAAATCAACCAGGTTGGAAGAGACCTCCAAGCTCATCCAGTCCAACCTATCATAGCCATAGCCAATCAACCAGACCATGGCTCTAAGTGCCTCATCCAGGCTTTGCTTGAACACCTCCAGGGATGGTGACTCCACCACCTCCCTGGGCAGCCCATTCCAATGCCAATCACTCTCTCTGCCAACAACTTCCTCCTAACATCCAGCCTAGACCTCCCCCAGCACAACTTGAGACTGTGTCCCCTTGTTCTACTGTTGATTGCCTGGCAGAAGAGACCAACCCCACCTGGCTACAACCTCCCTTCGGGTTGCCCTTCTCTGGGCACGTTCCAGTATCTCAACTGCCCCAACCTCTCTGCCATATGCAGAGACACCTTTCAACTAAACTGAGCTGCTCAAGGCCTCATCCAGCCTGGCCTTGAACACCTCTAGGGAGGGGACATCCACAAACCCTCTGGACAACCTATTTCAGACTCTGACCAACTTCATACTGAAGAACTTCTTCCTGAGCTCCAGTCTAATCCTGCTCTGCCTCAGCTTCAAACCATTCCCTTTTGGCCTGTCTCTAGACACCCTCAGGAAAAGTCATGGAATCATTGATGATGATGGTGAATCAGATGATGGTTTTCACAACAGTCAGTTCTGAAAGCCTCATACTGAAGGTTGGAGATCACATGCCAAGGTCAACAAGTAGGATTTTACAGCTGATGATCAGATAACTCCATGTGTGGACATGCCAGGACACTACCTGCTGCCAGGACACAGCAGCCTGCCAAGCCACCAGGAATAAAACCTAATGAAGGTGTCCATCTGGGAGAGGAGTTGGAAGACAGAGGGAGAAGCAGAGCTGCAGAGATACCTTTGAGGCACCTTTCTGATTGTCACTAGTCTTGGACAGAACAGCTCATGGTACATGCAGAGCTTGTACTGCATCCCTTAGAGAAGCCCCTCAATAATTTATACAGCTACTGAGCCTGCAAATTGAGCCTAGACTGAAACATTGGTTTCATCAAAGTTTCTCATGCCAATCTTCCCATCCCTTTAAGGCTGCTACACTGAATGCCAAGACTGATCTCAGGCCAGATCAGAACTGTTTCAGCTACCTGCCACAAAAGCCCTAAGCTGGTTGAGTTGTACTTTGCCAGTTAAAAAGTGGTTTAAAATTGGTGATGGATTAAATGTGTGCCATTGGGCTTTTCACTGGCCCAAGACCTGCCCCTGATCTCATAACCACTCTGCAGCCACACACATTTGTGCCATTGGGCTTTTCACTGGCCCAAGACCTGCCCATGTTCTCATAAACACTCTGCAGACACACAAATTTGTGCCATTGGGCTTTTCACTAGCCCAAGACCTGCCCCTGATCTCATAACCACTCTGCAGCCACACACATTTGTGCCATTGGGCTTTTCACTAGCCCAAGACCTGCCCCTCTTCTCATAACGACTCTGCAGCCAGCATGGAAATACAATGTCAGTGCTGAGTATAGCTCTTATCTCCCAGGCCTTGAGTTCAGGCTTGTCCCTTAACACAACTGCTTCCTCTCCTATTTATACCCATGGCAGACTGGAAAGCTGGGACTCATTTGGAGTATTCTGCGAACAAAAGGGCTTGGGAGAGTAGCTTGGAATCCACAAAGGTGTCAAGGTCAGGTTTGTATTTTGCTCAGCCTTAAAACAAGAGTGGAAGAAATAAAGGCAACTGAGGCAAAACTGAAGCCTGCATCACCCTCTGCCTATTATTTCAAGGGTGGAGCTTCTCTGAGTCATGCTTCATGGCTGACTGCATTTTATGGTACTTGGAGTAACTCAATTTCCAAGACAGATTTCTGGATTCTGATCTGCATGCATGGATAATCTCTGTCTGGACAGCTCCATCTTTACCTTTACAGGCTTCATTCCTAACTGATAGTACAACCAGCTGTTTATTTGGAATAATAATAATTATTATTACAATAATAATAACAATAATGATTTTTTTTAATCATCTCAAACTGCTTTTTGATTTCCTATCTCAAGGAACCTGGACAGATAAAAGCAAACACAAATCTTGACTGTTCTTCTCTGTGCATTGGCTGAAATAAGCCCTTTGCAAATAAATGACACAAAGCACTTCACCAATCACTGTTTAGGGGTTTAAATACTTAAGGTCACCTTTAAAACAGTGGAACTTTTGCTCTCAAATGTATGTATGTATTTGGAAGAGTTAAAATCCCAACACATCGTGTCAGTGCAGACCCAAATCAGTGCAGTTAAGCAAAGTCAGATTACATCTTCTGGTGTTGGCTAACTAAAATATAAGTAAACTTTTTCAATTAGCTCAAGGAGAGGAAAAAAATTGTAAGGAAGGCATCAGCTGTTAAAATGTCCTAAGTCAATGTTAAGAATTTAGACCTCTCTTGTTCCTGGAATCATTTAAAGCATCTCCCAGACAGAAAGAGGCCTGTAAGATCAAACCCCTCTGGAGCCTGGTCAGCCAAATGCACAGAACAGATCCATTCTATAATCACACACAGAATCAGCCAGGTTGGAAAAGACCTCTAGGATCATCGACTCCAACCTCTCACCTAACCCTTCTAATTAACTAAACCATGGCACCAAGTGCCTCATCCAGCCTCCTCTCAAACACCTCCAGGGATGGGGACTCCACCACTTCCCTGGGCAGCCCATTCTAATGCTAATCACTCTCTATGAAGAACTTCTTCCTAACGTCCAGGCTGAACCTACCATGACAGAGTTTGAGGATGTGTCCTCTTGTTCTGTCACTGGGTGCCTGGGAGAAGAGACCAACCCCCACCTGGCAAAAGCAGAATTCCCTTGGCCCCTCCTCTCATCACCTCCCTGGAACAGAAACATTTACCCTATCAGTATTCTGACATTCAGGTTTCTAGGAACCACTAACACCACTTTGTTCAGCATGAACAGCTGTCTCCAAGCTACTCCTTCGAGACCATCCCATGAGCACAAACCCACACCCCACAGGCAACCCTATTTAAATCAGTTGGTCCCTGGAGAAGTGAAGTGCAAGTTAACGGTTCTGCTGCAGACCAGCCTGTGGCTTTCGAGCTGTGCCTTTTTATCCTTCAGACACACAGTGCCAGCAGCAGTTACAGTGCTCTGTAGAGAATAAATTATACCAGCCTTCATAACTTTATAAGGATTGAAAAGTAGGAAAGACCATAACTCTTCTTGAACTATTATCTAACAGCAATAAACAGAAGTTTCAAGCAGTGGAAAGCTGCACCAACCCAGAACTGCTCTGCCTTTGGTTTTAAAAGTCCACAGATTTTTCTTCCCACAGCAGTGGGATTCCTTTACCACTGGTCTAGTATGCTTATAGTCCAGGTATCACTAATCCCTGGCTGCTCAGGTGTATGTTCCCTTGTGAAACTGCAAAACCTTCAAACTCCAGCAGTCTCTCCAGGCTCACAATCACCCACCCCGAAACTGCAGCGCTCAAACTTACCAGAACATTTTCTTTCCCTTCCCCCCAAGTCACAGAAGCTCCTCCATGAAAAGCTCTTTGCTTCTTCATATGGAAATTAAGTCTCTGCTAATGATTTGGGAACCTGCTTGAAACACAGCAGAGCCTTTGCTCCTCAGAACACTTCAATGGATTAAGCCAAGCAGTGCCCAGCTAAGGCATTCACTACCTGATGTGAAAGGTACTGAAAAGACTTCAGATGAGCAGGCTGGCTCCCCACTAAAGAGCTCCAGAGGAAAATCCAGGTAGTCCTGAGAATGGTAGAGTAATTAAAAGTAGTACAGGCTGCAAGTGCTGGAAAGCTGCAGATAAGAATGACTCACTTGAGAACTTATGCTTGAAAATAAGGGGAACATGCAGAAAATTTACCACCAGAAGAGGTGCCTGCAAAGCGCCACCTGATCACCACCAGACCTCCCAGGTTCTATGGGAAAAGGCAAAGCAGATCCCAGCTCCTCTTTTTAAGTTGTGTGTTACAGAAGAGGAGCCCTTTCAGGAAACTGCATTATGTTAGTATCAAAATAAATCCCCCCAAGAAAGCCAAGTGAAGAATCTTGAGCTCTCAAGGAAACTAGTGGCAACTGCAGAAACAAACAGCAGTGGTGACTCAGCACCAGTGAACACACAGGAAAACGTGGGCATGGACTTACTCAGCTGGAGAGTTCTCAAGCCACCAGCAGAGGAATTCGAGAGAAAACTTCATCTAATCCACTGCTACCTGTGGCATGGACTGAACAGGTGCCTGCTTATTGGCAGCACGGATTAGATAGGTAGGTACCCACCCATCCAATCCATGCTGCAGGTAGCAGAAGGCAGATTCCCAACATTCACAGACTCACAGAATCATTAAGGTTGGAAAAGACCTTTAAGATCATCAAGTCCAACATTTAGGATGTCAAGTAAGTGACCTCAATGTGGCCTTTCAGTATCTTAAGGGAGCCTACAAGAAAGATGGGGAGGGACTTCTGAGGCTGTCAGGGACTGATAGGGCTGGGGGGAATGGAACAAAGCTAGAAATGGGTAGAGCCAGACTGGATGTTAGGAAAAGTTCTTCAGCATGAGGGTGCTGAGAGCCTGGCATGGGTTGCCCAGGGAGGTGGTGGAAGCCTCATCCCTGGAGGTGTTTAAGGCCAGACTGGACAAGGCTGTAGACAGGTGTCCCTGCCCATGGCAGGGGGGGTTGTAACTAGATGATCTTCACTGCCCAAAAACAACTACTATGAAATTAAAACACTTTAGCAGTTCTTACATCTGCTTCCTTAATTGACTTCATTGTTTTCAATCCCTTTTCTATTTTTGAAACAAATGAAGAGTGACTGAAGGACCTGGGGATGTTTGGTGTGAAAAAGAGGAGGCTGAGAGGAGATCTCATCGCTACAACTACCTGCAAGGACATTGTGGGGAGGTTGGTACTGGTCTCTTCTCACAGGTAAACAGCAACAAAACAAAGGGGAGAGGCCTCAAGCTGCAACTGAGTAGGTTTAGACTGGGCAGTAGGAAAAAGAATTTCACAGGAAGAGTGGTCAGGCATTGGAATGTGCTGCCTAGGGAGGTGGTTGAGTCACCAAACCTGGATTCATTTAAAAGTCCTTTGGATGTGGTGCCTGGGGATGAAGTTTAGGGGTGAACTTTGTAGAGCAGGATTATTCATTGGACTTGATGATCTCAAGGGCCTTTTCCAACCTGAATGTTCCTGCAATCCTTGTGGTTCCTTCCAACCCTGACTGATTCTATGATTCTAATAACCAAACTTCCATGACCACTAAACTATATCCTGATGCACCACATTTACAGCTTCTTGAGCACCTCCAGGGATGGCAATGCCACCAACCTCCTGGGCAGCCTGTTCCAATGCTGCACCACTCTCAGGAAAGGAGTTTTTTCTAATGCCCAGTCTAAACTTCCCCTGGCACGGCTTCAACTCATTTCCTCTCATCCACTCACTATTTACTTGAGAGAAGAGAAGAGAACAACACCACCCTCACTTCAACCTCCTTGCAGGTAGCTGTAGAGAGCAGTAAGATCATAGAATCAGCCAGGTTGGAAGAGACCTCCAAGATCATCCAGTCCAACCTAGCACCCAGCCCTGTCCAATCAAACAGACTATGGCACTAAGTGCCTCATCCAGGCTTTTCTTGAACAACTCCAGGGATGGTAACTCCACCACCTCCCTGGGCAGCCCATTCCAATGACAAATCACTCTCTTTGTGAAGAACTTCCTCCTAACATCCAGCCTATATTTCCCCCAGCACAACTGGAGGTCATGTCCTCTTGTTCTGTCCCTGGGTGCCTGGCAGAAGAGGCTAACCTCACCTGGCTGCAGCCTCCCTTCAGGTAGTTGCAGACAGCAATGAGGTCCCCCCTGAGCCTCCTCTTCTCCAGGCTAAACAATCCCAGCTCCCTTAGCCTCTCCTCACAAGTCTGTGTTCCAGGCCCCTAACCAGCTTCATCATCTTTCTCTGGACACATTCCAGTATCTCAACAGATCTCTCATCAAGCTTTTGTTGTCCAGACTCAACAATCCCAGCTCCTTTAGCCACCTAGGAGATGCCTTTCAAACCCCTCACTGGCCTTGTTGCTCTTCTACAGTTTGTGTTTAGAGTCAGTCAAAAGCAGACAAAACCTAATGAAATTGTGCTCTTGAAGAAAATATCCTTACCTGGTCCTGGAGCTTCTGAAACATAAGAGGGTGAGGGGTCTCCAAAATGGTCTCACTCAGCCGGGACTGCCCTTCAACATTGACTTGGGAGGAAGCTTTACTGGACAGGAAAGTCATGTAAATCTCTTTAGCTTTTTCTTGCATCTGCAAAAAAAAAGGACACATTTGTTTAGAGAATGATCTGCTGTGGGAACCTTCTCTGTTATTTGTTAGTGTTTTGTTGGAGAGTGCTCTGGAGGTTCACATCTTAAACCAAAACATAGCCTGAATTAACAACAACAACCAAAAAGAAAGAAAACAAATAACAAAACTAATGCACAGAGGTTATCTTAATCTGTCTATATTTACTTGTACTGCAGGAAAAAACCATCTCTGCAGGAGAGCAGTGGAAGCTGACACCAGTGGAAGCTACCAGTATCTGGCACTTATGTTTAACAGCAAGTTAGGATGTTTGAACCTGAGAATCCAGTGTAAGAGTGCTCCACATCAAGTAGGCTTTGCCTTCACTCCTTAGAAGACCCTGTTATAGAATCATAGAATCAACCAGGTTGGAAGAGACCTCCAAGATCATCCAGGCCAACCTAGCACCCAGCCCTAGCCAGTCAACTAGACCATGGCACCAAGTGCCTCATCCAGGCTTTTCTTGAAGACCTCCAGGGACGGTGACTCCACCACCTCCCTGGGCAGCCCATTCCAATGCCAATCACTCTCTCTGGGAAGAACTTCCTCCTAACATCCAGCCTAGACCTTCCCCTGGCACAACTTGAGACGGTGTCCCCTTGTTCTACTCATCTGGAGTACTGCATCCAGTTCTGGAGCCCCCATTACAAGAAGGATGTGGACATGCTGGAGTGTGTCCAGAGAAGGGCCACGAGGATGCTCAGAGGGCTGAAGCAGCTCTGCTGTGAGGACAGACTGAAAGAGCTGGAGCTGTGCAGGCTGGAGAGGAGGAGGCAGCAAGGTGACCTTCTTGTGACCTTCCAGTATCTGAAGGAGGCCTACAAAAAAGCTGGGGAGGGACTTCTTAGGATATCAGGGAGTGCCAGGACTGGGGGGAATGGAGCAAAGCTGGAGATGGGTAGGTTCAGACTGGATGTGAGGAGGAAGTTGTTGAGCATGAGAGTGGCCAGAGCCTGGAATGGGTTGCCCAGGGAGGTGGTTGAGGCCCCATGGCTGGAGGTGTTTAAGGCCAGGCTGGATGAGGCTGTGGCCAGCCTGATCTAGGGTAGGGTGTCCCTGCCCATGGCAGGGGGATTGGCACTGGATGATCCTCATTGCCCCTTTTAACCCTGATTCTATGATTCTATTTTCTCTAATGGATAACCAGCATGCACAAGGAACCCAGAGGATACAAACAGTGTGGAAACTTCCTGCAAGGCAAAATGAAGCAGAGTTAGTGAGTAATCCATCTTGTCATGCCTACATGCTTTGCCATAACTATGCCTGCACCTCAGGGCAGCTCACGTACAACACATGATTGGAAAACTCAACAAGGAGAGGGGTTTTTTTGACTAATGGTAAAGATAAGACCCTCAAGAGCTTCTGAAAGCTGATAAATAAGGCTAGGTGTGACTTGCATAAAGCATTTAGAATCACAGAATTAACCAGGTTGGAAAAGTCTTTTCCAAGTCCAACCCATCCCCTAACACCATCTAATTAACTAAAGCATGGCACAAGTGCCTCATCCAGCCTCCTCTTAAACACCTCCAGAGACTGTTAATGTTTGTCTTGATTCCAGCAATCATGAGGAAAGGCTGAGGGAGCTCTGGGGCTCTTTAGCTTGGAGAGAAGGAGCCTGGGGAGTGAGCTCATTCATGTTTATAAATATGTAAAGAGTGAGTGCCAGGAGGCTGGAGCCAGGCTCTGCTGGGTGATGCCCAATGACAGGGCAAGGGACACTGGGTGGAAGCTGAGGCATAGGAAGTTCCATGGAAACATGAGGAGGATTTTTTACCCTGTGAGGGTGACAGAGCACTGGAACAGACTGCCCGGGGGGGGGGGGGTTGTGGAGTCTGCCTCTCTGGAGATATTTAACACCTGCCTGGATGTGTTCCTGTGTGACCTGGTATAGGAGCTCCAGTGGTTGGACTGGATGAGCTTTGGAGGTCCCCTCCAGGCCCTGACATTCTGTGATTCTCTGTGTGTTCTGTTTCAGTTGTCTTCTCTTGGCAAAGCCATAACAGTGATAACATTTAGACCCTTCCTAGCATCTTTAAGCTTCAGACATAATTGAGTGTCCACAAGCCTCTGAAATTCAATGCAAGCTGCCTCTCAACTAGGTTAGATAAGAGAAAGCCAGTGGGGGGGAAGAGAGTCAAGCCAGACAGAAGGCAAGCTTCCCTGCTGCCATCTGAATCCTGATGCCGAAAACAAGGCTTGTGCAGCAGCAGGCACTGTGTGATCCTTAGCCACAGGTACTCATCAGTGCTCCCCCACTGCACAGCTAATGAGCAACCACATCTCCAGAGCAGCATCAGATAGAGGGCTGCATCTTTGATGGAAGGGGGCCTGAGGAAGGAAGCATTTAAACTCTTGCCCATGAAGGAGCCACAGAATTTCTTTCATCTTTTTTTATGGCTGAGAATCAACATTTGGGGATAATTAGAAGGAAAGCTACACGTGTTTGACAACTCACCAGGCCTCAAGAGTTAACTCTCTCGCTGCTGAGGAGGGCACACATTTACCAGGAGCATTCCTTTTTAAAGCAGGCTATTCATCTGATGGGTGGAAGGACATCAAGTGTCAGGTGCACTGCTTTTAACCATTTTCAGTCTTTCCAGAGAGGGTTGGGTCAGCCATGTCTGTGCTGAACCAGCAGTTAATCCAGGCAGGCTTTCACTGAAGTTAATATCCCAGTGCAGACACAGTAAAGGTGCCTTTATTACAACAGGAGGAGGTGTAAGGGATGGTGCTGACTGTCACTTCTACCCAAGGCATATTTCAAAGGGAGGCTAAGGGCTGAGACACAATCACTCTCCTACTGAATGAATGAGTGGCAAGAGAAAAGAAAGGGAGAAAAGAAAGCAGCATAAGCACCAAGGGAAAAGCTGCCAGATATGGTCATAAGTTACCTACTCTACCTGAACTGCCAGCAGGTACTTTGCTGCTGGCTAATCAATGCCCACAGAGCTCCATTCCAGCCACAAGACAAGGTGCTGCCTGCTCAAGGAACACAGAAGCAAGCTGGGCATTGCAGAGAAAGAGTAGAGCAAGGCCTGAGGGCAAACAGGAAACCACAAGTACTGTGAGGAAGTTCAAAGAACATGGAGGGAACAAGAGGATTGTGTGGGAGGCTGGCAAACTGGGGAAGGTCTCTGGATTTTGTGGGGCAGGATGACCAAGAAAGGAAGTGAGAATGCTGTGGTAGGGAGAGGAGGTCCTTGGAGAGATGCTGGGCAGCTCACTTTGTAGCGATGGGGCAATATGGAAAGGCACAGCTCAGTGGTACAGGCTCTGCTGCACGTGGAATACCTGTTGTGCTACGACTCTGCTTCAGTAGTAGAGCAGCACTTCAAACCACAGCATTTCACTGAATGACAGGGGATGGAAGGGACCTCCAAAGCTCATCCTGCCACAGCAGGATCTCCTATACCAGGACACACAGGAACGCATCCAGGCAGGTGTTAAATATCTTTAGAGAGGCAGACTCCACAACCCCCCTAGGCAGCCTGTTCCACGGTTCTGTCACCCTCATGGGGAAAAAAATCCTCCTCATGTTTTCATGGAACTGCCTATGCCTTAACTTCCACCTACTGCCCCTTGTCCTGTCACTGGGCATCACCCAGCAGAGCCTGGCTCCAGCCTCCTGGAACTCACCTTTACATATCGGTAACCATTGCTGAGGTCACCTCTCAGGCTCCTCTTCTCCAAGCAGCACAGCCCCAGCTCCCTCAGGCTCTCCTCATAACAGAGATGGTCCACTCCTTTAATCACCTTTGTGGCTCTGTGCTGGGCTCTCTCAAGCAATTCCATGTTCCTCTTGAACTGAGGGCCCAGAACTGGGCTCCAGCTGTGGCCTCAGCAGGGCAGAGTAGAGCGGCAGGAGAACCTCTCTCGACCTACTAACCACAGCTCTTCTAATCCACCCCAGAATGGCATTGGCCCTCCTGGCCACCAGAGCACGTTGCTGGCTCATGGTCAACCTCCCATCCACCAGGACCCCCAGATCACAGCACTGTTCAAAAAGCAATCAGAGTTTAAGCTGCCAGCATGTTTATACCTCCCCCAAAGGACACTCAGGGAGAGGTTCAGGCAGAGCAGGCAGCGAATCTCCCTGCTCAGCAGGTGGCTTTCTTTGCCCTTCCTCAGCCTGAAACAAATGCCTCAGCACAGGGGACTCTGCTCTGGAATTCAAACAGCTCCGGGCTCTTGTTCACAGGTGCTTATTAAAGGATTCTTAGCACTTTTCACTTACCTCTGTGTGCTCTCCCATCTGGAGTACAAAGTTCTGTCCACAGAAATCCCCCCTCACTATTTCAAGTGGATATGCTATGCCTTCCCACTTCCTTTCTTAGGGTCAAATTCAGCTCTCCAGCATATGTGGTTCCCAAATGAAGTGAATGAAAGTCCCAGATGCTCATCAGAACAGGCTCCAGCAGTCCACAGCTGTGCAGCATTCGTTAGCCAGTGTTGCTTAACCACTGCCACATTCCACAGAGGAAGTGGCAGAAGAAACTCCCTGAACAAGGAGAACTTTGCTCTGAAATTCTTCTCTGTGAAACTTCCCAACGTGGGGTATTCTGGAGAGGTTTAGCAATGGCTGAGGAGACAACCTGTTGTTTAAAGCATTTACTACAATCTGAAAGCTCAGCTGCAAGAGCAGAAACCTTCAAGCCTTGAGAAGCAGCACAATGGACATGTTGTTTATTTCACTGTCAGTCAAAGAATGCAACAGCCTATGACTAACTGCAATAAGAGTTAAAGTTATATTTAATCCACTTCATCTCACCACTCCCATTTCAATAATTAAATGTCTCCTAAGATGAGGACCATATGGGTGGCAGCAGAGCTCACTTCTACATGTGGACTTGACCTAATTCCTTCCTCAATCTTCACCCTCCCCCCCCCCCCCCCCCCCAAAAAAAAAAATCCATTTCTATTTTAGCTTCCACTTTAAAGGGATTTTAAAAATGACAGAGATGTGTCTGGAGCTGAGGGAAGGAGTTTGTGCTTCCATGCTGCAAGAAGACAGGTTGAATCCAGTCCATCTAAAACCTGCCCAGACCAGTAATGTGGTCTGCCAATGCTGAAAACCTCCCCTGCTCCCTGAGACAAGCATGCATTTTGTATTAGTGCAGCCAAACAGCAAAGCAAACACCAACTCCTGAAGCAGTCTGCTCTGAACTCCACTTCTGCTTTCTCCTAAGTGTTCCCATCACTAGTCTAGAGGCAATGCAACAGAGTCACTGAAAACATCTGGTTTAAAGAGACCTCCAAGCTCATCCAGTCCAACCCCTCACACAGCACTGAAGGATCAACACTAAACCATGTCCCCAAGCGCCAGGACCACATATTCCTTAAACACCTCCAGGGAGAGTGACTGCTCCCCTGCCCTGGGCAAATCAGTCCAATGTTTAAGAACCCTTTCAGAGAAGAAATCACAGAATCAGTCAGGGTTGGATGGGACCACAAGGATAAGCCAGTTCCAACCCCCCTGCCATGGGCAGGGACACCTCACACTAACCAGGCTGTCCACAGCCTCACCCACCCTGGCCTTAAACACATCCAAAGATGAGGCTTCCACCACCTCCCTGGGTAACTCATTCCAGTGTCTCACCAACCTCATGCTGAAGAACTTCTTCCTAACGTCCAGTCTGAATCCACTCATTTCTAGCTTGGTTCCATTCCCTCCAGCCCTATCACTACCTGACATCCTAAAAAATCCCTCCCCAGCTTTCTTGCAGTCCCCTTAAGATACTGAAAGGTCATAATTTTGTCACCCGGGAGCCTTCTCCTCTCCAGATTGAACAGCCCAAACTCATTCAGGCTTTCCTCACAGCAGAGCAGCTCCAGCCCTCTGATCATCCTCATGGCCCTTCTCTGGACACCTTCCAGCACCTCCATATCTTCTTCGAACAGAGGCTCCAGAACTGGATGCAGGACTCCAGGTGGGGTCTCACCAGTGCAGAGCAGAGGGGCAAGATCACTTCCCTTGCCCTGCTGCCCACACTGCTCTTGCTGCAGCCCAGGCTCTGGTTGCTCTCTGGGCTGCAAGAGCACACTGCTGGCTCATATTGAGCTTCTGATCCTCCAACACCCCCAAGTTCCTCTCCACATGGCTGTTCTCAAGCCAGTCACTGCCTACACTTCTCCTGATGCAGCCCAGGGTCTGGTTGGCTTTCTGGGCTAAATACTTCATTAGAAATCTTGAGCCTTACTTGAGCCAAGGAGAGTTTTGTCATTTAATTAATTGCCCTGGGACTTTACCCTTTGACTCCATGGATTTCTCATCTGCCCTTTCTATTGACTTGACTACTGCCCACACTTCTCTTGCTGCAGCCCAGCATCTGGTTGGCTTTCTGGGCTGCAAGAGCAGTATTTCCTAGCATCCAGCCTGAACCTCCACTGGTGCAGCTTGGAACCATTTTCTCTGGTCCTGTTGCTTGCCACCAAGGAGAAGAGGCTGCTCCCTCCCAGTCAAGAGTCTGGGTGCTCCTTGCCAGTGCTCCCCACATCTAGCTATCCTGGCAGCACAGCAGCTCACAGTGTTCAAGGGGAAGGGTGCAGAGAAGATGTATCTGCCCAGCATCTTGCACAGTGTGCCTGTGTTGGCTTGATATAAGTCAGCCTCTTGGCAGAGCCCACATGACTGTGGTTAGAGGAAAGGCTGAACCAAATCAAATAAGCTTTGAGGAAAGGCCCAGGATATTTTCTTAGAAAGGCACTAAAGCAGTTAGACAGTTTGCAACCAACAAAAAGCAGGAGCAGGGTTAGTCTGCATCTGCCTGCAAAGAGCAGAAAAGACAGCAGTTTACTGAGCCTGCAGAGAACCAAACACTGCTCCAGGCTGACCCCTGAAAGGATGATTACAACACTAGGCACAATGCTTAATCCATGGGCCAGGTGGTGAGCTCTGTGCAAGTTCAAACAGTCCAACAGCCCCCCAAAACTAACATTCTTAAGTCTAGTAATGAGAAGTTTATATTATACTGTTAAAAGTATACTTTAAAAAACTCCACAAATTATTTTGTCCAGGTGTGACTTTTCAGTATCTGAAGTGGGCTCACAAGAAAGCTGGGGAGAGACTTTTTAGGATGTCAGGGAGTGTTAGGATTGAGGGGAATGGAACAAAGCTAGAAATGGGTAGAGTCAGACTGGAGGTTAGGAAGAAGTTCTTCAGCATGAGGGTGCTGAGACACTGGAATGGGTTGCCCAGGGAGGTGGTGGAAGCCTTATCCCTGGAGATGTTTAAGGCCAGGGTGGGCGAGGCTGTAGACAGCCTGATCTAGTGTGAGGTGTCCCTGCCCATGTCAGAGGGGTTGGAACTGGATGATCCTTATGGTCCCTTCCAACCCTGACTGATTCTATAAACTGAGATCAGCTTCATGTGACCAAAGCCTGTGAGCTCCTTTCTGTGGTGAACCAGTCCTAATCAGAAGCAGGTTATCAAATAAGTTGAGTGTGGAATCCTCTGCTCACATCAAATAGACATGAAGTGATTTCTGCACAAGTCACTTTCAGAATACAAATTCATGCTTCATGTTATCAGAAACACTGGAAAGAGTTCTATTTTTAGTGCTTTTTCTAGCTTTGCAATTACCTAAACAAAGCCATCCACAAGCAGGAGCTAGAAAAGTTTACTCTAAGTCTGGGTCACTCTAAAGCACATTTAGTCAGGCTGGCTGGAATAGCTTTGGCAGTGTGAGACTCCAGACTGGCAGTGTAATGATTAGTACTGAATAATTAAGCTAAAGGGAACCTAGTTAAGCCTCTGCCCATTCATTTGGCCATTCATTCCAGAATTCTCTCATTTTCTGTACATCAATTCATCATTTTCTGCACCAGCATGCACAGTCCTAAAGTAGCTAAAAAGGAAAAGCAGGATTAATTATCCCACTGCAAAACATGGGACCTTGCAGAAAGATTTTCCACTTCCATTTAAAAATGCACTTTGACACCTGTCCAAGTGGCACCCAAAAAGGCTACACATGACTTGGCAGGGATGCTGTGATGTACAAAGGGAAAACATCTGCCCTGTGCAAGCCAAGGGTTCTTCCCACTTGGCTATGGACTGTGTTTCTGGCTTGTGCTCCATCAGCTTAGAAAGCACATGATTTGAACTGGAGTAGGGAGATCCCCAGCCTTGCCTATCCAACATCCCAGCCAAGATGCTGCACGCACATATGGGGACAAAAGAGGGGAAATGCTTTGTCACAAGCTGCCACTAATGAGATCTGCAGCTCCTGCTGAAGCAGAGCCAGGGCGATGGGACTGATGGTACCCTGCCTACCAGGTGGGAGCTGGCTTCTGGTGCACCACAGACAGGCTGCAGCTGAATCACAGAATTATTGAGGCTGGAATAGACCTCTGAGATCATCAAGTCCAGGCTATGACCTAACACCACCACATTGACCAGACCATGGCACTAAGTGGAGAGCAGCCAGGCAGAGAAGGACTTGGGGGCACTGGTTGAGAGCTGAACATGAGCCAGGAGTGTGCCCAGGTAGCCAAGAAGGCCAATGGCATCCTGGTCTGGATCAGGAACAGTGTGACCAGCAGAACCAGGCAAGTCATTCTGCCCTGTACTCAGTGCTGGTTAGGCCACACATTGAGTCCTGTGTCCAGTTCTGGGCTCCCCAAGTTAAGAAAGATGTTGAAGTGCTTGAAGGTGTCCTCAGAAGGGCACCAAGGCTGGGGTGGGGACTGGAGCACAGCCCTGTGAGTAGAGGCTGAGGGAGCTGGGGGTATGCAGCCTGCAGAAGAGGAGGCTCAGGGCAGACCTCATTGCTGTTTACAACTACCTGAAGGGAGGTTGCAGCCAGGTGGGGTTGGTCTCTTCTGCCAGGCACCCAGAAACAGTACAAGAGGCCACAGGCTCAAACTGCACCAGGGCAGGTTCAGGCTGAATGTCAGGAAGAAGTTCTCCATAGCAAGATTTATAGGAATTGGAATGGGCTGCCTGAGGAGGTGGTGGAGTCCCCATCCCTGCAGGTGTTTAAGAGGAGGATGGATGAGGCACTTAGTGCCATGGGTTGGTTAATTAGAAAGGTCAGGTGATAGGTTGGACCCAATGATCTTGGAGGTCTTTTCCAACCTGGTTAATTCTGTGATTCTGTAATCCAATCTCTCTTTAAACACCTCCAGGGACAGTGACTTCACTGCCTCCCTGGCCAGCCCATTCTGGTACAGGCAAGGGGAGAAGAGGACTCCTGGCCTTGCTCCAGCTACTGATACTGCTGCCATCACAGTGGCATCTGGCACAGTCTCCTCAGCATCCCATCTCATCTGCTTTGTTTCTCTTTCTGCCTTACAGAAAACCCAACCCCATTAGCTGTTCTTTTCTGAAGACCATCTGCCTGTTAGGCCCTTAAGGAGGGAGGGCAGCAACTGACTACTCAAAGCTGAAATAGTGCAGAATCAAATGGTGCATCTTCATCTTCTAGCAAAAATCACTGCTTTTGTGTTTTTGATGCATTTATCATTACCAAACCCACCATTCACAACTGAAACAAGCAAACTGTTTTGAAGGGAATGCTTTTTTCAGTGCAAAATAGAGAATGTCTACAGAAAGCAGACTGCACTCTCAACAACAACTTTGGTTGAGAAGTCAGGGATTTGTTTCAATCAAAAATCTGTTGTGAAACAGTTTCAGCTGATAGTATTTGACTGACCTTAAGAGATGAACCCTGCAGTCTGGACACAGCTCTCTTACACCTGCACTTAATGTTCCTAGTAGCTGGGCTGCACCCACCTGATTCCTTTTCCCTGATGTTTGTTACCCAGAGCACTGTGGATCCATCTGAAGCAGGTTTAAGAAGCATTCTCCCTGCCTCACCTCTTCATGATGCTCTGCTTAATTTGTCCAGAAGAGTAGAACCATAAAATCATAGAGTGGTTCAGGTTGGAAGAGACCTCAAAGATCATCCAGCTCCAACTGCCTGCCAGAGGCAGGGACACCTCCCACTAAAACAGGTTGCTCAAGGCCTTATCCAACTTGGCCTTGAACACCTCCAGGGAGGGAGCACTGACAGCTTCCCTGGCCAACCTGTGCCAGTGCCTCACCACCCTCACTGCAAACAACTTCTTCCTATCACTCAGTTTAAATCTCCTCTCTGCCAGTTTAAACCCATTCCTCCTCTTCCTGTCATTACAAGACCTTGTCAGCAGTCCCTCCCCAGACCTCCTGTAGCCCCCTACAGATCCTGGAAGGCCACTCCAAGGTCTCCTCCAAGCCTTCTCTTCTCCATGCTGCAGAGCCCCAACTCTCTCAGCCTGTCCTCATAGCAGAGCTGCTGCAGCCTTCTGGGCATCCTCGTGGCCTTCTCTGGACTCACTCTAAAAGTTCCATGTCCTTGTGTTAGGGGCTCCAGAACTGTACACAGCAAGAAAAAGGGGCTGTAGATCTGCCCCCTTTTGCCTTCTAAAATATTTCTTTTGGTGCTAAGAGTTGCACATGTGTGAAAAGGTGAGATCTCAAAGAAAAAAAAGGACTCATGGGACTTAGGAGTCTGATTCTCACTTGGGAGAGCATCACAGTGATGCTCACTTGGGAGTTTTGAAACACCTTCACCTGCTGCTCACAAAAATCCTTGCCCCTTCCTTCCTGACCCCCAGCCCTGAGACATTTATAGGCATTGCTCAGACCTCCTCTCAGTCTTCTCCTCTCCAGACTAAGCAGCCTCAGGGCTCTCAGCCTTTTTTCATCAGGCAGTGCTCCAGCCCCTTCATCATCCTTGTAGCCCTCTGTTGGCCTCTCTCCAGTAGATCTCTGTCTCTCTTGAACAGGGGAGCCCAAAACTGGATGCAGTATTCCAGATTGGGCCTTACCAGGGCAGAGCAGAGGGGCAGCAGAAGCTCCCTCCATCTGCTGGCCACACTCCTCTTAATGCACCCCAAGATCCCATTGTCCATCTTGGCCACCAGGGCACATTGCTGTCCCATGGAGAGCTTCTTGTCCACCAGCACTCTAAGGCCCTTCTCCATGGGGCTGCTCTCCAGCAGGTCACCTCCTAACCTGTACTGGTGCAGTTTATTATCCCTTCTGAAGTGCAGGACTCTGCCATTTTAATGAATATTTAAAGCCTGCACACAAACTGTCAACTTCTTTGGCTTTGTAACTTGTCATTTGAGGAGGCAAAACTTTTCATTGTGGCACTGCAAAAACCTTTCATTTGTGCTGCTATTTTTCTTTCTATCTCCCCCCCCCCCAAACACTCTAATAGTGTGTATTTCCACAAGAACAGCCACCATGCTTCAAAGAGTCCTGAATGAAACAGCTTTGTGTTTTCCACCAAGATGATGCAACGGCACTGAATTAAACCTCCTGCTATTCCCAAGCAACAACAAAGAAGTTCAGAGCTTTCAAAACATGGGAAACTTGACAATTTCAGCTTTTCTGTTGGTTGGAAGTAGACCCAGCTTTGTTTCCAAACAATTCCACTACTGTGATTTCAGTGCATTTCCTTTACACACACATGTTAGGGTTGTTATGTTATGCAAGAGAAACATGAGAGCTCCAAGCTCTGCTCTGGGAGCTTTGTTGACAAGCAGAATTGATTTAGGAAACATACCTGTTTTTTCCCCTGTGTTTTCTTAAACTCTTCACATGCCAGCCAGAACAAAACATTTTCTTCACTAAATTCCTTCTTTAAAAATTCCTAGGGATAAGAAAAAAAACAAACAAACCAACCTTAGGCTTCGATTCCTCAGCTGTTTTTTTCTCTCTTCCTACTCCAGTTATTGAAACTAGAAGCTGCCTACAGCTAGGCTTTACCAGAGCAATGGTTTACATAACACAGAGCACCAGAACCTCTGCATCTGCACACCACCAAGGCACAGTGTCATATATTCAGCGCTCTGAAAGCACATTCCAGGAGGATGATGAGCTACATTTCATCTCAGAGCACATCAGTAACTAACAAGGAGAGATTCTTCAGTCTCCCTTAAATAACTTGGGTAATTTTACTGTCATTGTTCAAAGGGAAACCCCAAAATGTGCTAATTCATTAGCAGGTGAGCACAAGGAATGGTTCTAACGAGACTCACAGATCACCTGAGATTCTCATCTGCTATCTTCCTGGTTTTTTGAATGAGTAAAATCTCTGCACATAAAAAGTGCTTCTAAACAGTGGCAATAAATTCACTTAAGTAAGCTGAAGCAGAAGATGTATCTGCATTCTCTGGACAGTGTTTAAACAAAGCACATTCCTCCCAAAGTGAGGCCTGGTTTAAAATGGGAGGGGGGGGAAAATCTACTTTAAATCAAACATTAAAACATAATGGCTGGAATATTTATAGCTCTGAGACCATCAGTTTTCTCTTTTAAGTGTCAGAGGACAGAGATGAAGGAACACCAAGAATTTAATAGCACCAAGGTTACTTCACAAGTTGTTGGGGTTTTTTTTTCTTCTTGTAAGGAACTCTAAATCAGTTTTTTTGCCATTCCAGTCAGCATCACTCTTCAGATAATTTCATCCAAGTGCATTTTATCAGTGCTTGGTATGGTAAAGCCATATTCAAGTTAAGTAGTTCTCCTATGGCAAGAAGGCCTTGAAAGCAACTCACTACTATAACCTAGTTAAGCCTCAAACTTGCATTGTGAGATGCAGAAGCTTACTCTTTGTAGTAAACAAAGGGAATGCTGCAACACAGAAAAAGAGCCACAGCGAGTCATCTGGCTCAGGAGCTGCTGCTGGTAACTCATTGCTTAATTTAAGAACAATGTGTGAGAATAAAGAGTGCAGGATCAGTCCTCAGAGACAAATAATGCTTGGCAAGAGAGGTCAATAGCTCAAGGATTGAGGTTTATCCAACAGGAACTTGTTAATCCTTGCAACAGCTGAGAGATCCGATTAAAAGGATACAATCAGAAGCCTTCCACGTGCCTGACGAGAGCAAGCTGCAGCACCAGCAGGCAAAAGGCACTGCCTGGCCAAAAGCCACAGCCTCAGCAGCTCAGATGCTGCAGCTCCAGCTCTGCCACCTCTATTCACGGTACACACCTAGAGAGATGTGTGCCTATGTGCCCACAGCACTGGCACAGCTGCAGCATTTATGCTGAAACTGACACAGAATCAACCAGGTTGGAAAAGATCTCTAAGACCATTGAGTCCAACCTATCACCTAACACCTTCTGTTTAACCAAACCAGGGCACTAAGTGCCTCATCCAGCCTCCTTCCAAACACCTCCAGTGATGGAGACTCCACCACCTCCCTGGGCAGCCCATTCCAATGCCAATCACTGTTGCTGGGAAGAACTCCTTTCTAACATCCAGCCTGAACCTGCGCTGTCACAGCTTGAGGCTGTGTCCTCTTGTTCTGTCCCTGGGTGCCTGGCAGAAGAGACCAACCCCACCTGGCTACAACCTCCCTTCAGGTAGTTGTAGAGAGCAATGAATTCTGCCCTGAGCCTCCTCTTCTGCAGGCTGCACACCCCCAGCTCCCGCAGCCACTCCTCAGAGGGCTTGTGCCTCTCCAGTATGCCATGGCTGTAGATAAATGATGGAGACTAGCTTGGCAAGCTCATCTGCCAGCTCTCTCATCACCCTAGGGTGGATCCCATCTGGTCTATAGACTTGTGAGGAACCAAGAGGCTCAACAAATCCCTAACTGCCTCCTCCTGGATTACAGGATTACATTTATCTTTCAATCCTAATTTGAGTTTGAGATGGATATTCATCGTTAATATAGCAACCCGAAATCGTTTCACTCCTTCTGGGTCTTCCAGGAGGTTCTCTAGCGATGTAGCCCATTTTGAGGTTCCTTTCAAGGTTTGATGGCTGCTGCTCGGGTGCCCCTCGCTGTCATTTATCTCTGGAAAACAATGGAGAAAACAAACCCCAGCATTTCTGTTAGAAGCAAGGAATATCACACAGGCTCCTTCCCTGCCACCCTCTGCACCCTTTAAAGGGAGCACTGCAAAGCTGCAAACGAGCACACAGACATATCTGAATTCTGGTTCGCCTGTAAGGAGGCAAAAATGTCTTGCAGTTATATAATCCAGCAGCGTGCAAGCAGGCACTGTCACTGTTTTATAGGAGTTCAAGCCCATTTTGCATGTGGAACACGATGACCGCTGCCTGCCTGCGCAGTAAAAGGATCGTTTGCCTTTTGTTCTGGCACTGTCAACAACACTGGCTCCCATAAAGCAGATCCTGGTCAGTCACACGCATCACAAAGAAAAGAATCATCACTGGAAGTTGGGAAAAGGCAGAGAGAATGAGAAAGAACGCTTTGGTGAGCAGCAGAACAAGTGCAATATGTTAACCCAGTCGAACAGGAGGAAAGGCAGCTGGCAGAGCAGCCTCCTTCCAGCTGAGTCGACTTGCTGGTGGCCAAGTGGTATTTGGATATTTTTTTCTGTTTGCTTTCAAGACCATTGCAGCTCTGCTTTTATAAGGTGTACCAGGCTGTGCCCACATCTACCTGCCAGACAGCCTGCTTGCAGATAGCAGCTTCTGATTTTTAGTGTCCCAGGGACAAGTATGTTACAGGCAAGGCTGGGGATGTCACAAACATGGCTTGCTAGCTACTCGCAAGTAAACCTGCTACTTGGGAAGACTCCAGAATGTTACTGCTGATCTGAGTAACTCTAAACCAGACATAAAGTGCTTAGCCTCCTTTCTTCTCACACAAAAATGTCCAGGGAAGGCAGCAGGAGTGCAGGCAAGCCAAAGGCTCCACTGCAGGTCACTACGTGCTAGAAAGGTGCCCAAAACCCTTCCTTAAATCAATGTAGCTTCTACTTATTTTTATAACCTCTTCATTGTTCCCTGCCAACTTACTGGAAATATGGATCTTAAGCTCTGTTTAAAAAACCCTCCTCCAGCATGAAACTGAGCCTCAGCAAGTACCTCAAAGAACTATCTCTGCAGAGCTACACTATCAGATGCCCTTTTCAACTGGTAGCTAGGATGATAAATGCAAAGGTTCAAGCCCTACAAAACACTGGCAAAGCAGCAAAGCCTACTGAGATTTGGTTGGTAGGGAGCTGCAGAGTCTATTTGTTTTTCTAACAGTGAGATGGACCACTGCTGTAGAGGAATGAACATCTCTTTTGCCTTGGTAGGAGGGTTTCTTTAACACATGAGAGATTACAGAGCTGAAAAAGAGGCAAACATTCTGGTGCTGTGGATTGCACATCCAGTGCCTGCTACTGAGAGATCTCCAGGTACACACAGGCACAGAAGAAAGGAACCACCTAAAAGGATTGAGGCCAATGGTCACTGCAGGCTACATTTTTGACAGAATCATTTGCCTCTCTACTTTGCCTGTCCTGCTCTTACACTGTGATACAGCTACAACATGAAACTGAAACTTGTAACGCAATGAACATGTGAGGAGCGTCTGAGAGAGCTGGGGTTGTGCAGTCTGGAGAAAAGGAGGCTGAGGAGAGACCTCATCTCACTCTACAACTACCTGATGGGATCACAGAATGTCAGCTGGAAGGGACCCCCAGAGCTCATCCAGTCCTACCAGAGCAGGATCTCCTACAGCAGATCACATAGGAACACATCCAGGTGGGATCCTCCAGAGAGGGAGAGTCCACAACCCCCCTGGGCAGCCTGTCACAGTACTCTGTCACCCTCACAGGGAAAAAATTCCCCCTTGTGTTTTCATGGAACTGCCTATGCCTCAGCTTCCACCCATTGCCCCTTGTTCTGGCATTGGGCATCACCCAGCAGAGCCTGGTTCCAGACTCCTGGCACTCATCTTTACATATTGGTAAACATCACTGAGGTCATCTCTCAGTCTCCTCTACTCCAAGCAGCACAGCCCCAGTTCCCTCAGGCTCTCTTCACAACAGAGATGTTCCATTCCCTTCATCATCTTTGTTGCTGTGTGCCTGACTCTCTGAAGCAGTTCTATGTCCCTCTTGAACTGGAGGGGCAGAACTGGACACAGTACTCCAGATGTGGCCTCAGCAGGGCAGAGAAGCAGAAGAACCTCTCTCAACCTAAAACCACAGCCCTTCTAATCCGCTCCAGAATGGCACTGGCCCTCCTGGCCACCAGAGCACATTCCTGGGTCATGGTCAACCTCCCATCAACTAGGGCCCTCAGATCATTTTTCCATTTGCTGCCTTCCAACAGGTCAATCCCCAACCTATACTGATCCCTGGGGGTGTTGTTTCCCAGGATGTTGGAGCAAGGAGTGGGCAGCCTCTTCTCCTTGAGGGCAAGTGACAAGACTAGATAAAATGGTTTTGAGATGCATCAGGGGAGGTTCAGGATGGATGATAGAAAACACTTCTTCACAGAGAGGGTTCTCAAGCATTGCAATGGTCTGCCCAGGGCAGCGGTGCAGTCACCATCCCTGGAGGTGTTTAAGCAGTCTGTGGACCTGGCACTGAGGGACATGGTTTAATATGGAGCCTTCATGCTGGGTCAAAGGTTGGCCTGGGTGACCACAGTATCACAGTATCACCAAGGTTGGAAGAGACCTCACAGATCATCAAGTCCAACCCTTCACCACAATTCTTAAGGCTAGACCATGGCACCAAGTGCCACATCCAATCCTGCCTTGAACAGCTCCAGGGACGGCGACTCCACCACCTCCCCAGGCAGCCCATTCCAGTGTCCAATGACTCTCTCAGTGAAGAACTTTCTCCTCACCTCCAGCCTAAATCTCCCCTGGCGCAGCCTGAGGCTGTGTCCTCTCGTTCTGGTGCTGGCCACCTGAGAGAAGAGAGCAACCTCCTCCTGGCCACAACCACCCCTCAGGTAGTTGCAGACAGCAATAAGGTCTCCCCTGAGCCTCCTCTTCTCCAGGCTAACCAATCCCAGCTCCCTCAGCCTCTCCTCGTAGGGCTGTGCTCAAGGCCTCTCCCCAGCCTCGTCGCCCTTCTCTGGACACGCTCAAGCATTTTGATGTCCCTATTAAACTGGAGGGCCCAGAACTGAACACAGTACTCAAGGTGTGGTCTAACCAGTGCAGAGTACAGGGGCAGAATGACCTCCCTGCTCCTGCTGACCACACCATTCCTGATGCAGGCCAGGATGCCACTGGCTCTCTTGGCCACCTGGGCACACTGCTGGCTCATGTTCAGGCGGGTATCAATCAGTATCCCCAGATCCCTCTCTGTCTGGCTGCTCTCCAGCCACTCCGACCCCAGCCTGTATCTCTGCATGGGGTTGTTGTGGCCAAAGTGCAGCACCCTGCACTTGGAGCTATTGAACCCCATCCCATTGGCCTCTGCCCATCTGTCCAGGCAGTCAAGGTCCTGCTGCAGAGCCCTTCTGCCCTCCAACCCAGCCACATCTGCCCCCAGCTTAGTGTCACCTGCAAACTTGCTGATGACTGACTCCATGCCCTCATCCAGATCATCTATGAAGATGTTAAAGAGGATGGGGCCCAGCACTGATCCCTGAGGGACACCACTAGTGACAGCCACCAGCTGGATGTGGCACCATTCACCACCACTCTCTGGGTCCGGCCCTCCAGCCAGTTCCTAACCCAGCACAGAGTGTTGCCATCCAAGCCATGGGCTGACAGCTTAGCCAGCAGTTTGCTGTGGGGGACAGTGTCAGAGGCCTTGCTGAAGTCCAGATAGACCACATCCACAGGCCTCCCCACATCCACCAAGCGGATCACCTGATCATAGAAGGAGATCAGGTTGGAGAGGCAGGATCTGCCCTTCCTGAATCCATGTTGGATCTTTGAGGTCTCTTCCAGCCAGATGTTTTCTGTGATTGTGTGACTTCACTACTTGCACAAAACCTGTCAGGTTCCAAGACCATAACCAGATCAGTCTCCAAAGCATACCTACAGCTCTATGGAAGAAACAGAAAGCCTACCAGTTAAAAGTCAAGAGTCAAAACCCGAGGACTGCCTCCAAACCACTACTGCAGACTTCACAAGTGACAGAAGCATTCAGCGATGTAGCTGTGCCTCAGCCTCCCCTCCCCTCATGCAAAAGGATGTGGTTCTTGATCATCACTTGCAACATTTATTTTAGGAACCTGACTCAAAGTATCTGTGCATCCTATCTCAGTAAAATCTGTCAGATTTAAGTTGGAATAGCCAAGCACATTGAAGCAGAACACAATTACCTCTGACAAGCTTGAATTTCTTCTTGTGATCTCTCTCCCCTGCAAGCAGAACGGCAGCTCTGTGGGTACAGCTGCTAGCAGCCTGGATTCCCTTATTTAATAGAGGATTTAGCACAGAACATAAGGGAATGAGATTTCATTTCTAGGGTTTCTTTTCTGGTCAGATTTTAAGTGGACATTAATGATGACTTTGAAAAGAATGCATTTCAACAAGCCAATACAACACAGGGCAGACCTGGTGCCGTGGGAACCTAAAAAAAAAGAAAAGCACCTCTGGTGATTGGAGAGAGGCTGGAGCAAGTCCTTCCACAGACCCAGGGTACATTGCTCTGCTTCCCCTCGGCTGCTTTCACATCTCATCTTATTGCTGGGCAGCCTCTAGACTCCCTGACCGCTGCTCTCCCTCAGCTTTCTCTCACTTCCAGCCTACCCAGCACAGTCCAACTCCATCCACCCTTCACAGCCCCATCTACTCCTTGTCACCTGAGCTCTCCCATAACCATGTTCCCTTTCTCCCTATCTTCTCCCCCTACAGCTTTAGAAGACAAAAATCTGCTTTTGAAGGGAATAACCTATACAACTTCTTCCTAACACCCATTCTGTTGAGCCTTGTGGTGCAGGCTCCTATAACTCTGTTTTCTCACTCAGCCAGCTCCCCACAACCCAAAAAGTGCTGTGGTTTGCCTGTCTGTTGCTTGTATAATGCAATCTTTTTACTGACCCTGCACTGACTGAAGCTGGGAGCTCCTCAGAGCAGAAAGCTATCACAGAATCACGGAATGGTGAGGGTTGGAAGGGACCTCTGAAGATCTCAAGCCAAATTCCCCTCCCAAAGCAGGATCACCCAGGACAGGTCACACAGGAATGCATCCAGACTGGTCTTGAGAGCCTCTAGAGAAGGAGACTTTACAAGCTCTCTGGGCAGCCTGTTCCAGTGTTTTGTTACCCTTACAGTAAAGAAGTTTTTCCTCATGTTGAGGTGGAACTTCTCATGTTCTAGGCTGCATCCACTGTCCCTTGTCCTATCACAAGATACTACTGAAAAAGAGACTAGAACCTTCTTTTGGACACACACCCATCAGATAAACATCTGCCTAAATGTGCTCCTGTGCTACCTGCTCTAGGTGATCCTACATTGGCAGGGGGGTTGCACTCGATCTCTGGAGGTCCCTTCCAACCTCCAATGTTCTGTGATTCTGTAAAGACCTCTGAGTCTTCTCTTTTCCAGGCTACAGCCCCAGGTCACCCAGCTATGGGATGCTGCTGGGTAGCTCTGACAAGCCAATGCAGGTGTAGCAGCTGCAATCCCAGCTCAGCGCAGGCTACAGCTCCCAACATCAGCCCACACTGAGGCAGGGGACACCAGCCATAGGATCACGATGGAGGCAGACCCTCAGACCACTTGCACATAACCAACACAAGAGGCCAGATGCCACCCCTGGATCCTGCCATCAAGTAGTGCAGCTCAGCAGTCCTCTGAAAACACAGTAACTGCATCCAAACAGCCTGGCTGGTACCACCCCACCAGCTGTGCCAGGGGCAGCACTGCTGGCAGGGCACAAAGCCATGCCAGGGAACATTGTGGAGGGCTCAGGTCTGTGTGCTGGGCACAGCACTGATCAAGCTCTCTCCTTCCAGGCTGAGTTCCTCTGCAGCCACCATGAAACACGAACATTCCTCTTCAACACAAACGTAAATAGACTGCAGATGATACACGACAGTAGGGAATATCCTGACATGTTATGAGGATATTAAAACTGCTGGCTATTTCTATTATACTCCACTAAATACACCATCACAAACATTTCTTCTAATACAAAAGTGACATTTCCCCCATCCTCCAGTCATGATCACAACTTCCCACTCCACAGGCTGGTTCCGTTTAGCAGATCTGATGTGTGACTTGGAGGATTTGTTTTTAGGAGCTTAAAAAACAGCAAAGCAGTTTGCTCCACAGCTGACGTGAGAGGCTAATCCCCAAATCTATACCCCCCCATAAGACATTCTTAAATTACCTTAAAAACGATACTTCCACTGAAACACAACCTAATGGAAGCCTGAAACAATTTATTTTAGACAGCAATATTGCAATAAATGTAATTACATGATTGACCCTCCCAAAAGCCTGTTTATCTCTGCCTGCTATCTCAAAAGATTACTTTCTGCTGTTAAAACAATCTGCTGACCAAGTCACTGAACACAGACTTGGAAATAGCAAGCTGGACACCAACATCTGACCACCAAAACACATACATCAATCTAACATTTAAAGGAGGAAGGCAGACATTTGCCACTCCTGAAAACTAGGAGATAATTTTGTACATCGAACAAACAAAAGAAGGGCACTGTAAAATGGCAGCAATGCCCCTGTGAAAGTAACAGATGATACCTGTGCTGCCGACACTTCTCACTGTCACAGGAGAGCCTTCGCTGTCGATCATGCGGATTAGAAGTTGAGAGGCAGAGGAAGCCAACAAAGCAAGCGCAGCGCAGCTGCAGAGTCCCCGCTGAAGCAAACTTTCCACCGAGCGCAGGACTCCGACACGATGTGCAGCAGGCAGCTGCTTCCACACAGGCAGTGAATGATTACGTGCTCGTTTTAACAGCAGCGGGGCTTTAGAGGAGCAGCCTGCACTAAGGCAGCAAGCAGGCAGGCACATTAGCTGGAGCATTACTTCAGAAAAGCATCTCACAGAAGCTACCTTGCCCCCTCCCCGTCACACAATAGCACCGCTGCATTAGGCTGCGGATAAAAGCTCTTCGTAAGTGGTGGCTAAGTGCAGCACTAACAACACCGTCATTAGCAGTTTCTAGCGTGGTATCAAAACCGGCAAAGATTTGCATTCTCCAAACGGGAACTCGGACTGGAAACCACGGAAAGTGTCAATAGCATCAAAACACACAGCTCTGCAGGTCAAACCTCAGGGCTCTGGCCCTTGCTTTCAAGGAGCACACGAAATTGCAGAAACCCATCAGAGCTGGGGAGCTTCGGAGGCAGCTAATTGAGTGAGACATGCGAATCCATCTGCCTTCCCAAAGGGCTGCGCACTGCAGCCCTTTCCCAAGGTGCTGGCACTCTCCAACTGTTCATTCGGCAGCCCGCATGGCGCCGTACTGAATAGCACAGACCCGCACCCTGCACAGCACCCCGCCGGATGCATCCCTTACCCAAGTGCCTGCCTGCCTCTTTCACGGAATCTCAGAAACATCCAGGTTCGAAAAGACCAAGTCCAACCCAGAACCTTACGTTTACAAGATTCACCTTAAACCATATCCCTATGCACCACACCCAAACTACCCTTAAACACATCCAGGGTGGGTGACTCCACCACCTCCCTGGGCAGCTCATTCCAGTCCCTGACCACTCTCTCCAGGAAAAACTTTTTTCCTAAGGTCCAATCTAAACCTACCCCAGTCTAAGCTCCAACTACCTATGAGAAGAGACCAGCAGCAGCCTCTCCACAATGTCCCTTCAGGTAGTTGTAGACAGCAATGAGATCTCCCTTCAGCCTCATCGTCCTCACACTAACCACCCACAGCTCCCTCAGTTGCTTCTCATCAGACTTATTCTCTAGGCCCTTCACCGGCTTCGTTGCCCTCGTCTGGACCCATTACAGCACCTCCACATCTCTCTCGCATTGCAGTGCCCAAAACTGAACACAGTACTCGAGGTGTGGCCTCACCAAAGCCGAGTCCAAGGGGACAGTCACCTCCCTGCTCTCCTGTTGGCCAAATTCCTTCACAAAAAGCAACTGGCACACGAACAGTAGATACGACAAAAGAATCTTCACAAAAAGCAACTGCCACACGAACGGTAGATATGACAAAAGAATCACATAATCAGCATCATCCCTATCCTGTATTTAAGCATCAATGCACAAGGCTAGCAAAAGCCTTCTCAATTCTTCTTGAAGAACTTCTGATCACATCACCAGGATTTTCCCCCTTTTTCACCAAGATCATAAAACTGTGAGCCACAAACCTTTGTCACTACTTTTCAAGTTCTCTGAATACCTACAGTCACCAGGATCCAGCAACAAACACCAGAGTGGAACTATTATATCCCAAGTTATGAAACACTGTGAAACTTCAGGAGTAGGCAGCTGAAAAAGGAAGTCCCCTTACTTTCCATGTATCCAAGCGTCACTGGATGAATCCTCCTCAGACAACAACAGTTTCCCAGCAGCAGCTAAACTGTAGACCTTTTTCCCTACAGAAGGGCTGTCCACACACTTTGGTTGTCCAGGGCATGAGACCCAACATCCTCTTTTGACTGTGCCTTACAGATGGCTACTGGATTCCACTTTTAACTATAGGGAAGGAAACCAAAGGGACGTTCCGCTTTTACAGCATCTGTGGAAGGATCCACCAGACAGATATCCCTTTAAAAAAATCTAGACAAACCTCATGTTTGGCTTTTCTTAGAAAGGTTTGAACTTCTTACTACACACTATGGAATAGAATCACAGAGTTGTTTAGTATCACACACAGTATCACAGTATCACCAGGGTTGGAAGAGACCTCACAGATCATCAAGTCCAACCCTTCACCACAGAGCTCAAGGCCAGACCATGGCACCAAGTGCCACGTCCAGTCCTGCCTTGAACAGCTCCAGGGACGGCGACTCCACCACCTCCCCGGGCAGCCCATTCCAGTGTCCAATGACTCTCTCAGTGAAGAACTTTCTCCTCACCTCCAGCCTAAACTTCTCCTGGCGCAGCCTGAGGCTGTGTCCTCTCGTTCTGGTGCTGCCCACCTGAGAGAAGAAAGCAACCTCCTCCTGGCCACAACCACCCCTCAGGTAGTTGTAGACAGCAATAAGGTCATCCCTGAGCCTCCTCTTCTCCAGGCTAACCAATCCCAGCTCCCTCAGCCTCTCCTCGTAGGGCTGTGCTCAAGGCCTCTCCCCAGCCTCGTTGCCCTTCTCTGGACACGCTCAAGCATCTCAATGTCCCTCCTAAACTGGGGGGCCCAGAACTGAACACAGTACTCAAGGTGTGGTCTAACCAGTGCAGAGTACAGGGGCAGAATGACCTCCCTGCTCCTGCTGACCACACCATTCCTGATGCAGGCCAGGATGCCACTGGCTCTCTTGGCCACCTGGGCACACTGCTGGCTCATGTTCAGGTGGGTATCAATCAGCACCCCCAGATCTCTCTCTGTCTGGCTGCTCTCCAGCCACTCCGACCCCAGCCTGTATCTCTGCATGGGGTTGTTGTGGCCAAAGTGCAGCACCCTGCACTTGGAGCTGTTGAATGCCATCCCATTGGACTCTGCCCATCTGTCCAGGCAGTCAAGGTCCCGCTGCAGAGCCCTTCTGCCCTCCAACCCAGTCACATCTGCCCCCAGCTTAGTGTCCTCTGCAAACTTGCTTTAGGGTGAAAAAGACCCAACACCATGTCCTGAAGTGCCACATTTGCACACCTTTTGAACACCTCCAGGGACTGCGACTTCACCACTTTCCTGGACAGCCTCTGACAGGGTTTGGTCACTCTTTTCAATGCAGTTTTTTCCTAACATCCAATCTAAACCTCTCCTGGTGCAACTTGAGGCCATTTCCTCTTGTCCTATAGCTAGTTACTTGTGAAAACAGACCAAGCCCCACCTTGCTACATCTTCCTTTCAAGTAGGCGTAGAGAGCAATGAGGTTTCCCTTCAGCCTTCTCTTCTCCGGGTGAAACAATCCCAGTTCTCTAAGCCATTCCTCACCAAACCTTGGACAGGCTGGAGTGGATGATCTCCGAGGTTTCTTCCGACCTGATTGATTCTATGATTCTGTGTTCTCCGGGCCCTTCACCAGCTTTACTACTTATCTCTGGACATGCTCCACATCAGTGTCCTTCTTGTAGCAAGGGGCCCCAAACTGGACACAGTATTTGAGTACAGGTAATGTGTTTTCTGTGATTCTGTGCTCTTAACTTGTACCCCAATTGTTTCAGCAGTGATATGTATTAACGTCTTTGAATCGGCCGTGTCTGGGACACTGCACCGTACGATGCCCCATAACAGCACAACACCGTATTACAATGCCCATCTGCAGAGGGAACTGCCAAGTCCTGCATTTATTACACCTTGGTAATCTCCATTCCAGTTTAAGACGCTGCCTGCTAAAGGCAAACTCTTCGAAGTCAATTTAGAGTTCGAACAGCCACGCTGTGATGTTCGAGGCTATCGCCTCGCTGCCAGTAACAGCGACAGGCAGCAGTTCGCAATTAAAATTCGGCTGACGAGGCACAAGCCCGAGCAGAATCCAGTTCCCTCTTCCGTGCAGCTGCCGCCGGAGGAAGCGCCGCGCTCCTTCCCCCAAGCTGGCTCGGGCACTGCACCCCTCCGGAGGCGCGGGGCACGGAGCCCCTCCGCCCAGCGAGCGCTGGCCCCGCCGCTGCCACAAGCCCGGGCACGACGTGACCGTGCCGGGACGTCTTTCCAGCAAGGTGAGCTTTCCCTGACGAGGGGCTTCAGCCCGCTCAGCGCAGGGCAGGGCAGAGGAGCCGGCGCGGCCGCGATAACGAAGCCCAGCAACAAGCGCCGCCGGGTGTGAGCTGCCCCCGCTCCCTTCACCCTGCAGGCGGGAAGCCCGCCCCAGGGAAAGCCCCGCACAGCGCCGGGCCGCCGAAAAGGGCGGGAGACCCGCTCGCCGCCAGCACCCCCCGCCCCTACTCGCCATACCCCGCCGCCGCCAGGAGGGGGTCGGCCGCGCTTCCCCTCCCCGACGCGCTGGGTCGGAAAACAGCGCAGCCCTGCCCCTGGCACCGGCACTTCCTCGGACGGGAAGAGCTGCTGCCGGGGGTCGCAGCGCTCCCTCCCTTACCTGAGGGCGGGCGCTTCCTGCTGAGCCGGCTCACGGCCCGGTTGAACATCTCGGGGGCGGCCGCGCAGCCCCAAGCTGCCCGGAGCCGGAGGGGCCGCCCTGTCCCGCCCTCTGCTCCGCGGCCCCCCAACTGCCGCCTACTGACAGGCGCCGCGGCCGCGCCCAGCCCGCCGCCAGAGCGGCCGTGAGAGGGAGGCAGCGCCCGCCTGTTGCCCGCCCGCAAGCCGCGGGGCCGCCTCGGCGGGCTGGGCAGGAGAGGCAGCTGTAGGCTAGGCCGAGGTGGCGGGGGAACGGTTGCTGTGGGCACCCCGAGCCTGAGCGCTCGGATGGCACCGTCAGCGTGCCGATCTCGGCTCTTCCACACGCAGTTGCTCCTCCGGACTGCGTTCAGGGGCGAGAGGAGCGGCAGCATTTCTGCCTTACCCTAGGGCACAAACCTTCGACCGCAACGTGGCAGTGCCGAGGGTCTACATTCTCTCTACAGTGCCGCTAGAGAACAGCACCCATCCCAACCTAAGCCCCTTTGCTGTGGACCCTCAGCTGTACCCCTTCCAACCTCCTCCGCTTCCCTACGCTCCCAGCCAGCACCTTTCTCTCTCCCTCATCCTTCCTAGCCTGTCTACTCCTTTCACTGCACTCTTGGACATTAGGCATCTCCACGCAGCAGTCAGCCCTGTGCCACTGGCCACAGCTAAGCCTTTGCAGACAGGTGCAACAAATTCGCTTCCTTGAGACCCTTATGACTTTGTGCACTCTTAACCAAACTCATCATAAACAACTTGTGTTAGGGTAGCAACTTTGCTTTTCCAAGACATGGAAGAACAAGTGTTTCCTAAAATTCTCCTTCTGCTTTTCCTCTTAAGCAAAAAGGTATTTTCACTTTCAGAAACAGCACTTTAGCAAAATATTTAATGAAAAAAGTCCAGCATTGTAGCCAGTGAGAGACATTTGCCTAATTCTGACACAACTGTAAGCCACCGACAGACAATCATCCTGGGAAGCACAGAACAGTAGTGGGAGGCAATGGCAGTGCTTCAGTCCTACTGGAAATAGCACTGGTAACTAAAAAGTCACAGAAATCACTGCTAGTAGACAAGCCAACACTTCCTTTATTTCTACTTAAGCCAAATCCCACCCTGAACACACACTGATGCCTCTATCACCAGTGCTGGTCACCGAGGGAAGGGGTGGGGGCTCCCCATCTCACTGAGACCTATGGATACTTTCCACTTGGATGCACAGGGCCAAAAATTTCATTCCTGGGAACTGTGGACATCAGAACACAAGAATACATTGCACCCCCGCTTCCAAAACAAACAGCAGTACAATACCTTCCAGCTGAAGCCATTTGGCCTGCTCACCACTGGACTGCTGCCCTTCAGCACCAGGGCCAAAAAGGCTGTGTTAGATGGTGAAGATTTCTTGGCTCTTGGTGTGGATTTGAGAAGTCTGCTCTGCTGCTGAGGGAACTGCTCAACAGCTGCACGTGTCGTTTCCAAACGGCGTGCGAGGCAGGCACGGCGATGTCTGGACTGTGGCTGGCATTTCTTTGCAAAGAGCAGAGCAGCCTGGAGTAAAACCACGCCAGCAGCAGCACCCAGGTGGCACAGCCATGAGGCAAGGCAGCTGGGCAGGCACAAGGGAAAGGCAGACACACAATGGCAATGTCAGTCTGGGGAGGAGACAGCTCGAACACCTGCTCCAGAAGATTATTTCTCAGTCATATCCATTTACACCAGGTTACTTCAGGGCAACACATTTACACTGAAGCAGAACAGATCTTACCAGATTTTATTTGTCTTTAAGTATCAGGTCACAAAGCCCTAAGGTTTTGATTTTAAATGTTAAAGGCTAACAGTCCTAGAGCAACTACATAATACTCAAACTAATGTAATGACAACAGATCACTGAAGTAGTTTTAAGACTTAACTTTGTAGACTTGGAGGTGGGAGCATACATGACTGCTTGGACACCAGAGTGTGCCCACCGTCCATGGTCCTTCCTGTGCTGGTGTCTCCAAGGTGCCCCAGCTGCCCATTGGCATTCCCTCTGTATACTGCTAAGCCTGACCTCCAGCTCTGCCGTGGGTTTACCGGTAGAAAGTAGGACATACTCTGTTCCTTTCCTCCCTTTGATACAAAACTTTGTTTCCACCATTCGCGTTTTCCTTCCTTCCCCTTGAGAACACCAGCAGCATTCGGGCTGCTCCTGCAGGAACAGTCCCTCACGATGGGCACACCAGTGCCTGCGCTGTCAGGCTTGTTGCTCCCAGTGTTTGTTCCATGTGTTCTGCTCGCATGCTTTCAGACTTGATGCTTCATTAAGACATAGCAACATGAGAGAATTCTCCTTCCAGGTGAATATGGTGGAAATAACTCAGATGTGGTTCCTTTGCTGGGGATTTTGTTGTCCTTTTTCCACAAACAAGCTGTGACATCTGTATAAAGCCACATGCAACTTTAATTATGACTTAATTCACACTACACCAGTGTCCACATGGCAAATCTAGCCATTCTTAGATTGACTTTAAGCCTTGCATCACAACCCTCCTACCAGCTTTTCCTTCATTTTGCAGGGTAACACTTCCCTTAAATACCACTACACTAACACAACCCCTCAACTTTCTCTGGTGGCCCTTGGCTGTCAGCCAGCCACGCCGGCAATACACAGCAGAAGATGCACCCTGCGCACTTGTAAAGGCCTGCACTGACATGTAAAGGATCCTGTACCATTAACAAGTGAGATGTACTGACATGGTGAGACCCCTTTGCTTAGTGCAATCACACACAGAGTTTATGCTCAGCTTTCATTTCTGCTTTCAGTGCTACTCAGTAACAACAGTAAAATTCACTTAAAACTGAACCTGAGCCTCCAATCTCCTGCTCCTTCTGTACATACATGGCTCGTTAGCATATTGTGTGGCAGCAAACCCTGGACTGCTCGTTAGCCTAAATGAGGGCAGGTTTAATAACTGGGATAAAGCTCAGCAAATCTCTCCTGGATAGTGGCAGGAAGGAGGTGGCGAGGAAAGATAATGAGAATGTGCAAGACACTCAGAAAGGCAGAAACACTTCAAACACACTTGATAAATCTGCCATTTGAGGCAAAGATGTTAAAAGATTCTATTTTAGAATTTTACCTGTATCCTTGGTAAAATTAAATAGCTGGGTTTGAAAAGAAATGGATGGAAGCAGCTCTGCTAAACTGCCATTGCAAAAGAAAAAAAAATCTATTCTGGAACACACTGAACTATGATTAACATCACAAGAAAATCTCTAAGATGTGCAGCTCTTTTCAATGTCACACTGCAGATGAAGAACTCAAAACTCATTAACTATAAGGAACCCAACAAATTACTTAAGACCCTAATTTCATTTACACGAAGATAATGCAACTGATTTCAACAGAGATACTACAGAAACTTAGTCTGAAGTGGTAGCAATAAGGAGGGGCCTTCAAAATACGAATCTCCCACCTACTACAGAAAACCTAAACCCTTTAGAATCTGATGTTAGACTTGCACAAGTTTATTTTACAGTTACACTGCATTTGTTTCTGAAGCACTTCAAACCTATAGCACTGCAGGGGTCCAAGTCACAACCCTTGGTTTATGCTGTAGTGTAGTCACCTGTTCTGGAGGTGACTCCCAGCAGTAAAAAACTGCCAAGTTTCCTTTGGACAGGTAACCAGGAGCAGCTCTCACTCCTACCACAGCTGCAGCATCAGATGCTGTTGATTCAGCATGTTCTCCAGCTGCTAGGTCAGATTCCTGTCCCACCTGGAAACATCCTCTGGCTCCTTAACTTAGTGCAAGGCTTAAGAGCACCACTGATCCCAGGCCAGGGCATGTGACAGAACACACACTATGAAGCAGCACAACTTACATGGCAAGTTTGACTAGACCAGTGTGCTTCAAAAACTCATGCATTGGGCTGTCTACTGGTAGCTTTCTGCTTATTCTACTGAAACTGCAGCATCCTTGCAGGAATTTTTAATAACAGTCTTGGCTCATAATTGGCAATGAGGTCTTACAAAGCCACAAGGCAAGAGACAAAATGCTTTTAAGTTCCTTCACAAAGTCCCTAAAGCAAACAAGCATGCTTTTGTCTCCAAGAACCAACCACATCACCCCCACTTCTGTAAAAGAATCAGAAGGCAAACTCCACCTCATTACTGTAATTTTAATTTTATAACTTTCAAAAGACTTTCTAAATATGGCTAAGAATTCAGCATTCTACCCACGTAAGCTTTCACACAAATTTAAATGGGAAGTGATCTGTTAACGTGTTCTATGCACAAACTTAGCCTCCTACGTGACATTACAGGTAACAGAAGAAAGTAAGATCAGGTGTGACCACAGCAAATTGTGGTCTGGCCAGAAAACAGAAGACATTTTAACCCATATCTGCACTGAAATCATAGCCTGTTCATAGAATCGTAGAATCAACCAGGTTGGAAGAGACTTCCAAGATCATCCAGTCCAACCTAGCACCCAGCCCTAGCCAGTTAACTAGACCATGGCACCAAGTGCCTCATCCAGGCTTTGCTTGAACACCTCAAGGGATGGTGACTCCACCATCTCCCTGGGCAGCCCATTCCAATGCCAATCACTCTCTCTGCCAACAGCTTCCTCCTAACATCCAGCCTATACTTCCCCCGGCACAACTTGAGTCTATGTCACCTTGTTCTATTGCTGGTTGTCTGGCAGAAGAGACCAAGCCCCACCTGGCTACAACCTCCCTTCAGGTAGTTGTAGACAGCAATGAGGTCTGCCCTGAGCCTCCTTTTCTCCAGGCTAAACAACCCCAGAGCATCACAGGCTCAATACATATAAACCCAAGTTTCAAACTGAGTGTTCACCTTAAGAGTTTGCAGTGGGTTGGCAAAGCTTTTCCTTCCAAATCATCTAGTGCTGAAATGCACAGAGAGTATCACTGATTTGTGTATGGTTGTTTGAGCTTTTTAAATCTAAATATTTTCTCTTATGTTTTCACATTTCAAACACACAGAAATCAGCGACAGGCTCATTCCAGAACAGAGTCAAGTTAAACCTTCTCCTTTTGGAGCAAGCAATGTGATTAAGATCTTGGGTTTTTTTTTCAGTTCAAAGCCAAGAGTCACTCTTTTTTTTATTACACTAACCAGCAAGCCATTTTTAGTGTCAAATCAAGCCTTCTAAGCCCTAGCTAAACAAATTTACTACCTGAGGAGTCACAACAATGCCAAAGAGCAGATAATAAAACACATTTTACATCCTTTAAATACACACACAAGAATACAACTACAGCCTTCCTGCAAGGTACTCAGCCTGAAATAGCTTTGCAGAGAATTCTGGTAGAGAACTTTATTCTATTTCAGGCTTGCCTAAATAAATCAGGGGAATCTGTCCAGCACCCCTCACTTTGAGAGAACACTGACTCACTTCTTTGTAATACTTCCTAGTATAAGGAGGTTCACAGGGTCAACTTTTATCCTTAATCTTGTGGAACATTCCTCAATGCCTCCAACTCCAGCAGCTTTGTGCATGCCAAAATACAGCCTGCACAATTTGAGCAGTAACATTGATACAGGCAGGAACTGAATTGCAGGCCAAATTAATTTGCTTACACCTAGACCTCTTCACAAACCTCACTGAGAAAAAACATAAAAATGCTTCAAAGCTTGCAGTTTGAGTGGGTGATTTTTTTTTTTTAAGCTGAGTTTTATGTTTTCCTTCCCATCTGATGGAGAAGTAACTAAAAATTGTTTCATTAGGTCAGTATTCAATGCATTTTTAGTTTACTTTTATATTCCCTTTAAATTGGGAAAGAAAAAAAGGCAAATGTCTTTTTTTCTTCCCCTACCCCACGCTCTCTAGGATACCTGCAGGATTTAAAAATAAAGTAGCACCATAAATTAAAACTTGAGTGGAAGAAACAAGTTTCTCAGTAACCAATTGTGCAGCAATAAAAACCTTGACTCTGTGAAACAGTACTTGTATATTCAAGTAAAAAATGCATTAAGAAATCATCAAAACCTTAACAGCATTTTAAGCCACTCTGGACTGATGGGAGGAGTGCCAATAAAGAAATCTCAGGTTTTGTGGATTTATCCAGTCTGGTACAAACCTGAAGATGTAGAAAAAAAAAAAGGAAAAATAAACAAATACAAGAGAGAGAAAAGTATTTAAAACATGCTTTCAACATTGAGCTGTATTGAAACATGCACAAAGTACAGGAAACAAAGATTTTATGAGTACAGAAGAACATTAAAGAAAAAAAATATACCTGCAGTCAAGAGTGTTGCTGCTAAGAACGAGGTGCAAATGCAACAGGTTGGCTCCTTGTGCATGAAAAGCAAGCACAGCTCTGTTGACTAGAAACATAAACAAAGTGAGAAACACAGCAAAGGGTACTGTTAACAAAACCAAACAGCCTTTACAATAGCAGAATCATAATCCAAATTTCCATATGAATTCACGGAATCATAGAATCAGACAGGGTTGGAAGGGACCACAAGGATCATTCAGTTCCAGCTCCCCTGCCATGGGCAGACACCTCACACCAGATCAGGCTGTCTAGAGCCTCATCCAGTGTGGCCTTAAACACCTCCAGGGATGAGGCTTCCACCACCTCCCTGGTGGGCAACTCATGCCAGACTCTCACCACTCTTATGAAGAAGAACTTTTTCCTAACATAAAGTCTGAACCTACTCATTTCTAGCTTTGATCCACTCCCCTCAGTCCTATCACTACCCGACATCCTAAAAAGTCCCTCCCCAGCTTTCTTGTAGGCCCCCTTAAGATACTGAAAGGTCCCAACAAGGTCACCTGAGAGCCTTCTCCTCCGAGGTGACCTTATAGAAAATCTTTTACAATAAAAATAGGCCTGTTTCTTCACTTGGACACTCCTGACAAAACTGCATCTTGCCTTCTTTTCCTTAGACGTGATACAGACAAAAGACTCTTGGCAATACCTTCCAGTAAGATTTTGCTATAGAACATAGGGGTTCTAACCTACACACCTTTATCAGATACTTGGTGCTAGATGCTGTGGCCAGACTTCCATGTGCACATCTCTTGAAGGGTAAGTTCTAGATGGCTTCTTAAAGGCCATACAGCAAAAAGATGCTGGAAAGGATGCTCTCAGAAGTCAGCGTGCCCACAGCATCACTACGTATGCTGACCTTAAGCCTTATAGAGCAACAAATACTCAGTGATACACATTGCTCCTCTGACCTCAGGTATTGAGCACTGCAGTACTTATGAGCAGCTGTTTCACTTCTAAAACAAGGTCTTATCTGCACTCTGCAAGGCTACAGTCATTTGCTCACTTCCAAAAATGTCCCTTTTAAGGGATGTGAAGATGTTTCGTGGACTTTCACATCCTTATTCCATGCAGCACATAAGTACAAGTAGGAGGCAAAATTCATCTGCAAGTAGTATCCTAGAAACTTTCAAATTCTGCCTTTCTTCATGTCTGTCTCAACCTAGCCACTTTTTTTAGCTAATTAGGCACAAACACAGCATCAACATTTCCTACAAAAGACACATCTGTAAAGAAGCCCTAATTCATACTAAGAAAACAAGAGTTCAGAAAATAATGTTGAACCTCAGCTGTCTCTATTTGCAGACACACAGGATAGGTTTATTCTCTGCACAACACAAGCTTTGTACTTCAACCAAACAGCAAGGTAGAAGAGTTTCCAGCATTTAGATGTACAACAGTGATCCAGCATGGGAACTGCAGCAAGTGACAGCAGCTCCAGAATGTTGATTCCATCTTTATGGTCTAAGGAGTATTCATGTAGCCTCCTTCTGCCTTCAGGTGCAAGTGAAAAGGAAGCAGAAATGGTTCTACAAAGGGATACTGCAAAATTAAATGACTTAGTGACCAGAAGGGTTAGTTTCCCTGAAGTCAGTACTTGAAGATTTGAATTCAGCAATAAATTCTATCAATTGGTCTTTCCCACCATGCTTGATAACCCATCATTAAAAAAAAAAAAACACCAAGCAATTTGTAGAATGAAAAAGATCTGCTTCACTTAAAGGATCAAAGAAACACAAGGAGCATTTTCCATGGAACAGCATCCCAATAATACTTCTCCATTTATTAAGGTCACAGAAGCAGCTCCTCAAATGGAAGGCATCAGTTTTTCATCATTGCTGGTGGCACTCGACCTTCTACAGAGCCAGCTCTAGTAAGTCAGTCTCCCTCTAGGAAAGGTAAACATTATTCTGTGCTTAATGACTCGTGATTCTCACTCAAATCCTACTCACTCCTGTTGCAGAAATTACAGGTTTAGAGAACGGGAAGACATTCCACAGGCAGCTGTGCTGATCTCAAACTCCTTCAGTTACAGAGAGGGGCAATACATGCAGACAACAGAACGCCAAGCTAAGAGGTCTACATTAAACAAAGGCCTGCAAATTCAGATGCTTAATGCAGTTTATTCCTTTAAGTTTTCTTTCATTGTTTGATCAGCTCAGACATTCTAGCTTAGCTGTTCACCACACATCTATTTTCTCAGAAATTAAAAAGAAAATGGTCAGAGACTATGTTTTCTCTTTCTGACATTTCAAAGCAACATTATTTTAAGCCAGGTGACAAAAGAAGTCTGAGTCTGAACAGTCACAATCCTACAGATACTGCCACTGCATCTGCATAAGCTTGTCATCATCTTAAATGACTTGGCACTGCTGCTGCTGCACCACACACTCTACTCTGGCAACCTAGCCTCACCATTTTTCCTTTTCCCCTTTCTCCCTTCCCTGCAAGTGGCTGCCAAAGATCTGTGGATCAGTAAGAACCTGGGTAGATGCAAAGAACTGCAACTGATCCCTTGATTTCAAAGGGAAACATTCAAATGCTTTTATCCATCACAAGAGCTTAAGAGTGAATTCACACAGCTCCATTTTTTTTTCTTCTAAGCAAGAAAATACAGACTCTGGAAAACTGATGTCTTACTGACAGCTTGGATAGCAAGACACAAGGGTAAAAGCAATGTCTCTTCCCACAGCATATCAGCAATACTTTACCAACTGAGAAGATGTAGATAACTTTAATCAAAGCATGAGTGGCTACGTATTTAAGAGTAACTTGTATTTAAATAATCATTCCTGATGTGAAATTAACTTTGAGTCATTACCCTTTAAATGTCAGTGAGCAGAGCCATGTCATTCACATCCACAATCTAGACCAGCACAGATGCCCAGAAAGATGCCAGAACTGGTGTTCACTCATCAACACAAAGTCCTGTTTCCTTGTGAAGTAAAACATTCAGTAAACATTTCAGCATTTTCTTTGACCTGAACTGACATTAAAGGGAGCAGATTTTACCCACAGGGTACCAAAAAATCCCAGTGTTTTTATTAGTTTTTAACAATCAAGTGGACTTATAAAAGTTGCCTGAAATGACAAGCACCAAAGACCTTCTCAGCAGCTGGGAACTGCTTAACTGCAGTTACCTCACAGCTGCCAGCAACATCATTACAGCAAAATACACCATTGTTGAATGGGCACCACATGTAACCAGAACAAACACATCCTCACTCAGTTTCCAAAGAACAACTTCCAGATCCCAAATTCTATCTGTGTACGATGATTCAAGTTGGAACGTGACAGTTCTTGACAAACCCCATCCATTTTTTCTTTTGAGTCCACTGAATAAATGATTGCCTGTACCCTGCAACGTAAGAACAGTGCAACAGAACCTTTTATTGCTGACCAGGAAACAGTTCCACGTGTTAAACACAGACTTGTGCCCTTGGTTGATAACAGTCAGATAATTATGAAGTATCAGACACTAAACATGTCCATACAGTTTAAGTCTGCTTCCTTGTGTACAAACACAAGAAAAACATATCACTCAATTGTCTGCCAAACTAAGCCTTTTTCATCAAGAGGCTTTTTTTCTTGGCAAGTGAAATGAAGGAAATGGTTCTGATAGGGTCTCATGAAGTTATCTCAGTAAGGAAATAGGTTCTGCAGGAAGAATACTCCTGAAAAATGGAAAGAAATGTACACAAGGAGGCAGGACTGATGAAAAGCTCCCTGTCCTGTTATATATTTACATCCTCACTACTGCAACTCTGCAGAATACAAAACGTTTTTTGTATGAAAAACTTCAAATAAAACATCTTTTACACGATTGCAAATGCATAGTTTACAAGTTCAGCCTCTTGTGCCCATTGTCAGTCTTACAGCAGAGGGACATGGTTTTGACAGATGACAATACAGGGTAAGCCCTTTATCAGGTTCCATTTTTATTGAATGCTTTCTGCAACTGCAGATTACAACCTCGCTTCAGGTTGCACGAATCGAGTTAAGCCATGATAAATCAATACTTTCCAAATCCCAAATCCTAGTGGGAAGGGGTTAGGCAGTGGTTGATTTCCGTAGTGAGAGAAATTACAACAGTTTAACAGTCACTCATAAAAGCAGTATGGTGCAAGAGGCTCTTTGGTGCCAAAAACACTGTCAGTGACGCATTTGTGAACACTACTGAGTAGAAAGCAATCCAAAGGACAACTCTTCCTTGCAGTGCTCTAAAACATTAAAGGACACTGGAGACTCCCATTACCTCCAGCAGTCTGCGAAGAAGTATCACCATTAAGGAAAAGCTGTATAAAAATCAATGACAAAAGCCTTAAAAATGAGAAAGTATATCTTATCTTTCATCCTGAAACACAGTCAGGTACGGCCCAGCTCTACAGCAGGCATATTGAATAATCAGATTTAAGGTGATCTACACATCGAGACCTGAAAGATCACTGCCTTAATCTTACACCCATACAGATGGGCATTTATGTGGCAATGTACTTGCATCATCTAAATCTTCAGTAGTGCCTTAAGAACAGAACTGCTTACCTACCAACATGCACCCAGAATGCAGTTATGTCAAACACTTAGAATGATGCAGAAACCCCAGATTTCAAGTGAGGTCTAAGAGACCCTAAAGTACCTTCCAATTCACATAGCTACCAATCTGTGAAGTTGTTTCTTTTAAACCACCCAATGTAACAAAAATGCAGAGTTGTTTGTGGTTTTTGTTTTCCAAACCACAATGTATAGGCCGATCCTCGCATAGATATACACATATATACAACATGTATAGAAAAACAAGAGTTGTGGAGACCAGATTCCTAACAGGAGTGGAAAAACACTGAGTATACCAGGAAGGAGAAACACAGATAAAGGGCTAGCTCTGTCATCACAAGCACTTATGGTTCCACACTTCAGTCATTATTGCATGCACGAGGTGCCCAGAGTTCCAAGTATCTCTGGGTACAGTTAAGCCAACCAACTAAATCTCTCTTCCAGTATATATCTCACTTTCAACCTGATCCAAAAGTCAAGGTACTATTTAGCATGTCAAGTAGAAGAGGAGGAAAAGAAAACCACCTCATGCCATTTGCTACAGCATTAAGTGTCATTATATGCACAGCTTGCCTAGGTTTAACAAAACTTCAAGTTTCCATTTCAAAATCTGCTCTGACCTGCAACACCTGCACGACAAGAAACAGGGAAAATAAACTACGTGGCTTCTCATACACTCATTTAGAGCTATTGCCTCTAAAATCAAACATTCTGTTTCTTTCAAAATGCAGGTTTGCTTCATTGAACTACCACTGCAAATCCTACTGCTGTTTTAGGTTGTGCCTGCCTCTGTATTTGGGTGTAAGGCTGAAACACCTGCACCCTCTAGCTGTCACGGGTAAGACACAGTACGTGTATCTACCTTACATTCATTTTCAACTTCAAATTTATTGAGGCAGTTTATATCAATGTATCCATAAAATAATTCAGAAATAACCCAAGTATACCATTTAAACATCTTCATGATTTATCCATTTACACACTCAGTACACAAACAACCCAGCCTCTGTACAGGTTCATCACATGCAAACCACCCATAAAGACAAAAAACTTTAATTAAAAATAAGTCACAACTCAGTGTACTGTTTCAACTGCATCTCCATTTACCAAATGGCACATTGAATAGTCTCTAAAATAAGATGTTTTTAACAATCTTGTTAAAAAATTCTTGGGCAAAATATTTCTAGACTTAAAAAACATCAAGATTTTCCAAAACACTCAAGATACTATACAACTTATAATAACCTTGAAATAGGTTTACAAGGTCGTTAACTAATGTATTTACATACCAAATAATGTAAAGCAAACCCAAAATTTTTTGTATTTCTAAATGACAAAAAAAGGTGATGCATTAAAAGATTTATGAAATTAAAATTAAGGCTCTTTGTTATAGTTCTTTGTGTAACTTTACATAATTGCCAACTTTGGAAATGTCAGTCTTGCACATTCTTGTCAACCTACTGCATTTAAAGCAGCAGAGTAGATTAAGTATTACTTTGAATAATTACATTGCTACTTCTAGGTTTGAGCATGCTTTTGAAACACTGCAATTATGAAATATTTACAATGTGTAGCCTTCAAACTTGATGTAAAAGCACAAGTATGGCTGTCTGATTGCAATACAAACAACATACTTGCAAAAAACCTTTTTGTTTTGTTTTTTTTTTCACTTCTCAAAATTAAAACACAAAATTCCTACAGTCTTAAGAAGCAAATCACCTCTGAAAAGTTTCAGTGTGTGCCTGAACGTGGACAGTAAAAGTCAGGTGAAGTTCCTCAGACAGTACTGTTTTCCACTGTAGACCAAACTACTCTTTGTATCAGTTTTCTTTAGCATGTAGAAAAATTAAACTTTTTTTTTTTTCATTTAAAAAAATTATTCCAAGACCTAGAGATACTTTCTCAGCTACACCCACAGGTTCCTTGAAAGGCAAATACTGTCTAGCAGGGTTGGACTGATTGGTCCACAGTTTCTTTCAGGATGTGTGTTCAACTAAAAGCAACTGGCTGTTGTTCAAGGTCATTTTTCTCTTAAAAAGCACAGTGATATAAAACACCGAGGACAGACCAAAAAAAAAAACCAAAAAGAAAATGGAATGGTAACCTCAGGATCAAATTAATTCGCCATTTCTCCTACTATATCAAAATTTGTAGTCAGAATTGTCTTTATTGACTTTATTTTGAATTTTTGTACACAAAGAAAAACATGTTCATATCCATCATGAACAAAAACTTAAAAAGGCAGAACTAGAAGACATTTGTGTCCTTCACCAAAGCAAAGCTGTGCTAAAGGTTCCAAACATTTCCATTTTTAAAATAAATATTTTCTTTTTTTTTTTTTTTCCTCCTCTCTCCTCTCCATTGTCTACATTCCAGTCTTCAGAATGTCACTGGAAACTGCAGCCTATCATGAAATACACACTTTTAAAACAGAGTCCCAGCTCACTGTGTTTGGTAGCTTGCCATACCATATCCAGCTTGGTTAGGTATTACAGGAGCACCTTGTCCCTGGGCAGGTTGAGCACCAAATCCACCCATCCAGGCGGCAGATGGAGATTGGCTTAAAAAGAAACAGGATGGTTAGAGAAACAAAATGGGGAAGAGATGAGGAAAAAAAAAAACAATCATGCAAGCTAGTCAAGTTATTTACAGGACAAAGACTTAAAAAAAAAAGGCAAAACCAAAAGAGAACATAAAAACATACTTCCTACATTACTATTCAGACCAAAAGAGAACAATCTCTTTTTGTTTTTAATGATTAATTCAGATTAAAGTGCTACAACATCTGGTTCTTGAAAACATCCTAGAGCTTTTTAAGAACAAAGGAGAAAAAAAGCCCCACAAACCTCAGGTACTAGTAGCATGGGACAACCGCCTCCAAAGGCAGGTACATACGCAGGTGGCTGTACGTCAACATCAGTGATGCAGAAATGCACAAAATTCCCCAAGGCCTGATTGGCATGAATACCAGTGATAGGTTTATCAGGGCTTAATATGTTTAATTGGCAAGAGATAATGAAGAACTACGTAAACAAAGAAGTGATTTTAAAAGTATGTTAAAAGAAAAAGCTGTGAAGAGTTCAGTTCTTGAAGAGATCAAGTATTAAAAGCCCACCCACATTCTGAAACTGCCCCAGTTAAGATGTCCAGGATGTATTTCTCTCTGGAGTTAGAAACCTTTTAGGCAAATACCTGGACTCAGACTCTCCAATATTCATCACCTCAAGTCAGAAGCCAGAAAATTTCTTTATACCACCCAAAACTCTACCACAGAAGCAGGTTTTTGTGTCTTCAGCTTCCAAACACCCATACACAAAATGTGTGCTGGAGTACAAGGCAGAGTGATTCGTCTCATTATTTGGTCCATGGAAATTATTAAACAAAGTTTTAAGCACATAGGAGTCCACCTAAGGCTTGAAACCTTGTACAATATCCTTGCACCAAATGAGCCTGAAACTCAAAACATTCCTGGAATATTCTTTAAAAAAAGAAGAAAAAAATAATTCAATCCAATTACTTACTCTACTCCAAAACCCTGTTGATTCCATGCCTGGCCATACATTCCATATGATGGTACTTGCCACCCATTAGCCATATACTGCCCATACTGTTGTGGATTTCCGTATACCTGGCTCCATTGCCCCCACTGACTGTAATCCACCTAAGGAGAGAATAATACATGAATTATGTTCCTTCTGTGCTGCTGAAAGCAAAAACTTCAGCTACATCAGTCACAGGGCTAAAATAAGCAATAATGAGATCAGAAAAGCAAGACATCACCGTGACTTAATTAGATCTTCGTACTGAAAACTGTGTTTGCGTGTGCTGAAACACCAGAGAACATTTGGTTGGGGAGTCACCTAGTCTGAAATAGCAATAATCAGAATTACTTCCAAGTTTCTCCCTATCTTGAATCACATCCAGAAAATAGAAACACGTTTTTCATCAAAATCCTTAGTCCAACAACTGGAACATAACTGAGACAGAACACGGAATTTCATAAGAACTCTACCACAAAACTCATCTGTTATAACTGGAAAGGCATTACAGGCATGTACACTATTGTAACACAATGAAAAGTTTCAAGTGCAATTACCTGTTGGAAGTTTTTAGTCATATCAGGGGATTCTTTACCCCAATAACACTTAACAACATGTCCTTCAATTGTGGTTCCATTAACTGAAACAATAGCATGAGCCGCACTTTCGTGGGTTGAAAATCTAAAAAAGGTAAGAACAAACTAATGTTATGCTTGAGAGTACTTCCTCCTCATGGTAAAAATCAGAGGCTCCATACATACAGCAAATCCAGAGCATAACATCTGCTTTCACAGATACTCAGCTTCTCAGTGAAAAGCCTGGTGGCCCCTTATAAAAGTTTTCCATTTTCCAATGAATATATGGTGACATCTTTTAACGTATCCAGTGACATTGCAAGGTGAAACATCGGCACATGAACAACATCAGATCTTGTTTTCATCTCTCCATACCTTACAAATGAATAACCTTTTTCTGGGAACACTCTTATTTCCATAATCTGTCCAAATGGTGAAAAAGTCTGTCTCATAAGCTGATCTATAAAATACAACAGTTTTGAATTAGTAACCATCTTTGTGTCCAAAAAACCCTTCCAGAATAAAAAAGAGCAGTAAATCCAAAGCTGATCTATAAAATACAACAGTTTTGAATTAGTAACCATCTTTGTGTCCAAAAACCCCTTCCAGAATAAAAAAGAGCAGTAAATCCAAATCCTACCTGTTAGCCCCGATGCAATTCCTCCACAGTACACAGTACAGTTTTTTGGACTTGACTGATTTACTACATCTTCAAATCTCAATTGTTTTGTGTTGTCTATAAAGAAAGAAGGCTTTTTTAAGCAGTAGGTCAATGGTAAGCAGAGTCCCAGAAGATACTTACCTTATACACAGGTATGATTAGACATTTAACAAACACATTCAATGTTCTACGATAGAACAGTAATGTTACATTGATAAAACAAAATAATCTACACCTTAAGATCTGGAAGTGAAGCTAGACAGGTAATTAAAGCGACATGATTTTGGCTACACTGTGTTTTATTCCTGCCCTGAAGTGCAAGGGAGCAAACAGCACAGTATGGCATGAAGATCTTACTTTCTTGTGTACTTTTGGGGGCTGGTGGTTTCCGCGTTGCCCAGTTAGTTCTGATTTGACGGCCTCCCAACCACTGGCCTCCCATGTGTACAATAGCATTTTCTGCATCCTAGAGAGACCAAAATAACACTTTCAGAAAGGATATACAAGCCTACTTCTAAGAAAAATTTGATTGTTGTTGAATTCTGTTGACAAAACCAGTAACAGTACTAAAAAGTATATGAAATTCTGGACAACCAAAGCAAGCAGACAAAAATGAAGTAACTTGAAACTAATCAGTGACAGAGAAGCCACTCACAAGTGATCTGTTAAAACCTTCCTCTAGCCTGCCTTGTTTACACACAAGTTAGAAGCCAACTGCAGTCATAGAATCGTAGAATGGGCTGGGCCAGAAGGGACCTCTAGAGGTCATCTAGTGCATGTCCCCTGCAGTAAGCAGGGACATCCCCACTAGACCAGTCATATATATATACTACCTTTACAGAACCAGCAGCTGTATTAGACTATCTGAAAGCTGCCCAAAAAAAGCACAAAGGCCATAGAGATGTTAGACTAAATTACTCCAGATAATACATCATGTTTAGGTAGGCTGAGTGATAGTTTCTTAGAAACTGTAACACTGAAATAGACTGAGCATGCAAATTCCTTTTTATTTATCATTGGCACAATCCTCTGTCTCTTCTGCCCTCTGGAGGCATAATACCGTGAGCATTAACTGCTTTGTAAGTTCTCTAGGTTATTACAGTCCTTAGGAACACAAACAAGAGTTCTTGGCCCACATCGTTTCTTATCTTGAGAAGACAATCTTTAAGTTCACACTGTAAGCAGAAATACCTAGAGTAAGCAAGGGGTAAGTTGGCTAATATTTGCAAGAAACAATTTTTCCTTAATTCTCAACAAGAAGTAAACTAGAGCTAATAGTACTCATGTTTGAAATACTTTTCCAGAGCAGAAAGCTGAAAACAGAAAATACCAAGCACAAGAAACAAGAACATAGGGGTCAAGTTAAAGGTGAGCAGCTAGCACTGTTCTGCCTCACGCTGAGGGTTCCCAGCTACAAGACTTGCCTCAAACTCACCACTCATGACCTTGACTCAAATTTCTAATTACACACTGTTCATTTTGAAGACAATAAATAAATACAAAGAAATCATGAGACAACCAATAATAAGAAAAAAAACCTTAAAAGACAAAACTCAAACCATGAGACAATAAAATCTCCCAATTCACTAAATCATCCTTGCTCCCAAAATATAATTAAGTTACAAACTGACTAGGAAAGGAAGCTAGCTCTAACGAATCCTGCTGCCAGTCTACCAGCTTAGGAACGTTATGCCATGACACCACACGTGCAGCTGCTGTTTGAATGAACAATACAGACCTAAGATTTACAAACAATTGTTAGTATCACATTTAAAATCCATCCATTAATTTTGTAGAATGAATACAAACTTTAAGCTGGAGTCTTTATGACTCAGCCTTAAAAGAATCCTGTAAGTTGCATTCCATATGTCTAACATTTCCCCTACGATCACAGATAGCAAACACAACCATATTATCAGGGAAGAGGGGCAGAAGGAAACAAGACATTTATTCCTCCTGTCTATCACAGATGAAATACCTGTAAAAGAAGTCAACCCCAAGTGGAAAAATAAACGAAATCAATTGCAGTATCTTATGGTATTTGCAAACAGGAAGGAATCAGTAGAGAAAGTTGGAATTTAGGTTCAGCTCCACGTAATTGTTACAGAAGGCAGAAAATAAAGAGTCTTAACATGTAGGACTTCAGATAACTCCACCATACTTGTATGCCTACATCTTGTAACTCTGCCTGTGCTTCCTATACAGAGTATTTAAGGAAAACGGTTCCATGTCTCCATGTTGTCCTAAATGTTCTCAGAAACACATACAATTTTCTAAATGATCTTCACAGATCTCTTATGCTCCCAAGCATTTAACTTCCAAATTCCCAAGATGTGTTGAGTCAATAATGGTATCGCTATAAATGGTAAGGCATAGTACTGTTTTTATCAGTCATTTTTATACTGATTAAATGCTACAAATATATCTGTATCAGAAAGGGTTCCAGTCACTCATTGGAAACATTTCTTCTCATGCATGCATGACCTTACCCATTATGTAACACCACCCAACATCAAATCAAGACCCTTTGGCCTTTGCAACACGTGTAAGCAAAACGCTTTGTAAGTACAGAACCCATTCTTAGCTCCAAATTGATTACCCACTACAAAGAACCATCTCAGATTTCAAAACTCAAGCAAAGGCCCAACTAGGAGCTTTGCTCAAGCAAATAAATCCAGCCACACTACAGCATAAGACACACCTGGCTGCATTAGGTCCCAGAAAGACTGAGCTTTGGTATGAACCTGAATCTGGCAAACACCAAATAGTGCTGACTGGTGTCACACTGACTTCTTCAGACTGGAGGTTCCAGGACACCATTCTGCAGGGGCTCCTATCTTCAGACAGGAAACTGTGCTGGGCCTGCTGCAATGCTGCAGCTGAGAGACACAAAGTACTACTGATCACACCAGAACCCAACTCACTGTAGGAAAGATGGATCCAAAGACCAAGCTGAGCTATCCTAACCCAGCCAAACCAGCTTCTTTCACAATATTCTCACCACATCATTGTCATCTGAAGCATTTCAACCCCTGACCATAAATAAGGGATAGTTTTTGACTGAAATGATTTTGTCCCATGCAAGCACATTTATTTCCCCAGGGAAAGTCTGATACATGGTAGGCAAAACCAGAAATGGAAACCAGGCAATTATTTTAACTCTACCTTGCAATTACTCACCAGTTTGTTATAAAAAGATACAAAACCATAGCCTTTTGACTTTCCAGTTGCCATATCTTTAACTACCCGTGCATCCCTGTGAAAAGAAGCACAGCTATATGAGGGCAATATAAATCACCTGCAAAATAAAAACTAAAAGGAACCACACACACTGTATTGTGAGCATAATTTTTTCTTATAAATTCAGTTAGCCCTAAAACTACAGTCATTCCTGACCTCTCCCTATTGCTTCTTCACCTGTTAGAAAAAAGCAGTAGGACAAAAAAAAATAACATGTAATAAACATGCAACCTATCCACATAACCTATACTGGCTAAAACTAGAAGGTTCAGATTTGAAGTATAAGAGAAACAAAGTTGCCTTTTCTAATATTCTATTGGCTAGGGTCCTCTAAGGTTTACTGTTCTATAAATTACTGCAACAATTCTATCTAATTTACCATGCATTTTCTAAATAGTTAAATGTCTTCTGCCTAGTGATACAAAATATATGAAATATTAAAAAATCGAAAAAGAGGAAAAAATAGGAATTAAAAGGCATACATGGCCTGTTAACAGATTTCTTTATTTTTCTTGGTCAATTCTCTACCATCATTTTGGAGTTTGGGTAGCTGTAAATTTTGAAAAATTGACATTTTCAGAAATTTAAGAAAGGAGAATAAAACTAACAACAATGCTAAGCACACCAGTACGAAAACAACAAATTTACACAGAAATTTTAGTGAGTAAGTTAAAATGATTGGAAATATAGAACTGCACTGAATATAGAATGTTAAAATGTAAATACTAAAATATGTATATATAAATAATGTATAATAAGAATAAATAGAAATGAGAAAAAATCTACAACTGAGTTCCAGTGTGCACAGTTCCTTGCAGTTAGCCTTCAAGATCCTGTCCATTCTTATGAGCAATTCTGCAAAATAACCAGAATGCTATTACTTTTAATTGTGACTTGGACTTTAGAAAAACTGCAGGTCTCAGGTATAAATATAGATTGAGAAACAGAAACCTGAATTATTCTCTTTAAATCGATTTTTAAAACAGTACTACTTACCACATTAAGAGACAAAAAGCAAAGTAAACAAAACAGCAGAGGTAAGAAATCAGATTTATGATTCATTTAAAAATATGAGTACAGAACAAAAGAAAAATAAGAATATTTTTTTTCTTAGAAATATATTCCTGTAAATCAGTACAAAAACCTTCATGTGCAACTTTGAAAGATTTTTATAAATATGAACTGATAGAACATTAACAGACTTTATTTTTTGGACATACAACCTTTAGCACTCATAAGGATTCTTGCAATGTTAAATGGTGATTTAGTACCACCTGAATTATCTTTGAGAAGTTAAAAGAAACATTCTCTTAACTGGCAGAAATGTGCACATGTTGCAAATTCATCCTTCATTTAAGTATTAGAATCTTAATTCATCCCCAAAAGTAGATTTAATCAATCTCATAAGCACCAGCTTTTTCCCAAAACAAATCACAAGTCATTCAACTAACGCTTCAGAAAAATCAAATTCCAATTGCCCAGTTTTCTATACTGCCTAGGAAACAGTATGAATGCACAGAAAACACAGGATGCAACATAAACCCCCTTGTCAAGTCACTACTCCCTGTACACATTCTGAACAACAAAGTCACGCTTAGTAACAGTAATTAAATTGTAATAAAAAGTTGAAGGACATTAGCATGTAAATGAGGTTAAAAGCACATTGCTTTCAGCAAAACCAGAGCACAATTACATTACTGCATTTACAACCACAACAGATACTGAGATCAACCAACCACCCCCTTGTTAGAGCCCACCCAAAAGAAATTCACGTCAGAAAAAAAATACCTAAAACAGCAAGAAATAACATTTCAACTCAGAAACAAGTATTCACTGGCACATTTTCTAACTGATATTGGGAATGTTTATTATGATACTTACGATATTTTACCAAAAGGAGCAAATGCTGACTTGATGTCTTCTGTTGTTATTTCTGGACTTAAATCCCCAACGAACACATGGAAGTGATCTGCAAATAAATAATTTACTAATCAAATATTTAACTGCTATCTAAAATTTCAACTCCTGAGATAAGTGATGCTCTGCACACAGCACTGAGAACCAGGTAGGCCCGAGGATTCCATTTGATGAGCAGCAGCAATTTAATCTGTCCACTCCAGTTTCCCCAGTGGTAAAGCAGGAACAGAAGAATTAGTTTACAAAACTTCTATTAAACACAAGATGGGAAGGAGAAAAGTTACATCGAGATGCATTTATAAAACAAATCATTACCACGTTGTGAAGTATTTTTGCAGAAGTATTACTGTGGCATTACTTTACTTACTGGATGTATCTTTTTTCTGGCTACTTGGTGTTGTTGCCCAGTTTACTTTGACCTCCTGAAAATAAGTATAAGATTTAGTATAAATCCACAAAACGTTCACATTTTGTAAGTTCATTCAAGGGTGGGTTATAACTGTCAATGTTTAGGAATCATTCAACATAAAAACACTCTGGTAATTAGAACATCACAGACAACACATTTCCTAAACAAGGCTTACTTTTGTAAAATCAGTATTTAAAACCAAAAACATTCTATCAATACTTAACCTTGGCAAGCATCTTTAACAAAATGCATGTCCCACAGTTAATTTATTAACATTCTTCTACAAATCTACATATAACTTAAATCTAAGATGACAAAGCAAGCAACTTACCTTTCCCAAAATTTTTCTCCCATTCATAGCAGCTAATGCAGCAGCTGCATCTCTGTGTTCATAAAATTCCACAAAGCAATAAGGGTCATTGCTTGTATGCTGCAAAACAGAAAATCCAACAGAAGAGTTGACCCTTCTGCTATCGGGTTGCTGAGAAGAAAATCCAGGAAAATATATTACTTACAGCTAGAAACTTTAAGAATTATTTGCATCAGATTTATGAAATTGCCTTTGATATTATACTTCAAATGCAAGAATTCAGATGGCCTTTTTATTAAAGGTTTAACAATTTGTGAAGTATAGCTTATTCTGTAGGAGGGCTCAGTGCTTTAAGTTCACTGAGCTAAAACAAACTCAACTACCTGAAAGAGGATATGCAGACTGCAGGGAACAGGGGGGGAACGGTGAAGAATGGAGAGAAGCACAAAAATGGTCTTCTGCCTCACATATATATATATATGTACACTCAAAGCCTGAAGGGTTTGTTCTCTGGGTATGCCCTCACCAGTGTTCTCTCTTCCTACTTAAGAAATCCTTCCTTCTATTTACCTGAAAAAATCATGTGCAGGCAGCAATTTAGAAGCAGCATATTCTCAGTCTGAAGTGGAAAACTATATACCAAGCAACTGGGTGTAAGAGTTTCCCAAAACAGTTTGAGGGGGGAAAAGCTAATCCTGGATTGTTCCTCAGTTACATCTTCGATATAAGCTGGTTTTGTAGGGTGGCCTATCAAATAATCTTTAAAAATACTAGCAAAGCTCACTGAAGTATTACATGTACCAGAATATCAGGTGCAAAGAACTTAAAAGTTTCCAGGGAAAGCTGATTAAGTGGAAAAGATGATTCAAATGTCAACTTTAACACTGGATTTATCTTCCTAAAAGATGTCATGAGTCTAAGAACTAGGCTTTCACACCAAAACATCTACATTAACTACTCTGCATGTACATGAACTAAAATGTGGTGAGCATTAATATTCAACTAAAAAACTGTCTCTTGCATGGATAGGAAAAGGTCTAGCACATAAAAGCTGCTTTGATATCATTACTTTTCACATCAACCTCCCCCAACTTTAGGTAGAATGTAATACAGGTTAGGACAGGGTTTTTATCAGTTTTATTACTTAAAATCTATACATGCTTTTATGGACAGGGAAATTCCAATTCTACCCCATAAAACTGCATTGTACACCTTCAGACTTGGTTCTGTCTACACTCGAAAAAGGAAAGCTATCAAGATCTAAACAGCTAAACTGATTGCAAGGCTTTCATATGCCTACAATTATGAAGTAGTCTGAAGTCATCCTTCTAAACATTGTCAATATTGTTTCTAACTGATGCAAAACGAACAGATGAGAGAAAATACACCTGAGATCATAAAGAGTTTAAGTAACATCGCCTGAGACACTCCAAAACAGTAACTCCCTGTACTGCTTTCCTGCTGCAAAGAAAACAAAATTTGGGAAACCTATCCAAGGCTACAGCAGATTTAGTGCAATTCATGCTTCAGCTGAAGTACAAGTTCTACTTTTAGATTGTGTAGAGGTCCTCTTTAGCTGTTTGAGCTTGTCTGATCCTGAGGAGAGCCTTTTTTTGCAGAAGCCCAGATCTTTAGCTGTTCAAGACACCCATGAATGCTGGTGATATCATCCCAAGTATCATACACCCCAAATAAACACTAGAGACCTCTACATGCTTGATACATTCATGTTACATTCTCTGCAAATGAAAAGGAGAGTGAACAAACAGTTCATACACCTGACTAAATTAGGGGGGGGGACAGAAAAGTCTTGAAAGCATTCAGGTACAGACTTGACTGATGGTATTAACAACAATGGACAGGTAAGAACCACTTAAATGTAATTCAGTGCCTCTGGAAAGTTTGCAACACAGCAATTAGAAGAATGGACAGGTACTTTGACATTAAAAGCACTGGCTGTAGCTGCAGGCCAGTTCCAGTCTAGAATCCAACCTGCACTTGCTGACTGCTCGGTGACAGGTGCTAAGGTCAGCCCAGTGCATTCACCTCTGTATGACTGAATATAGCTGCAAGTAGCTTTTTGTTTATCTACTTATTCCATAGTCTCGCTTGTTATTCCTATGATTATGTAAAATATTAACACCACAAATCTGAACCAAGATAAAATGAGTATTGGAATCTCTCGTCTGGTTCTTAAGAAATCAGTCTAACGCTAACATCTACCAGCCAAAGGCTGTAGCAGCAGTACCTGTGCGTAACAATCAAAACTGTTTAGAACAACAACTGCACTCTGATATTCTTCTGGTTACTAATCTTTCCCTAACAAATTTAAGAGCTCTCCCATATTTTCCCTTTACACTAAGAAGTTTTAACTAACAATTTCCCATGTGGTACTTCATTAAGACAAGGATGAGTGATTAAGTAAGCAACAGGTGGATAATAAACACCTAAAAACCAAAAAAGTGCCATGTGATAGGCTGAAAGAGAGGAGTGTTCCTAAAGAAATCTAGTGGCAAGACTCACCTTTTATTAACAATCCTACCAATAATGTGACTGTACTCAGAATATCTGTAAATATAATTCAGTATGACGCAGAAGTAGTAAAAAGTAGGAAGAGCATACAGAAAACCAGAGTTGAAGACCCCGTGATGAAACGTAGAAAAATTTCAACTATTCTGCTCAAAGTTTATCAGTTCTAAATGCAGAAGCAAGGAAAAATACTAGAAACAAGGAGTTGCCTATGATGTGTCAAAGAAGCTCACAGAAACAGCTATAAACCCTTAATGTATCAAAGCACACAACAGAGAGAACAAAGCATTAGTACTTACCAAGACTTTGCACAAAAGACCTTCTCTGGAATACTACAGAAATTTTATCACTTTGTTTCAAGAACAGAATCATTTTAAGAACAGACATGTGCAGAGGAGTTATTTGCACTGACACAGAAGAGGACCAGTGAAGCACTTTTTAAGTTTCATCCATAGTGAAGAAGCATTTATTTAAGGGGGCAAAGAATTACTGAGGGTCATGTTGAAATAAAGTGAAAAATGCATGAAATAGCCACGAATAACACTTGAGAGGGCAAGGTTACTCATCATCAGAACAGCTTGGTTCTGAGCAGAGGGGGTAACAATTCTTTAAACAAAGTGGAATCTTGTCATCAGCTGATAAAAGGTATGCCAGGGGAGCAGGCAAAAGTAGAGGACTGCACACAACAATGGTTCTCATCTGCAAAGAGTTATCCCTAAACCAAACATAATCAATGTAAAACCTCACTACCAGTAATGCCAAAAGAAGCCTCCAATTCCATTTCTTTTGCACATCTTTATCCCAATTTACATTACACTCACTACTCCCCTGAATGTGAAAAGCCTTACCTCTGTTATCATTTTACAGCTTTTGCATGGTCCAATCTGGCTGAATAACTGAAGTATAAGAACTTCAGTCACGTCTCTGGAGAGGTTTCCTACATAGCTACACAAAGAAACAGAAAAACCAACATTTTAAACCAGGATTTTTCATTTTTTTCCAAATGAGGTGGTTACAATTTCCAAGTTTTACATGATCATAAAGAACTTTCTTTAAATAACCCAAGTATCTTAAAGGCAGCATTTACAAATTATTTCATGATGTAGTTTTAATGCAGCATTCACACGGTTCCCAAATTACCAAGTTGGCCACACAACTGAGAACATGAAGCTTGATTCAAGCATAAAACTGGACACTGACATTCAGTGTCAATCACCTCTTTAGAAGAGAAATGTCAAAGGCAGGAAGAAGCATTTCTCTAGAACTTTGGGTAGAACAAGGAATGCACTGGGTAAAGATGTTTTAAGTTCAACTTCCTAAGCACCTAATCAAGAGTACTTCTGATTTTGGGTAGGAATCCACATCTAACCCCCCTGTTAGCTCACCAGTAGTTCTCAAACAAATTGTGCTGCCTTCCAAGAGACCAATTCAATCTTTCTGTCTTCCTAAAAATCTGGAAAACCAGTCTACTCAGCAATTCAAGATAACTTCTGCAGCATTATGTCACAAGAATGCTCCACACAGCGCCAATCTCAACAGCTACCACCTCTGTAAAACTCCCCCAAATTTGAGTGTTATTTTAGTAACACACATGTTTCCTGATTTTTTGTACTTATTCCTGAATAAAATAAAAATCAGGAATAAGTAAAAAAAAAAAAAACTACTTATAAAACCATAGTAGTAACTCCAAGTTTTGAAATACCTATCAAGTTTACATAGCCCCAGATTTACCCAGATGGTCACAAATCCAATAGCAGAGTTATAGAGCTACTTCTGCTACACTTTGCACTCACAAGAAACAAAACCAGGCTACAGAAATGGCTGAAAAAGTCATGCACATAAAACTGAATTCCTAGAAGTGACTAATTTGTAATCAAATTGTAAACAAAGAGATCAGTTAAGAGAGGCTTGTCACAGCTACAGAACTCAGAAGTCATCAGCACAGGGGCATTCATCATATTTACAAGCCAGCCTGTCAAGACAAAGTATTCAAATGCAATCAATAACAGGAGCAAAAGTTTTGTGCTGAAACAAATAACATTTTGTTCCTTTTACTCTGATCTATTTCAGAATATCATAACAAAGCAAATTAAATACAGTCTAAGCTGTTAATGCACTACAGTGACCATAAACGTGGCATTTCTTAGGCTTTTAAGTATATCCTGTTAAGTGCACACTTCTTTTTCTTGACAGGCATCTCTTTAAAAACTCTGAACAAATTCTGTTTGACAACTGAGTTTTCATCCAGCCTCAGCAACACCAAAATGGACATTACTTGTTTTCACGTGAACACCATGCAGCGCATCAACAGATTTCTATGTTGTTAATCTTTCAGTGACTGAAACAGTTCTGCACTTTCTCACTCAGGACTCAAATGCTACATAGAAGCCACGGAGAATTTCTTCTGTATCACATCATCTGAATAGAGAAAGAGCCATGATAAGCCCTCACGTACTCGCTATTTTCTTACTCGGTATGTACAAATTAACAGAAGCTACACTTGCTTCATAACAACACAGGCTGCAGATCAGTGAAGTAAGTTAAAAACTGCAGAATTGTGTTAGATCCTTGACAGGACAAACTGCCTATTGCATTCATCTTTCAATTCTGTTCTGAAATACAGCAGTTAAACATTTATCCACACTTTCCTTCTGAAACCTTCACTAAATTTTTGTTAATCATTCACCAAGATTAAATTGTAAATTGCCAATAGTTTTAAAGGGTAATATTAACCTTTGCAGATACTACTAAAATCAGATGGAAAATATCATTGCCAGTAGAAGTTCCCTCAGAAAAGTGTCAGTACTGCTGGGAACTTATTACTAGTACTTGTTTCCTTTGCATGTTGTGGAACACTATTAACACCATGCCCTAACAGCATACCGAGATTAGGGCCTGCACAGCAGCAGTGACATGAAATGAAGTCCCATTAAAGTTACTGCTACTGAAAAATGAGCTATAGTAAGGAGTACAGTTAGCAGTACAGAAAAACCAAAATCTCAGTCTCTCCCATGCAATATTAATGTGCTTTTGGAAATGCAACAACTCTGAAAAACAATATGAAGAATTCCTCTTGATCTCATTTAAAAAGAAAAAAGTCATTGCTTATTAGTCTACTGAATTGAGATAATTTACACCAACTGCTAGGAGAGACACTAGGTGGTTTTCCAATACCACTATGTCTCTGTCAGGATGGTTGAGTGAGAACCCTGCATCACAAACCTGAGCTATCAAACAGGTTGCCTCTTCATAGAAAAGTCAGTGTAATTCTGAACCAGCTGACTGCCGGATTCAAGTGGCATGTGAAGTCCTAATGGCCCAATAATTCTCCACATGTATACACTGCCTTGATGTTTAATCTTACCAGAGTCAGAAGAAAATATCTTTCACAAGTTGCTAACACTCTGAAACTTGAGTAATACACATGCTAAGAATACTTCATAATAGAAAGTTCATGGAGCAAGAACAACATCCATAGAGACCTGAACTTCTTTAACTGCTTGTAAAATATGGGAATATAAACTTGTACAAATCTGCAACAATACACCAAATGGTAAGCTTTGATGGTTACTTTCATGCCCTTAAGTAGGTTGCAGTACAGTTAAAGACGACTTAAAAACCTTATAGAAGAAAACATCTTCAGTGTACAACACTCGAATACTACATCACCAAGGAAAGAAATAGATTCAACACATTAGACACAGAGACCTTTCTGGAAACACAAAACTTCCCTTAGTTGATGCTAATCACCCAACACAATGCCAGCCTATACTGGTGCTCCCCATTTCCCCCTTTCTAACTCAATTTACACATGGTATAATGTAACTTTCCATTCTACTTTATGAAACCAAAATAAGCAGAACGGCACCTAAAGAAAACCTACGGCTTTTAACAAGCCATTGTATGACATTTTTGGTTTGTTACATTCTAGAGGAGCTTTTATTCAAACTTGTTGAAAATTACAAAACCCCACAGAGAAGCACCACTTACAATACTTGTATACACTGTTGTCTTGCTTAATGTGACAGGACAGCAAAAGTGGTGGCTTTTTGCATACAGGTAACAGTATTTGTTCCCCCTACAAGTCTGAATAACTTAAATATCAATTAGTAAGCACATTAAAAAGCCACATGTATCTCTATCCATGTAAATCTATCTCCTGGTATAAATTTCAATATATTACACCTTTGAATGGTGCTGACAACACAACGAACAGCAAACTGCACTTGAAATCCCTAGTTCTTGTATATTATCCAAAGAATAAAAGAGGCAAATAATGAGTTTTAGAATTGAACTACTTGGCTTGAACAGAAAAAAACATCTTCTTGAGAAGGTAAATGGCATCCTGGCCTGGATCAGCAATAGTGTGGCCAGCAGGACCAGCAATAGTGTGGCCAGCAGGACCAGGGAAGTCCTTCTGCCCTGTACTCAGCACTGGTTAGGCCACACCTTGAGTACCATGTCTAGTTCTGGGCTCCTCAATTCAAGAGAGATGTTGAGGTGCTGGAAGGTGCCCAGAGAAGGGCACTGAGGTTGGTAAGTAGGCTGGAGCACAGCCCGGTTATGAGGCTGAGTGAGCTGGGGGTGTGCAGCCTGCAGAAGAGGAGGCTCAGGGCAGACCTCATTGCTGTCTATAGCTACCTGAAGGGAGGCTGTAGCCAGGTGGGGTTGGTCTCTTCTGCCAGGGACCCAGGGACAGAACAAGAGGACACAGCCTCAAGCTGTGCCAGGACAAGTTCAGGCTGGATGCTAGGAAGAAACTCTTCCCAGCAAGAGTGACTGGCATTGGAATGGGCTGCCCGGGGAGATTGTGGAGTCCCCATCCCTGGAAGTGTTTAAGAGGAGACTGAATGAGGCACTTAGTGCCATGGGTTAGTTGATTAGAAGGGTTAGGTGATAGCTTGGGCTTGATGATCCTAGAGATCTTTTCCAACCTGGTTAATTTTGTGATTCTGTGAATTAGGTTTTTATTGTGCCCTACACAGGCAGAAAATAAAGGGATATTTACAGCCACTACTTCTAGATCCATGAAACTCCCCTATATACTACTTGGAGGAAAGATAGCAAATATGTTTTCACACTCACAGACAACACACAAGAAACAGCAGATTTTGCATTTAAATGAAGACAATATGATAAGCAGTAAGGTAACTGATGTGGTGAAAAGCCCACAGAAATTGTAGCAGCATCTCTGCCTAGTACTAGTGAGCTACTGGAAATAAAATGATGCCAAGAAAAATCCACTCTGTAGACTCCACTAGCAGACAATATTCCTCTGCAAGAGAGCTGCAAGGAAGTAGAAGAGAATCCAGCTGCTGATTCAGTTACAAATTCCATGGCACCAAGAGCATAACAGAACAAAGCTAATGATACAACAACTTTTAGGTATTCAGTGACTGCTCATTAGGTTTTTTTAAAAACCATACAAATTTGGATCTCAGTGACAGCTGATAACATTGGCTTCCACTCTCATTAGAGTTGAGCTTCCACTTTCAAAGCAGAAAGAAGACTTTCATACGGCTTGTGATGGGAAGGAGACCTGGCAGAAACTCAGAAAACAGTTTTTGAGTAGTGTGTAAATAAAAAAAAGAGACCACAGCTCGTTTTACAACCAGCTAAAAAATGACACATTGTGACTCTTCCATATCACATTTCACTTGAGGACTGTTGCAAGTCCTACAAAGAGTCTACCTTTTCTCACGTTTCCAAATTGTTTAGAGCACTAAGGAAAAGAATTTGGCAGAAAATGTTGAATGTTATTATTCAGATTTCTATACAGACCTACTACTTATGAAATATGAGAAATGAAATTACAAATGCTGTAGATTTTCTATATTAAGCCTCAGAAAATATTTCAAATTCTTAGAGGTTCATGACTGAAAACAACCTAGCAGCCCTGTAAGTGCTGCAAATGGAAACAATTATTATTCCTAAGATATTTAGGGTGGACATAAATATTTAAGTGAACAGTGAAAGGATTTTCCTTTTTAGAATTAAAAAACCTGCTTGCAAGTATTAAAAAAAAAATCCTTTCTAGCCTAAAAGTTTAGTTTTTTCTATCTGGGAAGAATAAATTAAATACTCAAGACATTTATAAAACACCACTTAAAACTAGCAACCAACTGCTTATGCACGTGGTCAAGTGGCTACTGAAACAAACTGTTCTTCACCTACTTTCCCCAACCCTGTAAAAAACAAACAAACAAACAAAACCAAGGAGTTCAACTCACAATATTATTAGCTGTTCTTGGGAGCCAGTGAGTTTCATTTATCAGAACTGCTCTACAGAAGAAGTATCCCCCAGGATAATACTCTTTAAAACACAACTCCCAGTCCTAATTGTAAAGGTATTTCAGATAAAAGTAGGGACAAGAGTGAGATGTTAGAAATGCTAGAGCAGAACTCTGTTCTATGATGAAATTAATCAAATAATTACAAGAAAGTTTACCCACATGACTGTAGTTACTACAAAGCTATTAGGAAATGAATGTATATGTTGTTTATTAGTTTGACAAATTAAACAGAGCATCATGTGTGCAATAAAACACCTTGGGCAGCTGTAGAGAAGCTGTTTCAGTCAGTACCTACACCTCTTGTCAGTACCTATGGATGCACTAGTGAAAAGAACTCACTTCTGTGTAGTAGCAACATTTGTTAGCAATAAGAGAGCCCCTGAAAACTCGCTCTAGGTGCAAGACAGCCCCTGAAAACTCGCTCTAGGTGCAAGAGAGCCCCTGAAAACTCGCTCTAGGTGCAAGAGAGCCCCTGAAAACTCGCTCTAGGTGCAAGAGAGCCCCTGAAAACTCGCTCTAGGTGCAAGAGAGCCCCTGAAAACTCGCTCTAGGTGCAAGAGAGCCCCTGAAAACTCGCTCTAGGTGCAAGAGAGCCCCTGAAAACTCGCTCTAGGTGCAAGAGAGCCCCTGAAAACTCGCTCTAGGTGCAAGAGAGCCCCTGAAAACTCGCTCTAGGTGCAAGAGAGCCCCTGAAAACTTGCTCTAGGTGCAAAGCATGTATTTTTAAAAAAGAGGAGCCAATCAGAAAAGGAGGAATCCTGTAAATAAACCGAAGTAAAACACTGTGTTAACTTTGCCCTTTTCCCTCCTCTCATTCTAAAGCAACACTCTGAAAATTCTATCCACTCTCAGGGCCAAGTAAACTCAGATCATTTCAGCAGTCAACAAAAAAAGCATTCAAGATATGCTTATTTAAAGTATGCATCTCAGGGAACAAGTACTAAGTTAAGTACTTATACTACATCACAAACAAGCTAAAAGAACTTGCAGGCACAGGAAGGAGAAAAACACAAACTGCCTGGAAAAGCTTTAAATGCCAAGTCATCATTTTGGTAGTAGAAACAAAACTCACGAGATACATTACTTTGTTTCAGTAGTTTCTCTAAAGTGCCCTTCAACCCAAATTACCTTTGAAAGCCTTCCTGAAGGCTACCGTCCCCAAACCTAAAGAGACAAGGATTTCATCTGCACTGTCTTGAGCGGTGTTTCTCATAGGGGCAGCCTGAACCTTGAGATTGCCTTTCTTATATGGACGGCTTGAATCTTGAATTGTTTATACAGCACCTAACATCCTTTGGCAACTGGAAACTGAAAATCTATCCGCTAGTTGTAATAATCCCAAACAGAATTACGTGCTCTCAACCATACATACATACATACTACTCCTTCCCCCCTAAGTCAACAGGACAAAGAAAGCCCATCAAAACAATACTACAGAGTTGAACTCAACATCAGGAAAGAAAGCTCAAACGTATGTTTTAAATCAGAAAGCAGATGACAGCCACCAAGTGATTAAACACTGCCTAGAAAGACACGGCCAACGTATAGTCATTTTTTTTCCCAGGGCCCAAAAGGCTGTTACTGAACCACACGGTAAAATACTGGAGGGAAAAGCAATTTCTCCTCTCTGCCCGCTATAGAGTCTTGGTTTACGGCGTTTCCCATTTCACCCACCGCAGGCAGAACACAAAGAACTTTTCTACCGCCGGGACCGCTGCGAAGGGGACCCGAGGACGGCCGACCCGACCCGTTCCCCTTGGCGCCGGCCCCGGGAGAGGCTTGTGCCCGCAGGCCGGGCAGCGCGGCTGCCTCTGACCTACACGACACCCCCCTCCGCCCCCAGCAGTGGGGGTCTGGATACAGACCTACTTAAAGCCCGAATCCCCTTGCCGCCACGACGGCGGCAGCTCCGGTTTCCCCCCGAATTGGCGCAACGCAAGCCGTCTCCGCTGCTGGCAGCTACGCTTTCCCGTGCTGCCCGGTCTCCTCTCCCCTCTCTGCGCTCCTCGGCCGACACCCGCTTCCCCTCCACACGGCCAGCTCCGGACCCCGCTCCCCATCCCTCCCGCACACGGTCTGCCCTACGCCACACTTGGCTCCTCTCCTGCCCGCCACCTCCTCCCGCTCTCCCGGGACCCTCTCGCCCTCCGCGCCCCCCTGGCCCCGCTTCCCCCACCCCCATCGCGGCCCGGCCACGCACGCCTGCGGGAGCGCATCCCGCTCCCCGCCTCGCCTTGCCGCCCGCCCAGCCCTCGCCGCCTCAGGGCCACTGAGGCTCACTCCACCCCCAAAGCATCTGCACCGCCGCGGCCCCGCGGCAACCCCGCGGCCCCCTCCCCACTTACAGGGTCCTGGGCTGCCCGTCGTCTTCCATAATGGTGAGTGAGTGCCGCTCTCAGCTGCACCCGGGGGCAGCGCCGGAGGGGGGCTCCGCTGCGCAGGGAGGCGAAGGGAAGGTGAGGGTGAGGGCCCCGGCTCCCCCCGCTCCGTCTCGTCCCCTCGCCAGGTCCCGACACCGCAGCCCGAACAGCGGAGGGAAGAAGCACCACAAAATGGCCGCCGCCACCAGACACTCAGGAAGCCGCGCTCCGCGCAGCCGCGCCCCGCCGGCCCGCTACCCTTTCGGACCGGATCCTCCCGCCCGGGCCCCGCCGCCGCGCCGCGGAGCGCTGTGGGGATCGTAGGCACCCACCGGGACGGGGCGGAGGGACGGAGAGCAGAGAGCACCGCCCTTCTGGGTGCTGTAGTCTTCCGGCCGCGCACCCCGACGCGGCCCAGCGGGAGCTGGGCGGGGAGGAACTACCACTCCCAGCATGCCGGGCGGGAGCGGGGCGGGCAGCGCGGCGCGGATTGGCTGCCGGCAGCCCGGGAAGGTTCGCCGCTGTGCGCCGCCGCCTCCCGCCAGTGCCGGGCCGAGCGCAGCGGGGTCCTGCTGCAGCTGCAGGCGCGGGCCTGTCCCCTTGAGTGCCGCCAGCGTCGGCCTCCAGCAAGAGCTGGAAGAAGCCTGTGCTGAGTTGTAGGCCGCTGTGGGTTTCGTTGGGGAGGGGCAGTGATGGCCGAAGTCGGCGCTGAATGAGGAATAAAGCGAGACGGTACCCCTCAGCAGGTCGCCCTGCAAATACCGGTTGCACCCCCTTATGCCTGCCTGAGGGGCATCTGATTTGTACGTCTTCACCAGCACTGCCAGGTCACCACTAGGCTATGTCCCTAAGTGCTACATCTACACATCTTTGGAATCATAGAATCATAGAATGGTTTAGGTTGGAAGGGATCTCAAAGGTCATCCAGTTCCAACACCACCACCACCCCCTGCCATAGGCAGGGACACCTCCCACTAGAACAGGTCTCTCAAGGCCCCATTCAATCTGGCCTTGAACACCTCCAGGGAGGGACCATCCACAGCCTCCTTGGGTGATGGATCTCCCTGAGGTGGAGGCTCCACACTGCCCTAGGCAGCCTGTTCCAACACCTGGCCACTCTTTCAGTAAATACATCTTTCATGACGTCCTCTGAAGCAACTTGACTCCACTTCTTCTCACCCTATCACTTGTTACTTGGGAGAAGAGGCTGACCCCTGCCTTGCCCCAGCCTCCTTCCAGGGAGCTGTAGAGAGTGAGAAGGTCCCTTTGTGTGGCTGTTTGAGTTAAGATTTCTAGCTCAGACACAAAAAAAAATGGGAACAGAGAAACTTAGAAGTGGAAGCTCTGAGTGGAGAAGTGAACATTCCAGGGATAGGCCTTGTAATAGCAACAATGGATAGGTTAATATCACAGTATCACACTATCACAGTATCATCAGGGTTGGAAGAGACCTCAGAGATCATCAAGTCCAACCCTTTACCACAGAGCTCAAGGCCAGACCATGGCACCAAGTGCCACGTCCAGTCCTGCCTTGAACAGCTCCAGGTAGGGCGACTCCACCACCTCCCCGGGCAGCCCATTCCAGTGCCCAATGACTCTCTCAGTGAAGAACTTTCTCCTCACCTCCAGCCTAAATCTCCCCTGGTGCAGCCTGAGGCTGTGTCCTCTTGTTCTGGCGCTGGCCACCTGAGAGAAGAGAGCAACCTCCTCCTGGCCACAACCACCCCTCAGGTAGTTGTAGACAGCAATAAGGTCTCCCCTGAGCCTCCTCTTCTCCAGGCTAACCAATCCCAGCTCCCTCAGCCTCTCCTCATAGGGCTGTGCTCAAGGAGCATCGAGAGCTTTATGTCTGGAAGCACAGCTTGGACTTTCCTCTTGCTGCTTCTGCTGCATCCACTGCTATCTTCCTCCACCGCTGTTTTCGCTGCTGCTGCTGCTTTGCTGCTGCTTGACCCCTTCCCCATCTTCCTTAGGGTTATTGTATTTCTGTAGTAGTTTATTCTTTTTATACTGTTATATGTAGTTCAAACTGTACAAAGCTACAATTTCATTTTTTCTCAGACTTTCCAAAATTCTGAGCAGTGCTGCAGGCTGGGGACTGAGTGGCGGGAGAGCAGCCAGGCAGAAAGGGACCTGAGGGTGCTGGTAAATAGTAGGTTGAACATAAGCCAGCAGTGTGCCCAGGTGGCCAGGAGAGCCAATGGCATCCTGGCCTGCATCAGGAACAGTGTGGCCAGTAGGACAAGGGAGGTTATTCTGCCCCTGTACTCAGCACTGGTCAGGTACTGTGTCCAGTTCTGGTCCCATCAATTCAAGACAGATGTTAAGGTACTGGAACATGTCCAGAGAAGGGCAACAAAGCTGGTGAGGGGGCTGGAGCACAGCCCTGTGAGAGGAGGCTGAGGGAGCTGGGGGTGTGCAGCCTGAAAAAGAGAAGGCTCAGGGCAGAGCTCATTGCTGTCTATGACTACCTGAAGGGAGGTTGTAGCCAGGTGGGGTTGGTCTCTTCTGCCAGGCAAGCAGCAATAGAAGAATGGGGACACACTCTGAAGTTGTGGCAGGGGAGGTCTAGGCTGGATGTTAGGAGGAAGTTCTTCACAGAGAGTGATTGGCATTGGAATGGGCTGGCCAGAGAGGTGGTGGAGTCACTGTCCCTGGAGGTGTTCAAGAAAAGCCTGGATGAGGCACTTAGTGCCATGGTCTAGTTGACTGGCTAGGGCTGGGTGCTAGGTTGGACTGGATGATCTTGGAGGTCTCTTCCAACCTGGCTGATTCTATGATTCTATGATTCTATGACACTTTACTGGGGGAGGGACCCACTCTAACCCACCACACCTCGGCCTCCTTTTGTCTAGGCTAAACAACCCCAGTTCCCTCAGCTGCTCCTCAGACTTGTGCTCTAGACCCTGCACCAGCTCTTCCTGGGACACACTCCAGCACCTCAAATGGAACCCAGTATTCCAGGTGTGGCCTCACCAGTGCTGAGTACAGGGGAACAATCATTCTCCTAGTCCTGCTGGCCATACTCCTTGTGTTACTGCATGTTGCCCTCAGAAGCAAAGTCCATGATTACATACCCTGCATGCACACTACCAACAACAGAGCCTGCCTGCCTTCAGGCACCACAGTGTGCAAATACTTTCAGTTGTAAAGATCATCATGGTTACGAGATGTGCAATGCTTAAGGGGCTCACCAAGAGCAAAGACTATGGCTGAACAGGGCTGTCCATCTCATTCAGTTCTACAAATACCATAATGAGGTGTTCCAGAGGAAACATACTCTAAGAGCACCATTATACAGGATCATTAAACCAACAGAATAAAGCACTATTAATTAGCACTTAGAACTCCAAAGAGAGGGGGTACCACAAAGCAGAACTCAGTGCCAGCAACTGGGACTCAGGGCAAATGACAATGGAGTGGTGGTGATGTCTCAGAGTAGTTTTGAAGGAAAAAGCCTTGTGCATTTGTCAGTGATTTCAGCAGAGGCATCAAGCAATAGTTTCTGGAAGTTCTTTTCCTGGAAGTGCTCTCTTTTTAACATCAAACATAAAACTCCTTGCTAACATCTTGCTTTGAAAATAGTAGTGATTAAAAATAAAAAGGTTTAACAGAGGAATTTTTATGGTAGTTTTTCTTTAGCCAATGAGAATCACAGAATCACAGAATGTTAGAGGTTGGAAGGGACTTCAAAAGAAGACCTCGAAAGGCACCTCATCTAGTCCATCACCACCACCCCCTTGCCAAAGCTGGATCACCTATACCAGATAGAAGTTAAGTGAGGAATTGTCAGTGAGGACAGAGATCAGAATAGCTCTGCATGGGCAGAGTACAAATATCCTCACATGCAGTTACTGCAGAATAATCACAACACTCTTACCCTGGAAGAAATTCCATTTGTGTGCATATTGAATGTTCAAGTAGTCTAAAATACTCTCCCTCTTCCAAAATAGTCACACCGTGGAGCACACTGCCTATATTCTTACCAAAACAGCTATTTTCATGCCTGCTGCTCACACAGTAATGTTTCCCTATCTTTAACTTTAACAGGCAAGACTGTTGCCAGGCATGTATTTCTGGAACAAGCTATTTTAGCTGGTGGATGTGGATATAGGTGGCTTAAGTTAACTTTTTGACACGTGTTAAAATCTCAGAAAGTCACCTACATAAAAACCACAGAAGGTTGACTACCGAAAGAATTGCTGGAATTCTCTGGCCGTGGGTTGGGAATAGCCAAAGATCTGCATGTAAAGACTCTGCATATCCAGGAGGGATCAAAATGATGTGTTTTTTTTTTTGTCAGAGATTGCCACTGGGAACTTCAGTGGAAGGAGGCAGGAACAACAGGGAGAGAGGTGATGGCTACTGGTGGTGTGGATAAACAGCAGCAGTGTATTGCTTTCAAGTGGCCTGCGCTGTGCCCTCCATAGACCTAAGTCTGTGACCTGATATCAAACACATTCCTACAGTGTAGGCAAGATTGACTTCTGATGCAAAGCATCCAAGTGTAAGGTTCTGCACCTGGGTCAGTACAATCCCAAGCACAGCTCCAGGCTGGATGGCGAGTGGCTGAGAGCAGCCCTGAGGACAAGGACCTGGGGGTCTGGGGTGATGAAAAGCTCAACATGAGCCTGCAGTGTGAGTGCAGCCCAGACAGCAACCCTGTGCTGGGCTGCAGCAAGAGCAGTGTGGGCAGCAGGGCAAGGGAGGGGATTCTGCCCCTTGGCTCTGCTCTCCTCACACCCCACCTGGACTACTGTGAGCAGTCCTGGAGCCCCCAACACAAGAAGGACATGGAACTGTTGGAGCCAGTCCAGAGGAGGCCACGAAGGTCCTCAGATGGCTGCAGCAGCTCTGCTACAAGGACAGGCTGAGAGAGTTGGGGCCCTGCAGCCTGGAGAAGAGAAGGCTTTGAGGAGACCTTGGAGTGGCCTTCCAGTATCTGAAGGGGGCTAGAGGAGGTCTGGGGAGGGACTATTGACAAGGTCTGGTAATGACAGAATAAGGGCTAATGGGTTTAAACTGGCAGAGGAGAAATATAAACTGGATGTTAGGAAGAAGTTGTTTGCAGTGAGGGTGGTGAGACACTGGCACAGGTTGCCCAGGGAGGTTGTGGCTGCTCCCTCCCTGGAGATGTTCAAGGCCAGGTTGGATGAGGCCTTGAGTGACCTGTTCTAGTGGGAGAGGGGATTTGAACTGGATGATCTTTGAGGTCTCTTCCAACCTGAACCATTCTATGATTCTACTCTTTTGGACAAATTAAGCAGAGTACCATGAAGAGGTGAGGCTGAGAGAATGCTTCTTAAACCTGCTTCAGATAGGACCACAGTGCTCTGAGTTACAAACATCAGGGAACAGGAATCAGGTGGGTGCAGCCCAGCTACTAGGAGCATTAAGTGCAGGTGTAAGAGAGCTGTGTCCAGACTGCAGGGTTCTCGTCTTAAGGTCAATCAAATACTGTCAGCTGAAACTGTTTCACAACAGATTTTTGATTGAAACAAATCCCTGGATTCTTAACCAACCACCTATGTTGGAGTGGGAGGGTGTGGGGGGATGTTGGGACTGGATGAACTTTGAGGTCACATCCAACCTAAACCATTATATGATTCTATGATCTGTGTGGCACTCAGGAGAGCCTGCGTGGGGAACTACAGACTAACCAACAGCGCAGCAGGACTTCACTCTGCTCTGCAGGTCAGGTAAAATGTGCTACTGGATCTGTGTGAGCCATACCTGTCAGTCTGAAGTCACAGTATCACAGTATTATTAGGATTGGAAGAGACCTCACAGATCATCAAGTCCAACCCTTTACCACAGAGCTCAAGGCCAGACCATGGCACCAAGTGCCACGTCCAATCCTGCCTTGAACAGCTCCAGGGACGGCGACTCCACCACCTCCCCGGGCAGCCCATTCCAGTGTCCAATGACTCTCTCAGGGAAGAACTTTCTCCTCACCTCCAGCCTAAATCTCCCCTGGCGCAGCCTGAGGCTGTGTCCTCTTGTTCTGGCGCTGGCCACCTGAGAGAAGAGAGCAACCTCCTCCTGGCCACAACCACCTCTCAGGTAGTTGTAGACAGCAATAAGGTCACCCCTGAGCCTCCTCTTCTCCAGGCTAAGTCTTGGCACAGTACATGCAAATTAGCAATGCCTCCTGATATACTCCATGGGCTAAAAGAGTGAATGAAGCTACAAACAATTTAATTCCATATGCTGCTCTGAGGACAGGTTTAATATCCTGTCATATACTATTGACCCACACCTATCAAAACAGCATCAAATGCCACTCCCCTCTTCCCTGAAAAAAAAAACCACATTGCTCTAGAGCTTTATCAAAGTTTCACACCAGCTGTTCTCATTCCATGCCCTTTAAAGCATGTTTTTCTCTGCTCTTGTTTATTGTTTAGTGGTTTTGGTGTTTGCTTTTTTTCAGCATTGCCTGTGAAACTGTTTAAAAAGTAATAAGCCAGAAAGGTCATGTCAGAAGATACACATGTCTGGATGTGTCTAAAACATGACCTACCTATAATCTGATCTATCTAAAAAGCCATATTTATACCTAGCTATTCCTTTCTATTTTTCTTCCTTCCTATCTATCTATCTATCTATCTTTCTATCTATCAATCTATCCTTTCTTTCTTTCTTTCTTTCTTTCTTTCTTTCTTTCTTTCTTTCTTTCTTTCTTTCTTTCTTTCTTTCCATCTATGATTCTATTTTTTTATCTATCTTTCTGTTTTTCTTTCTGTTTTTCTATGTATGTATGTATGTATGTATCTATCTATCTATCTATCCCTCCTTCTATCTATCTATCTATCTATCCATCCACCCATCTTTCTATCTATCCTTCCTTTTATCTATCCATCTTTCTATCTATTCTCTGTCTATTTTTCTATCTATCTATCCATCCATCCTATCTATCTATCTATCTATCTATCTATCTATCTATCTATCTATCTATCATCCATGCATCTGTCTATCTATCCTCTATCTTTCTATTTTTCTGTCTATCTATCCATCCATCCTTCTATCTATTCTATCTATCCATCTGTCCATTCATACTTCTATCTACCTATCCATTAGTGCCATGGTCTAGTTGACTGGATAGGGCTGAGTGCTAGGTTGGACTGGATGATCTTGGAGGTCTCTTCCAACCTGGTTGATTCTATGATTCTATGATCTATCTATCTGTCTATCTATCCTCTATCTTTCTATTTTTCTATCTGTTTATCTATCCATCCATCCTTCTATCTATCTATCTATCTATCTATCTATCTATCTATCTATCTATCTATCTATCTATCATCCATGCATCTGTCTATCTATCCTCTATCTTTCTATTTTTCTGTCTATCTATCCATCCATCCTTCTATCTATTCTATCTATCCATCTGTCCATTCATACTTCTATCTACCTATCCATTAGTGCCATGGTCTAGTTGACTGGATAGGGCTGAGTGCTAGGTTGGACTGGATGATCTTGGAGGTCTCTTCCAACCTGGTTGATTCTATGATTCTATGATCTATCTATCTGTCTATCTATCCTCTATCTTTCTATTTTTCTATCTGTTTATCTATCCATCCATCCTTCTATCTATTCTATCTATCCATCCATCGATCTATTCTATCCATCCATCCATCCATTCATACTTCTAACTATCTATCTATCTATCTATCTATCTATCTATCTATCTATTCTCTATCTTTCTATTTTTCTATCTATCCATCCATCCTTCTATTCTATCTATCTATCCATCCATTCCTACTTCTACCTATCTATCCATCTATCTGTTTATCTATCCTCTATCTTTCTATTTTTCTATCTGTCCATCCATCCATCCATCCATCCATCCATCCATCCATCCTTCTATCTCTTCTATCTATCCATCTATCCATTCATACTTCTATCTACCTATCCATCTATCTGTCTATCTATCCTCTATTTTTCTATTTTTCTATCTGTCTATCTATCCATCCATCCTTCTATTCTGTCTATCCATCCATCCATTCATACTTCTATCTATCCATCTATCTATTCTCTATCTTTCTATTTTTCTATCTGTCTATCTATCCATCCATCCTTCTATTCTATCTATCTATCTATCCATCCATTCATACTTTTACCTATCTATCCATCTATCTGTCTATCTATCCTCTATCTTTCTATTTTTCTATCTGTCCATCCATCCATCCATCCATCCATCCATCCATCCATCCATCCATCCTTCTATCCCTTCTATCTATCTATCTATCTATCTATCTATCCATCCATCCATCCATCCATCCATTCATACTTCTACCTATCTATCTATCCATCTATGTGTTTATCTATCCTCTGTCTTTCTATTTTTCTATCCACCCATCTATTCATCCTTCCTTCCATCTATCTATCCATCTGTCTGTCTGTCTCTCCAGATCAGTAAATAATGTCACACCTTTGGCCTTTAGGCAGTAAGTCAGAAGCATTTTCTGGTGTTAGGATGGTTTCCTGTGCTCACAACTCCAGGAGCCGATGCAGGGTGACAGGTGAGGTGCTGCAAGGCAGAACGGCCTTGCGGTGCCTGCTACTGCCTAGCATCAATCATGTGCATCAGTGTCCTAACTGCCAGGTCCCTGACAGCACAAATACTTTTGTTTAATGCAGCAGTAACAAAGACTTTGCTTTTTTTTCTTTTTCTTTTTCTTTTTTAATGCAGGAAAAATTATTTTCTAGAGTTTCAGCTTCCCAGACTGTATTAATTTAAACTTCCAGCACTGATGCTTCTGGTTTATCTTGTTAGTTGTTCATACTGTTCCTACGATAATGGGGGGAGAATTTGTTCCAAACGACTCCAAAATGAATGACTACCAAAAATGCTTAGTAATTTTCTTAAACCACATCATTCTTTTCCGTGGGTGAAATGAAGGAGGCCTTTGGTAGGGATCCAGCATTAGTTCCTTACAGCAGTTCAGGGTGTCACAGAAAGCTTTACCAAAGAGTGACCTCATTCATGTTCATAACTATGTGAAGCGTCGGTGCCAAGAGGATGGAGCCAGGCTTTGCTCACTAATGCCCAAGGACAAGGGGCAATGGGTGGAAGCTGAGGCATGGGAAGTTCCTTGGAAACATAAGGATTTTTTTTTCCCTGTGAGGGTGACAGAACACTGGATCAGTGTTCAGGTTGACTAATTTTAAGATGTTTCTTTCTTATCAATATCAGAGGATCATAGAAGCAACCAGGTTGGAAGAGACCTCCAAGATCATCCAATCCAACCTAGCACCCAGCCCTAGCCAATCAACCAGACCATGGCACCAAGTGCCTCATCCAGGCTTTTCTTGAACACCTCAAGGGACGGGGAATCCACCACCTCCCTGGGCAGCCCATTCCAATGCCAATCATTCTCTCTGACAACAACTTCCTCCTAACATCCAGCCTATACTTCCCCCAGCACAACTGGAGACTGTGTCCCCTTGTTCTATTGCTGGTTGCCTGGGAGAAGAGACCAACCCCACCTGGCTACAACCTCCCTTCAGGTAGTTGTAGACAGCAATGAAGTCACCCCTGAGCCTTCTCTTCTCCAGATTAAACAACCCCAGCTCCCTCAGCCTCTCTTTGTAGGGTTTGTGCTCCAGGCATTTCACCAGCCTTGTTGCCCTTCTCTGGACACCTTCCAGCACCTCAACATCTCTCTTGAATTGAGGGCCCCAGAACTGGACACAGTACTCAAGGTGTTGCCTGATCAGTGCTGAGTCCAAAAGATTGTCCAAAAGATTGCAAATACATCTGTCAGTTGATTGTAACTGGAGCTCTCCATTGATTAAAGGATGCTGTTTTACTTACAAACCAGTGTCAGAGGATCAACCACAGGGTCTAGATGGCACTTGCCAGGGTTAAAGAATTATTTGACAGTCCATCAGCAAAGTCAGCTAAGTGACACCCTGTAACTTTAGTACCTGAGAATTAGGTCAAACCAAGAGGATCTTGGAGGAAGAGATCCAGGAGGATGGAGTCAGCCTCTTCTCGGTGATGCCCAGTGACAAGACAAGGGGCAATGGGTGGAAGTTGAGGCATAGGAGGTTCCCAGTGAACATGAGGAAGATTTTTTTTCCCTGTAAGGGTGTCAGAGCACTGGAACAGGCTGCCCAGGGAGGTAGTGGATTCCCTCTCTCTGGAGATATTCAAGACCCATCTGGATGCATTCCAGTTTGGTCTGCTCTAGGTGATCCTACTCTGGCAGGGGGGCTGGGCAAGATGATCTTTTGAAGTCCTTTCCAGCCCTGACATTCTAGGATTCCATGATTCTATGATCTGATTGTTGGACAAACACAACCAAGGCAATGGACTGAGTGCTGTACTGCCAGGATCAGCTTTTCAGCTCTGCAGCTGATACTTGACTGTGCAAAAGATTTTTCCAAGAGCTCCATATGCCATTTAATGAGAGCTAACACCATCCACGTGGTGTTTTGCTGCTCTAAGGCACTGCTTTGCTGCCTTTTTTCAATGAATCATTTCTTACTAACAAGAACTTCCAGCAAAATTGTATTTAATTACATTTATATTATAAACAGAAAGCTGAAACTTAACTCTGCAGATAAATTTATTGTCTCACATCTCCTGCCAAACCAGCAATATTTTGAAGTAAGATGTGGCAATTCTCACCTGAAGCTGCCAGCAAACAAAGTCTCTCAGATGCTCCAAGTCCCACTGTTTCAGCACACCTATCACTGACAAGGCAGGAAACATTAGGAACCAAATGACAAAGATATCAAATGATAAAGGAATGAAATGAGAAATTAAGACAGCATTTATGATCTGTGGGCACAAAGTTATCTCTGTTTTCCAGCACCACTCAGCTTATCCCAGTGGCCAGCTGGTGGTACAAACATTCCCTGCAAACAGTTTTCACTAACTATAGACTCCAGCGAGGGAATTGTTTTGGAGCAGCCTCTTGATTTATCTCTTTGTTGGAGCAGCTTATCTAAGAGAACTTGTTAGCTTGCATACCTTATTCTTAATTACATGCAGCCAGGCTGGAAGCTGGGCTGTGGCAGGGAAATTTTGCAGAGGTGGTTTGCCAGCTTGTCTTCACCTCAGCTCTCACATCAAATCAAATCACTTTTTACCTTTCACTTTTTTACTCTTCAGAACCTGCATTTTACAGATTTGTGGAGGCAATCAAGATGCAACAAAGGTTCAAGGGTCTAATGATTGCCTTAATCCATTGGAGGTCTACTCAATTTAAGAAAGATGTTGAGGTGCTGCAATATGTCCAGAGAAGGGCACCAAGGCTGGGGAGGGAGCTGGAGCACAGCCCTGTGAGGAGAGGCTGAGGGAGCTGGGGGTGTGCAGCCTGCAGAAGAGGAGGCTCAGGGCAGAGCTCATTGCTGTCTACAACTACCTGAAAGGAGGCTGTAGCCGAGTGGGGTTTGTCTCTTCTCCCAGGCACCCAGGGACAGAACAAGAAGACACAGCCTCAAGCTGTGCCAGGGCAGGTTTAGGCTGGATGCTAGGAAAAAGTTCTTGCCAGCAAGAGTGATTGGCATCGGAATGGGCTGCCCCGGGAGGTGGTGGAGTCGCCATCCCTGGAGGTGTTTAAGAGGAAGCTGGATGAGGCACTTGTTCAGTTAACTCGAAGGTGTTAGGTGAGAGGTTGAATCTCTAAGGTCTTTTCCAACCTGGTTAATTCTGTGATTCTGTGAAAGGTAGAGCAAGCTACCCTAGGAAAACAATGTGAAATTAGGAATAGGGACACCCTGGGAAACAAGCCAGTGAAGCCTCTGGCACAGCTGCTTTCCCAGAAACAAGAAGGAAGGTACAGGGCAGGGGGAGGGGAATGTGTGGCACAGCACACTTCTGTGACTTCAGCTGCTGAGAGCATCTTTGAGAGGGGCTACTCCCAGCTAGCACAACCCAGTGCAGCAGTGACACTGCTGAGAAGCAGGGGGGAGGAAACAAGACCTAAACACAGTCTTTTCTTGTTCTCCAGCACCCTCACTTCAGCAGCAAGACGGTTAGCCTTGACATGCAGCCTCCATTAAATCTAATTACTTTCATTTGTGTTCTTTAACAGATCAAATTATCCTTCCAAAGAGCAGGTGCAGTGCAACTTCAGATAGGAAAGCTCTTGGGTGTGTAATACAAACACCTGGGGCTGCCAGCCCTTGGCCAGAGTCTAGTTGATTGGATAGGGCTGGGTGATAGGTTGGATTGGATGATCTTGGAAGTCTCTTCCAACCTTGTTGATTCTATGACTCCTCTCAGCAAACTGGGACTTAGCACAGAATTATGGCAAACACCCAGGAAGGAAGCCTGAACTTAAATCCAATCTCAAGAACATAGTTCCCACTCCTGACCACAGGGGTTTGGTTTGGCTTTTTTGTTTTATCTTACCCACCAGAAACCAACACCTAAATGAAATGCATTTAGGTTTTATCTGATGCAGCTGAGAGGTTGACATTTACAAGGAGAGAGGGTTAAGAGCTGAGCTACTTGAATTTTGCAACTGCTAAGCACACACACACAGAGACATACCCAAGCCTCTTTCCTCACAGCAGGCAGGGAGGAGACCAGAGCTAGGTCAGGATGGGAGCTGAGCAGTGTAAACTAATTAACAGCAATGCATAGGTGAATGGAAAAAGAACAGTCAAAAGATTAAAAGCTTTGAAAGTGAGAAAACTCAATGAAGGCTCAGTTTCCTGCATCAAAATGCTCATTTATTTTAGCAGCACTGACATGTTCTCTTATTTTAATGTCAGTTACCTTTTTCTAAGTGAAAGGAACCTTACCTACAGGTCAATACAAGAAGAGTCAAGTTGGTTTCTTTCAGGTACCTCACTGGCCCCATCATTCTTCTAAGCCATCTGGTTGTAATCACAGAAAGCAGGAGGAACTGCAAGTAAGGAAAGAAGCAAATTACCTTTCAGCTTGATGTCCCAGGTAAACATTCCTCCCACCCTTTGTCTTACAGTTTAAGCAGGAGGCTGTGAGAATCCCAAAGACCTCTTCATTGACTGCTCCCACATAACTCCTCTGAGCTGCAAGTGTTTCTCACATGGAAGTATAACTTCATCAGGAAGCATCTAGGGCCTTCACACATCCAAAGGTCATCCCTCCAAAAATAAACATAAAGATGCTGCCAGCTTAATGAAAGTTTACTTCAAATGCCATGCAGAATTTGTCATCTCCTTGTCAACTCTTCCTTTGCAGCCAGAAAACACACACACACACACACACACACATTAAAATAAAGGAAGCCCTTCCATTGTGTCACACTGCTCCTATTTGATCATAGTCTAAACTCAGAAAAAAATATTGGATGTGATCCCACAGGAGCAAAATGTGGTCTGACAAAATCAGAGAGCTAAACACACAAATAGGTTGATGCAGATTTGCTTCCCCCCAAGCTACCAAAAAGACACTTTGAAGGACTTGCTGGGTGGAGTACTGCTGGGTAAGGAATTGGCTAAAGGGTAGCATGCAGAGAATTGTGATCAAGGGCACAATGTCCACCTGGAGACCAGTGCCAAGTGGCATCCCTCAGAGGTCAGTGCTGGGACCAGTGCTGTTTAACATCTTTGTCAGCGACATGGGTGGAGCAATGGAGGGCACCCCCAGCATGTTTGCAGATGGCACCAAGCTGTGTGGCACAGTTGACTTGCTAGAAGGCAGGGATCCATCTAGAGGGACCTGGAAAGGCTGGAGAGGTGTGCCCAGGCCAACCTCATGACATTCAACAAGGCCAAGTTTAAAGTCCTGCACCTAGGTCAGCACAGTCACAAACACAACCCCAGGCTGGATGGTGAGTGGCTGAGAGCAGCCCTGAGGAAAAGGACCTGGGGGTCTGGGGTGGTGAAAAGCTCAACATGAGCCAGCAGTGAGTGCAGCCCAGACAGCAACCCTGTGCTGGGCTGCAGCAAGAGCAGTGTGGGCAGCAGGGCAAGGGAGGGGATTCTGCCCCTTGGCTCTGCTCTCCTCAGACCCCACCTGGAGTCCTGTGTGAAGTTCTGGAGCCCCCAACACAAGAAGGACATGGAACTGTTGGAGCCAGTTCAGAGGAGGCCATGAAGATGCTCAGATGGCTGCAGCAGCTCTGCTATGAGGACAGGCTGAGAGAGTTGGGGCCCTGCAGCCTGGAGAAGAGCAGATTTGCAGAAGACCTTGGAGTGGCCTTCCAGTATCTGAAGAGGGCTAGGGGAGGTCTGGGGAGGGACTATTGGCAAGGTCTTGTAATGACAGGATGAGGAGTAATGGGTTTAAATGGCAGAGGGAAGATTTAAACTAGATGTTAGGAAGAAGTTCTTTGCAGTGAGGGTGGTGACACAGGTTTCCCAGGGAGGTTGTGGATGCTTCCTCCCTGGAGATGTTCAAAGCCAGGTTGGATGAAGCCTTGAGCAACCTGATTTAGTGGGAGGTGTCCCTGCCTATGGTGGGGTAGTTGGAACTGGATGATCTTTGAGGCCCCTTCCTCAAAGAGAAGGCTTAGAGCAGACCTAATAAATATTTATAAGTAGCTGAATGCTGGGGGTCAAGATGGAGGGATGTGTTCCTGTGTGACTTGAGCTAGATTGTATGGTCCTGCTGTGTCAGGGGGGTTGCACTGGATGATCTTTGGAGGTCCCTTCCAATCCCTAACATCCTGTGATTAGCCAACAACCAGATGCTGAGCAGCTGGCTCACAATTGTCTTTGCAAGTCACGTTCCTATGGGTGTCTCTCCTCTGCCCAACTGCTGATTTCCATGGTATGCATTGGGGTGCAATTGCTTTTGAAACATTCCTCCTACTGGAATTTATGTGCAAGTGGCCATGGGAGTGACTGGCAGGCAGGCAGCAGGACTACATAGAATCATAAAATCATAGAATCATAGAATCAACCAGGTTGGAAGAGACCTCCAAGATCATCCAGTCCAACCTAGCACCCAGTCCTAGCCAGTCAACTAGACCATGGCACTAAGTGCCTCATCCAGTCTTTTCCTGAACACCTCCAGGCATGGTGACTCCACCACCTCCCTGGGCAGCCCATTCCAATGCCAATCACTCTCTCTGCCAACAACTTCCTCCTAACATCCAGCCTAGACCTCCCCTGACACAACTTGAGACTGTGTCCCCTTGTTCTCTTGCTGCTTGCCTGGCAGAAGAGACCAACCCCACCTGGCCACAACCTCCCTTCAAGTAGTTGTAGAGAGCAATGAGGTCCCCCCCCCCGAGCCTCCTCTTCTCCAGGCTAAACACCCCCAGCTCCCTCAGCCTCTCCTCATAGGGTTTGTGTTTGGTGGGGCCAGGAGAGAAAATGAAGCTATTCAGAAGGGTCCAAGGAATTGGAAGAACACAACCAACCAACTTCTTCATCAGAACCTCCTGACACCTTGAAGCCAAGCTTTTCTCAGGAGTGTGATGGTACCACTTTCAGACAAGAGAAAAGACAGAGAAAGCACATGCAATGACACAGAACTCAAATGGGCTGTGAGGAAGAAAGGTTGAAGCCTCTGATCTGGGTAAGAGCCAGAGGCTTGAACCACAGCGACTGCCCTAAGCATGGGGTTATTTGGGGATCATATTCTCCTTTTTCTCCACAAGGACCAAAAAAAGAGCAAACATTTCCTTCTCAATGGAGGTGACCAACAGTTAAGAAAGCTGAAAAGATTTTGTGGGATGGAAGGAACAACCTGGGCAGCAGACTTGCCCTCTGGCTTGCCCCCCTTGCCAAGACAGCCTATTCTGGCAGCTTAGGGTTTGTGGGTAGCTGGAAGTGATCTACTCCAGCTAACTGTGAAGCCACACTCCCAGCACCAGAGAACAAAAGAAGGCCCTAAAGCTTAGCAAGAATCTTTCCATGCCAACATAACTCTCTGGAAATCAGATCCAGTGTTTTGCACTGTCTGTATTTTATTTTTTTAAGTAGAACTGATATTTAAACCCTAAAAGAATACAAAATAGATGATGCTCAGCCAAAAAAAAAAAGAAACAAAATAAAATATGAGAACCCCTTAGAAGCAAAAATCTGGTTTTCCACTGCCTTGGGCTATTTAGACATCTAAACACTGGGAAAAGAAAATAGCTTTGTTCTGGGTACAGTGAGCTAGACTGGAAACAATCTTCATAGGTAGTACAGAGAGATAGAGATTCATAGAATGGTTTGGGTTGCAAAGGGACCTTAAAGATCCCCTAGTTCCAACCCTTCCTGGTCATGGCCAGACACATCTCCCACTAGAGCAGGTTGCTTAAGGTCTTGGACACCTCCAGGGAGAGGGCATCCCTGGGCAATCTGTTCCATTGCCTTACCACCCTCACTGTACAGAATCATAGAATGGTCTGGGTTGGAAGGGAGCTTGTAATGCCCTGGGGGAAAGGTTGTTATCAGCAGTTACAGTAACAGCACTTCTGCAAGCTAAGATAAGCATCATCTCATCTTCTGTTTCAGAAAACTAAGTGAGTTTGGGAAGTGTTCTGCTGCTGCTGCAACGAGCCACAGGTTGTATGCACTGTCCAGGTTTCAGTCTTCCTCTGGGCCTCTGGAGATGTAATTTTGACAGACAGAAGTGGAGTCCTACCTCTCTGCCCTGCCAGGCACTACTGAACCTTGAGCAGCGACAGCAGAAGGTCTTGTAATGACAAGGATGAGGGGTAATGGGTTTAAACTGGAAGAGGACAGATTCAAACTAGATGTTAGGAAAGGGTTCTTCTCCAGTGAGGGTGGTGAGAGATTGGCACAGGTTGCCCAGGGAGGTTGTGGATGCTTCCTCCTTGGAGGTGTTCAAGGCCAGGTTGGATGAGGCCTTGAGCGACCTGTTCTAGTGGGAGGTGTCCCTGCCTATGGTGGGGGGGTTGGATCCTTGAGGTCCCTTCCAACCTAAACCATTCTATGGTTCTATGATAATTACTGAGCCATCCTATCCACATTCACCTGTGAATGACTCAGAGCCGCTGCTGGAGATGGGATGTTTACTCAACTCCATTAGTGAGGAAATTAGAGGAGAATGATCATGAGTAGGTTTCACTGCTCTGATCAGGAGAGCTTTATAAATGCCTCCTCTGAATTTAATTCTTTTTTTCCCCAGGAGTAGGCAGACAAAGATTTTCTGCTTGGATTTCCTTACTGCTAAAGATTGTACTAAAATCCATCCTTGCAAAACTCACTTTCCCATGAGTATACCTAGAAGTGTGACTTTGTATCTATTCATTTTATGAAGGTCATTATGCAAGTGGAGATTTGTCCTGATTTCTTGGCCAGTTCAAAGCTCAGCACAGACAAGATAATGTTCTCCAGTACAGAATGGCAGATGTTGGATTGCTGGAGATCATCTAGTCCAACCCCTCTGCTAAAGCAGGGTCACTCAGAGAGGGTTGCCCAGGTCACAGAATCACAGAAACATCCAGGTTGGCAAAGCCTCTCAATATCACCAAGTCCAACCTAGAACACTACTCTGCAAGATTCACCTTAAACCATAGCCCTAAGCACCACATCCAAACCACTCTGAAACACAGCCAGGCTGGGTGACTCCACCACCTCCCTGGGCAGCTCATTCCAGGCCCTGAACACTCCCTTCAGGAAAACTTTTTCCTAATGTCCAATCTAAACCTGTCCAGCCTCAGCTTGAGGCCATTCCCCCTTGTTCTGTCTCTAATTACCTGTGAGAAGAGCCCAGCAGCAGCCTCTCCACAATGTCCCTTCAGGTAGCTGTAGACAGCAGTGAGGTCTCCCACCAGCTTCCTTTTCCTCACACTGACCATCCCCAGCTCCCTCTGTCTCTCCTTACCAGATTTATTCTCCAGGCCCTTCCCAGCTTTGTTGTCCTCCTCTGGACCTGCTCCAGCACCTCCACATCTCTCCTGTATTGTGGTGCCCAAAACTGAACACAACACTCGAGGTGTGGCCTCACCAAAGCCAAGTCCAAGGGGACAATCACCTCCCTGCTCCTGCTGGACACAGCATTTTTAATCCAAGCCAGAATGCCATTGGCCTTCTTGGTCACCTGGGCACACTGCTGGCTCCTATTCAGCTGCCTGGGCACACTGCTAGCTCCTATTCAGCTGCCTGGGTACACTGCTGGCTCCCATTCAGCTCCTGTCTATTACAACCCCCAGATCCCTTTCTGCCAGCAGCTCTCCAGCCACACTGCCCCAAGCCTGTAGCATTGCTTGGGGTTGTTATGACCCAAGTGCAGGACCTGGTACTTGGCCTTGTTGAAACTCATCCCATTAATGTTGGCCCATGGATCTAAGCCTATCCAAGTCTCTCTGAACAGCCTCATTCAAATCAACACTGCCACCTAATTTGGTGTCACCTGCAAACTTACTGCTGACTCTCTATGCTTGAATCAATGTCATCATTAAAGATGTTAAAAAGAAGTGGTCTCAACACAGATTCCTGAGGAACACCACTAGTGACCAGCCTCTCAGATAGTCCTTGTAAGAGAGATTCCTCTCAGCATCTTGACCAGCTAAATATACATGTATATTCTGTGCCACCCTGGGGTGTCACCTCCTCACTTGTTGCAGCATTGATCAGATATGTAAATGTCTGTGTTGATACAACTGGGAATGCTGTTCAGAGACTCTCCACCTCTCAGCTGGCCATCCTGCAGATACTGTCAAATCCCTAAATGATGGACTTCCTTCACAGGTCAATAGTGATAATGGTAGTGCAGCCGAGCTGCAGCTCCCATGGACAAGAAGGGGAGGCACTGCTGCTTTTTCCAACTCCTCTCAACTACCTGAGGGGTGGTTGTGGCCAGGAGGAGGTTGCTCTCTTCTCTCAGGTGGCCAGCACCAGAACGAGAGGACACAGCCTCAGGCTGCGCCAGGGGAGATTTAGGCTGGAGGTGAGGAGAAAGTTCTTCACTGAGAGAGTCATTGGACACTGGAATGGGCTGCCCGGGGAGGTGGTGGAGTCGCCGTCCCTGGGGCTGTTCAAGGCAGGATTGGACGTGGCACTTGGTGCCATGGTCTGGCCTTGAGCTCTGTGGTAAAGGGTTGGACTTGATGATCTGTGAGGTCTCTTCCAATCCTAATAATACTGTGATACTGTGATACTGTGATACTCTTATCAGTGAGCCAGCCCTGAGCAGCCAGCCACTGCTCCTACAAGTGGAGGGGTTGCATGCCTGTCATGGACCCAAAGAGCTCTTTGCATGGCTAGGAAATGCTTCTTTCCAGGAAGATGCTGCTCTAAGAAAGAGAGACAGGAGAAGAGAGAATAAAGGACATGCATTTGTTTCTTTCCCTCTTAGTCTGATGCCTCCTCTGTGAGCTGAACATGCAAGTGAGAGAGAGCTCTTAGCTCTGCATCTGTTTCTTCAGTACAAGGCATAGGAAGTTCCATGTAAATGTGAGGGAAATTTTCTTCACTCAGAGGGTGACAGAGCACTGGAACAGGCTGCCCAGAAGGGCTGTGGAGTCTCCCTTTCTGGAGATATTCAACATGCACCTGGATGCATTCCTGTGTGATCTGCTCTAAGTGATCCTGCTCCGGCAGGGAGGTTAGACTGGATAAGCTTTGGAGGTCCCTTCCAACCCCTAACATCCTGTGATTCTGGAATAAAACCACTTGGACTGAACGATTAGAGACAGAGAACTGGTATCACTAAATCAGCTGCAGTACCCACAGAAACTGGAGAAACAGTTCTGCCTCCACATGTGCCATATCCTGCTGCTGCCTACAAAAGAATCCATTTGCCCATGGAAGAGAGGATTCGAGTTCCCTTTTTGGTTGTTTTCCCCAGTCTCTGTACCGTGCCTGTTCCTGGGCACACTCAGCTCTGGAAATGGTTCATTTTGGGCTCTATAAGACAAGCTCCTTTGGGTGAGGGCAGCCTCGCGTCGAGTGCAGTTTATCCACTAGGTGGAGGCCTGGAAGTACTAATGGAAGCTGGCCACTGAGCAAGCTGCTGAGATTGACTCCAGAGCACTCATTTTCCTGATCTCTAACCCATTACAGCAAGGTTATTCTGCTCCTTGAGCCACTCCTCACCCCCAGGAACTGTCTCCTTAGGCTTCCATATGACTGTTCCAGGGAAAACAGGGAATGGTCAGCCAACAATGCCTATTTGGTGAATATTAACTTCACTTACAGATGCCATCCAGAGCACATTAAGAAAATGAGGAGCTCTACAAATTCAGCTTCTCTTCTGCTGCCTGTGTTCTGGATTGGATTTTGCTTTCTCTGCATACAGGCCACAGAAATTAAAGCTGGTTTAGCTGTGCTCACAGACAGATTTGCCCCCTGATCTGAGGCAGGTTGCATTACAGGTGGAAATAAAAAGGTCAGAGAAAATAAATTTCATTTGGCTGTCTTTGTGTTGTTGCTTTTTCTGCTTATTTGTTTTGTTTTGTTTGGGAGTTTGTTGTCTTTTTTTTTGGTTTGGGGTTTTGGGTTTGGTTGGTTGGGTTGGTTTGTTGTACTGGAATTAGCTTCTAGAGCCTTTTTCAGGTTCAAAAAAGCCCTCAGAGTTTGAAATCTGAGGATGTGGATCAGGAAGGTCCAGATCTAGTGTAGTCCTTTCAGACAGTACACTCAGCACTCTCTCATGCAGCCCAGGCTCATGCAGCAAGAGAAGTGTGAACATCAGGGCAAGGGAAGGGATCCTCCCTCTACTCCACACTGGTGAGACCCCACCTGGAGTACTGCATCCAGTTCTGGAGCCCCTGGGACAAGAGGGATATGGAGGTGCTGGAAGGTGTCCAGAGAAGGGCCAGGAGGATGATCAGGGCTGGAGCACCTCTGCTATGAGGAGAGACTGAGGGAGTTGGGGCTGTTCAGTCTGGAGAGGAGAAGGCTCTGAGGTGACCTTATTGTGGCCTGTCAGTATCTTAAGGGGGCTACAAGAAAGCTGGGGAGGGACTTTTTAGGCTGTCAGGGAGTGATAAGACCGAGGGAAATGAAACAAAGCTGGAAATGGGTAGATTCAGACTGGATGATAGGAAGGAGTTCTTCAGCATGAGGGTGATGAGAGCCCAGAATGGGTTACCCAGGGAGGTGGTGGAAGCCTTATCCCTGGAGGTGTTTAAGACCAGGGTGGATGAGGCTCTGGATAGCCTGAGGTGTCCCTGCCCATGGCAGGGGGATTTGGAACTAGATGATCCTTGTGGTCCCTTCCAACCCTGACTGATTCCATGCTTCTATGACAAATGTCTTGCCTTTCCTGTTAATGCTCACAGGAACCAGATCTCACTATCAAATAACTTGTACCTTATTAATGCCACTCAAACCAGCAGGTGACACGATGGAGCTATACAATCCATCTGATGTCTGCACTAGCACAGCAGTCACTGTGAGATCAGCCCGTTGTGGGTGGCACCGAGTCATGCACCAAACAGACACTGGAAATCAAGTCAAGAGTGGTTTACAGCCTCAGTGGCAGATTAGGAGAAGATCATCAGTCCCTTTGCATCTTTAGTTTTCTGAACTTTGGGGTTCAGTTGTATCAGTGGCTCTTGCATTGTCCTGTTGATAGAAGCAAAGCCACAATTCTGTACACATCACTGCTTGAGCGTGTCCAGAGAAGGGCGACGAGGCTGGGGAGAGGCCTTGAGCACAAGCCCTACGAGGAGAGGCTGAGGCAGCTGGGATTGGTTAGCCTGGAGAAGAGGAGGCTCAGGGGTGACCTTATTGCTGTCTACAACTACCTGAGGGGTGGTTGTGGCCAGGAGGAGGTTGCTCTCTTCTCTCAGGTGGCCAGCACCAGAACAAGAGGACACAGCCTCAGGCTGCACCAGGGGAGATTTAGGCTGGAGGTGAGGAGAAAGTTCTTCACTGAGAGAGTCATTGGACACTGGAATGGGCTGCCCGGGGAGGTGGTGGAGTCGCCGTCCCTGGGGCTGCTCAAGGCAGGACTGGACGTGGCACTTGGTGCCATGGTCTGGCCTTGAGCTCTGTGGTAAAGGGTTGGACTTGATGATCTGTGAGGTCTCTTCCAACATTGGTGATACTGTGAGACTGTGAAGCCAAACTCCTGCAGTTCTCTGGTTACAATTAGCAGAGAATCTGTAGCTCAGACCTTTTATCTTTTAGCTCGAGTGGTTCATAACCCTAGAGCAAAGCCAGAGAAGTTCTGGGCTATTCAGTACTGATACTTTGGCAACGGTGGAATTCACACTGGTCAAATTAGTCATGTCTCTTCAATCTGCAGATTGAGAAACTTGGTGAGCTTGCTGCATTTATTAACAGAGCTTTCATATGACTCAATCTGAAATGCATCCAGCAGAGGACTTGGCCTGGAGCCTGCTTAGAAAAATACAGCACTAGACACATGCCATGCATCCCTTGCCCACAGGTCCATCAATAACAGCTTCATGTGCAATACCTGATCCAGAACAACCATTTCAACTCACAGCCCCAATTAACAGTGTCCTTTTCCATCCAGGTGATCTGCTAAACTGCCACGGACACTCAGGAGGTGGAAAGCCAAATTAGAGCTTACCCCAAGACATGCTGTTTTCTGATGCATCAGAGATATCTACTTATTTATACAACAAATAACATTCACAACGGTGCTGATTTGTACAGCCAGAGTTAGAGCTGGAGGGCACCTGGCAGGGAGCTTTCTGCAGCAGGACAGTCCACTCAGGCATGCCTAAGCATCTCAGGGAGCTCTGTAACCACAGACTTCGTGTGAACTGTAGCTGAAGCAGATCAGTTCTGCAGACACATCGTGGTCCAAAGAAGATGTGGCAGTATGCAGTGACTTCCCAGGGTGGTCCATACTCTCCTATTAGCATATTAGTGCTGCCCTGGGGTTTCTGGAAAGCACAGGCTCAGGTAACCACAGACCAGCACACAACTCAGAAGTGGAGACCAATTTTCTCTGCAGTTTTAAGGTCAGAATTGAGGATTTATACTACTGCTGGCTTTGCTTTGGGGTCCTGGGTTATTTCTTGGAAATCTAGCTGTGCACACAAGCCTAATTTTCTAGCTGGTTGACTTTTCCTCTTCTCCCCATGCCTGGAGGGGCTCGTTTAGCAGTGTGTGCTTAAGGACTGCTTTCCCATTCATACACTGGGCCCAGTATGATCTTGTGTAATTTACATTGGCATTGGTTTGGCATTGGCATTAGTTTTGTCACACTAAATCCATTTCAGTTTCAACCTGCAGGTCTCTTCTCTTTATCTGGTTCCCCTTCTCTCCTGGTGAGGGGGCCATCAAGTGACAGAGCAACCAGATACAGGCTAAACATCCATAACACAGAATCATTTTCAGGACAATGAAACATGTGAAGACACTGCAGAGCATATTAAGTCTTGGTAACTACAATGACACAGTTTCTAGCTGCACTGAAACAACCTGGGGCAAATGCTTACACTGATATGTCTGGGTGTGCACAGCACTGCCTGAATAGGCACCTGGAGAAGTCCAAAGTGCTGTGCTTGCACCTATATGAGGAAGACAAAAACCAGCAAATACTTCTTGACTGTTTTCCCTTCTGAAAGGGGATGTACTGACCTTGAGCCAGGACTCTCATTTGAGATTAGCCAAACACTACAGAGACTTACTTATCTTAATAACATTTCTCTGAACCCAAGATTTTCACCATTCCTTCTACGAGCATATTCATAAATCCTTCTGATCTGAAATATTGTTAACAACATAAACTAGAAATCATATTGCCTGCACTGGGTTGCAGTTGTGACCCAGTGATGACATGGTACAAGGGAAGAAAAAGTGAATCCCTGTGCTGCTACCCCGTATAACCTGCATCACTGGGAGTCCTTTCCCCTTCACAGGGAACCAGGCTAAAGCCTATGTGTCAAGGAAGACAATTTAATTACAGTAAAAGCATGAGGTCTGGCCAGCTAAATTCAATCACTAAAATGCTTTTCCTTCTCAGCCCAGACTGCTCTCTCTCTCCAGCTGGATGCTTGTCCACTCCTGCATTTCTTTCCTGCAGCAGCTCAAGTGAATCCTGAGCTACGAGCCCATGCTAATTCCTGTGAAATATAATCCCCTCCATTTCTCAGCAGGACATGTCCTCACAAAAATGTCATTTAAGCCTGTTAGACACCCTGATGAATTTTCCTTTTATTATTTTTTCACCTGCTTGCCGACCTTACTCATTACCTCTGCTGAGCATATGATTAGCTGCCAGCTGCAGCAAAACTAAGGAGCCCCATTCTTCATGGCCCTGTTTACACTGCACCAGCTACAGACCCCATCTGTATCCCTTCCTCTACTTACAGGAGCAATTTTCCTGCGAGGCCTTTTAACATCTGCACCCCCTGTGCTTGAATCAGCTGCTTTTGTTGTTCTGGTAAAGACTCTGGCATATGCTACAGAGAACATATGGTCTGAGCATGCCTTTCTGTTAGGAGACAGAGTGAAATTCCTCTGCAGATCACTACAGATTGGAAGCAGAATACACCTCTGGTGTTACATCTTCTGAGGAAGCTGTTGACACTAGTGAGGCTGAACAGAGGTCTTAGGTCGCTGAGAGAGAGCATGAGAGGTAGCAGGAGTTGGAGATATGTCTGGGGACAGGCACCACAACCAGTTCAGGACTGTCAGATGTAAACGGTATGTGAGTCGTTGCTGTAGGAAATAGGTTAAGTTGGTAGTTGTGATGGTAGTGCAGACATCTGAAGGTAAATGCCTTAGGGAAAATACCATACTTCTGAGTCAAAGGCGCACAACGAGGGCAGAAACCCAGGTCCGCGACGGACCACAGCGTGGTTCTGAAGCTGAGGGATTTGCAGGAACGGTGCAGCAAGTTTCGAGCTTAGGTTTGTCGGCGTGATAAAAACAGCCCATTCTGTCACAGGATGAACGACTGTCGGTGTCCAGCAGCACTGAGAGATCATTGATCCTGCTCCAAGCAGGAGATTCTGACTGCCCTCGGCGCTGGGAACAGCCAGGTTTTTCTGAAGTAAGAGTTACCTTGGGAATGAGCATCTCTGTGCGAGGAACGCACACCTCGAATTCGCGAAGCAAACAGCTTTGCAGCAGGTCCCGTCCGCGCTGGAGAGGCACCACACCGTGCGGTCACTCTTCTACTTAAAGCAACTCTCAACAGGCATCTGTGGCTCTCGGTGTGACTGTCAGATGACACAAGTAGTATAATGGCAAAGCACAGTTACCTCGAACTAAACACGCTGACTGCGCGCCACGCTGATACAGCACCCGTGGAGAAAGAGATGACTTTGAAGCTCAGGCACATTCTTTGCTTTCAGGTGTATTTCTAAGCGAAACAGAGGGCTGAGCCTTTTGCAAAGAGCTGAGGGAGCTTCAGACGAGTTCATTGTGATAGGCGATGCCTGCCCACACCCTTATTTGGGAACGAAGACCGGTTTTGTTATCTGTTCGTTGTAATCTCGAATTATCAGTCGCTGGCAAGAAGCTTTTCGGGGTTTTGGGGCAGCAGGACAGGCAGTCGCGCTCTCGTGAAAGGACGCGAGTGTGCCTGGAGGGCTGGAGGCTCTTCCGCGGAGGGGGACGCCGCTTGCCCACCACGCAGGCTGTGAGGTAGCAGACTTAAAGCCGTAGCAGGGGCCGGCCAAAGCAATCAGAGTAGCGCCGTGCTGTGCGTTTTCCTATGCGTGTGCCCGAGCCCTGCACCGAGCGCTGCCTCGGGGAGCGGCCCTGCAGAACGAGCGTGCAAAGCGAACCGTGGGCACCCGCCCGTGTCTGGTGCCGCGGGTCCGGGACTAGAGTTGGGCTGCAGCCCTCGGGGCGGCACCACCGACCGCTGGGGAAACGCGTACCGTAACCCCCAAGTCTGTCGAGCCGTGCTGGAGACAACCAGAAGTTTCCACCCTGCCAGTGTCCTCCGTGTCCCTCCTCCTCCGCTTTCCTCCTCCCCCCGGCCCTCGTCCCTCCTCCGCCACCGCCTCCCGCACCCCGCGTAGCCGCCGTTTCCAGACACTTCCAGCCCAGCGCCTCCGCCCCCCCACGCCCCGCGGCGGATAAATCCGCCGGTCCGGCGCCCCCGCCCGGCACTGGACAGCCGGCACTGTACGGTCCGAATACCGGCCCGCCATGAGCGCCGCCGCGCACTCCCCACCGCCACCACCGCAGATGGAGGGCAGCGCCGAGCCGCTGCCCCCGGGCTGGGAGATCAAGATCGACCCGCAGACGGGCTGGCCCTTCTTCGTGGATCACAACAGCCGCACCACCACCTGGAGCGACCCGCGTCTGCGGGCGGCGGCGGGGCAGGTACGGCGGCCGGCACCGCGCCCGGCTGCGGGTGTCCCGTGCTGGAGGGGCTGCCCGCAGTGGGGTGGAGTGGGAAGGGGGGTACAGGGAGGGGGACCGGGCGCTTGCCCCCACCACTGCATGGCGATGCAGTGAGGGCAGGAGCTGCCTTTTGTCTCTGACGCAGTGCAGGCCCTTTTTTGTGCATTAAATCATTTGATCCCTCGGCCCTGTAATGTTTATTTAAAGTTGGTTAAGTCCGCCCGGCCTGCCGGGAGACGCGGACCTCCGTCTCTTCCAGCTGTGAGCAGCCTGGTAAAAGATACACCTAGCCCAGACTTCTGCTTGTCAAGTTTTGCTTTCCTTCTTTTTTTTTTAATTTCTTTTTTTTTTTTTTTCTTCTTCTTTTTTTTTTTTTTCCCTTTCGTGTTGTGATTTTGTTTTCTGGTCGCAAACCCTCTCGGTTGTTGTCTGGTTTTGTTCTTAAGCATGCTTAGAGAAAAGCCGTATCTCGGTCCAAATATGTCCATGGAAGGAAAGCCGCGGAGGGGAGAGCAGCTGTGCTTTTTGTCGGGGCTCTCAGACCGACCCTTTCGGGTCAAATTCTCTGGGTTTTGGGGAATTCAGCCCCCTCGGGGAATACAGCTCCTTGGCCCGCGCTGGTATTTTCGCAGTGCAGTGGCTGTGAGCAGAAAGTGCTGGAAACTTGAGCCGAAGTAGAAGTTGCCTGGTGGGAACGCGATTTCCCCCGGGGCTTACGTGCGCTTGCCGAAGAGCAGCATCGCGTCTCGCCGGGACGGCCTGTCCCGTCCGCGGCCCGGCAGAACGGCAGGGCTGGGGGGTCCGGCTGCCCGGGTTGCCCTCTGGCAGGGGGGCTCCGCCACGTCCCCGAGCGGCGGGGACGGCCGGCGGCGGAGCCGTGCGGCTGGCCGGGAGCCCGCGGCCGGCTGCCGCCGGGGAGGAGCCGAGCCCCGCCGGAGCGGCCGGGCCTGGGGAGCCAGCGGCTGCAGCTCGGCCTGCTTGGAGCCGGACCCACCTCGCCGCGTCGGGCGGAGCCGAGCGGCTGGAGATAAAGTGCTGAGCAAGAGCCTCCGAACTGTGCTTCAGTAGGTGCTTAAACGTACGGGGAAAGCGGAGCGGCGGGGAGAGAGCTGCGCCCTTTGAAAGGCTCCTTCAGCGTTCGTGTTGCAGCTTGTTCTCCTGAAGCCTTACATAAAACGTGAGGGCCAAAGCACTCGACAGTGTTAGTGCTTTAAAGACTTAATGTTGCTTAAAATAGTAATTGCCCAGTTCGTGAGCACAGACCGCGACAGAATGCTTGGTGTGAGAGCAGCTTGGTGCTGCACACAAGTGGAAGGGACGGACGTTTCTATCGCACATTAGACTCTCTTTTCAGCTTTTTTAAGAGGGGAGGGGGTTGATTTAATCTATCAATAAACCACATAGTTCTTGTAGTAATACGGACGCCTTGGAAAATGTAATTTGGTAATAGGAATATTGAGAGTGGAGTAGGGAAAAAGTGCTTTAAGTCCTTTTTGGAGGCACTGTCTTCCTGCTGTAATGAGGCAGCTGGTAACACTGGCTGTTGTGGCAATACAAATAATAAATAGTATGGTGGGGTTTTTTTTTATAACCACGAAACATACTTGAGAAGGAGGGCTCTATTTACTCAAAGGCTTTTGTAATGGAAATACCTCTTGAGACAAGCCTATTTAACAGCAAAGTCACATTTAAGCTGCTTCTGGTAACTGTGTGATAACAGAGTTGGAGGTAGGCTGAGGGATCTGTGCTGTGCGGGTGGCTGAGACAAAACAAATGTTGACCCCTCTCTGATGTGAGACCTCTGTGGTAATGAAAGGTGCCTCTTCTGTCAGCTTGCAGAGGTGACCACAGATAGGGTTTTGAGCAGCTTTTTTTTTTTTTTTGGGGGGGGTACACTTCTTTCCAAGCAGAAAAATCTGGTTTTGCACATTATACACAGGAATGTGTGTGTGCTTTGGGATTGTTCGTTGCCATGGGGAAAGGCTTCCAGGGGTGCACGTGGAAAACTGTTGATTTTTGGGGAGCTCCTGTCTCTAGTTCAAAGAAAAACCCTCCAGCTCACGGTGATGGAAGTTGTGTGTAACTGATCTCACAAGAGCCATTTGCCAGAGCCTGAGTTAAGAATATCTGCTGGAATTGGTTGGACAGCTTCTGAAATCATCAGAGTACCAGTGTATTTTGGAAGGACAGGTACTACTTAAGCTAAAGAATCCCAGAATCGGGCCCAAAGGAAGTACTTCTCTTCCTAAAGAATAATTTCTTGGACAATGCCAAAGAAGACAGATCACCCACTGACACTGAATTTCAAATCCAGTAGGGATTTCTGATAGCATTAGACTTTTCTTTAGAATCATAGAATCAAGCAGGTTGGAAGAGACCTCCAAGATCATCCAGGCCAACCTAGCACCCAGCCCCATCCAGTCACCTAGACCATGGCACTAAGTGCCTCATCCAGGCTTTTCTTGAAGACCTCCAGGGACGGTGCCTCCACCACCTCCCTGGGCAGCCCATTCCAATGGGAAATCACTCTCTCTGTGAAGAACTTCTTCCTGGCACAACTTGAGACTGTGTCCCCTTGTTCTATTGCTGGTTGCCTGGGAGAAGAGGCCACCCCCCACCTGGCTACAATGCCCCTTCAGGTAGTTGTAGACAGTCATAAGATCACCCCTGAGCCTCCTCTTCTCCAGGCTAAACAGGCCCAAACGGGTTGGAAGGACAAAATCACAAATGTGGGCAGAAGGAAGAGTAGATACAGGCAGCTTTCTGACTGCCCTCAAGCTTGGCCTAGCTCAAATGAGACAAGTTGGTGATTGTACATCTGAGAATTGCAGAAGCTGACTGCATCTGCCGGACTTCCATTAAGATCAAACTCATACTGACTTTATCGGTGCCTTACTTTCCTTGAAATCAACCAGTGGAACTAAGAATTGTATCACCTTTGCGATGGTCTTTAAGCATTGTTACACTGTATCCACCAGTGTTACACTCTGAATGTTAGTTCTGTTTCTGAAGAGACCTAGGCAAAGAAATGATGTATCAGAGACCTAGGAGGTATCGCACTGTAGGTGGACAGCGACCAGGGCGCAGGTCTGCAGCTACCTCAGCTTTTCTGGCTAATACCGCTGAGATGGTATTGATAACGAAGCCTTTCCCCAAGTGGTTATCTTGGTCTTCTGACTTACTCTAGCTTTGTCATTGGTGTGACTATGCAGACTGCAAGGGAGAAATGGCTCTTAACATTGCAACCCGCGACAGAACCTTTTAGAACCAACAATTTCGATCTCTCATTTAGCTGTGCATTTTAGATGTGTTCATCACTTCAGATGGATCTCTTTTATTTTCTCATACGTGAAGGATGAGTGTCCTTCCTCTGCATATTTAGCTCTGCTTTGTTTGAAACCCTTGCACTATGAGGCTGGACTAGAGAGACCTCGCTGAGAAAGAACAGGCAATCTCTTGCCCTACTCCAGTGAGAATCAAGCAATGATTTTGCAAATGACTGGGAAAAAAAAATCAAAACATTTTAACAAGCCTGTTTGGTAGCCTAATGATTTTCTTCAGAGAGTTTAATTAGTTAGTGGTGAGACATTCAAAGAATAAAGTACAATCAGTAAAGTGAGGCATGTCTGTGCATGCTTTTACTGAAGAAATGTTTGAGCAGTGTCACACTTTACCTATCTTTTCTTTGGCAGAATTACTGATTTCCTGTGCTTATCTGTTGCTGGCATTTTCTGTGTTAACTTAGGCCAGCACAGCTCACTGTCTTCTCTGTAAGATTGTCTCAGTGATGTTAGAGTTGTTTGCTTGGTGTTGCCTAAAATGTTGATAACAATAGAAGAGAAGAAAAACAAGGCTTGTGTAAGTATTTATCGATGCCCCTTCCCTATGTTGTTGCCACATGCAGTGCAACTAAAAATAGACCACAGGAATTGACTGTGCAGGGCTGCACTGAACTAATATTACAGTGATCAATAGCTCACTAATGCTTTAGGTTTGAGATAAAAGCTGCACCAGCTAGGCACAAAGTCTGGGAGCAGTCATAAAAATGATGTATTTTATTGCTTGTGACTATGACTGCAGAGGCTTAGACAAAGGAAGAAGCTGCCTTCTTACCCTCTTCTTGATGGCTTTGTTAGTATGTGGGGAACAAGTAACTACCCCTAAGTTTCCATCCTTATCCTAAATCACTGTTGCATCTCTTTCCTCTCTGCTTCCCCACATAAGACTTCAGTCACTCCTTAGCAGTGAGCTCATTTTTGAGCACTGACTGATTTCTCATGTTAGAGTTGACTGAAGAAGTCTTATTGGAGTTGACTGAAAAATACACATTGAAAGTTCAGTAGAGCCTCCCTGAAATGCTACATCTTCTGCGGTGGTTCACATCAGTGGAAGGGGATGTAAGGCTGGTTAACAATTTCAGTCTCTCTCACTTCCAGTGGTTTTTACATTACTTATCCTGCTGTGCATTCTGTCACAGGGTAATCAGTGAGTTACTGCCTTTAAAAGTACTGTACAGAAAAGGCATAATACGTAGGAGTGGTGAAATTATCACCACTGTGAGATGGCTTTATCCAGGTTCTTGGAAGCTGTTTTGTGTAGCTCTCCAAAGCTCCCCCTTGATAGAACATGGTAAGCAGGGAGTTTATCTGTGGAGAGATACCAATAAAATCTGAAAACCATGAGTGGATCAAATTTGAAGTAAGAGAAAGGAATGTGAAGAAATGACACCAGAAATAACACATCAGCCTCTGAGCAGTTGGGCAAAAGGAAAAGCAAGGAAGGTCTTGCATGGTCTGTGTAGCTCCTGACACAGTGTACTTCTTACCTAAGGAAGAAAGGAAGAAATCTTGTGCCAGGTGGCAGCATTCTTACCTAGGAATCATATTTCTAGCACTTAAAACCTACAGCCAGGACTTTTCCATACCTACATTGCAAAAACTGAATTGTTCCCACTTGATCCATGATAAAGCAGGCAACAACCCAATATGCTTTGGGGTAGGTAGACAGTATCACTCTCTGGGTGAGCTCTGTCTCCACCTTCTATGGCAGCTAATGTCCTCTCTTCATGCCAAGTTAACTATAAATATAAAATAGAAGCAATGGCTCATTTACACAAAGTACATTAATTGGAGATGGAAAATGCTGTGTCTTCAAATATGCTGCAGAAGCTGTTGTTTTGAGCCTTGTTTTCTTTTTTTCTTCCTTCTTGCCTTTACAGACAGGAAAATTAGACAAGGGGTGGTGAAGTGACTTGTCTGGCATTGCCCAGCAGGTCAGGTAGCATGAAAGTACATTTCCATGGCTGGTGGCAAGGGCTCATGAATGGTAAAGAAGGTACAGTGTGGCTGTGTGCAAAATGAAATGTAGATGAAAACGCAGACCCTGATTGTATCCTGTGAAATTCCCAGCTGGCTCCTCAGTTGTTAGCCACTTAACTCTCCTTTTTTTCTATGGGGCACTGTTTTGCTGATTGTTGAGGCTTGTGCTTTCTTCTGTGTTCCAGCTTTCTGACTCATAGCTAATAGCAGGAAAAGCAGCAGATTGACCACCAGCTTCTTGGGTAAGCAGGCAGTGAACAGAAATAACTGAGTAAAGTGTGTGTTGTTCTCATCACCCTTGACAAGGGTATTTCTGTTAGTGCTCTAAAGGGCTTTTCTTTAACCCTGTCCATCAAAGCTGGCAGGGTGGGTGGTGATAGCAGCTTTCTCCTAAGAGTGCTGCACTCTTGGTAGCAGTCCCTGCAAAGTTCTTTCTCTGAACATGTTCTGTTTAGCCCTTAAGATGCTTTCTGTGCAACTTCCACTCCCAGGCATAAAGGGCAAGCGTCATCATGTCTGTGCCAAGGCATTTTAGCCTAAGAAAGAATTCATCTCAGTGATACAAAGGAGCAGCTCTAGTTCCTGAAACAAGATTAGTCTGCAAGATAGCCAACATGTTTGCTCCAGTAAGGCTGGAAAGCCTCAGATAAGATTTCTCCTTCAATTTTTAATGGTGTTTGTTTATTTCTGATGACATCATCATGCTCCATCAGTTAGAGCAGGCATTAATGCAATGCAACATGATAATTACAAGAGAGAATAAAAGGCCTATTTGCCTACACATGTGTATGTGAGGAAATCAAACTCAGCACTCAACGAGTCAAACATCAAAAGCAGCTCAGACTGTAAATGGGTTACATGATGTGGCTGACACAAAGGTCTACCGAGACAGCTCATGCCACTCAGTTTATTCATGGGTGCCTTCAGTCATTAGCTAATGATATCTTGCTCAAATGCCTGTGTGCTCAGTGTATATATTTAAGCACAAATTGTGAGTAAAAGAGTGAGAACGTAAAAATCTCGAGTGGATGAAGGACAGCTGGAGGAAGCTTAGGGCCAGTGCTGAGAGCAAGTCACTTTCCACCTTCCCACTTGTATAGTTCTCTGGGAAGCATTAATAAAACTCACTTTATGTGGATGTGGCACTATCAATATGCTTAAACACACAAAGAATTGGAGAGAAGGCTTTTAGAAGTACTTGGATGTACTGATTTATGTGGATGGGGTACTATGAATATGCTTAAACACAAAGGACTGGAGAGAAGGCTTTTAGAAGTACTTGGACATACCAATTTCTAGCAGTAGTTTTGATTTACTTAGTACAATAGAGAAGGGGGAAAAAAAGGTGGGGACAAAAGTAAAATGCAAGTGGCTATGGACTCCGGTTGTAATGGTTAAAGTTTTGCCTTTCCCTGATGTAAAAATGGTTTTGTTTGTGTGCTTGTTTTTTAATAACCAGACCTGGTACATCGTTCTTAGATGAGACTATTAGGTAGTACTGTCTTTTTTTGGTTATTCATGGCAGTTTCTGACAAAAAATAGATTTGACTTTATCTGTGCAAAGAAAATGTAGTTGCCATATTTCAGCAGGCTCTATGGTTACATTCTGCTGGGAAAGAACAGAATCCTGCTACTACCTTCTCCCTAAATATATAAGATCCGGGCTTAAAATGAGGGGAATTGTGCTCTCAGGTCAGATTCTGTCAGGTACTGGCATTTCCTCAGACATTTGAGCAGCCAGAACACTTCTGTTTGTGTGATACTCTTCACAGCAGCCACTTGAAAGTTCAGAAGCATAGTTACGTCGGGAGACCTGTTTGCATACAGCAAGATGTTTCATCTCTTGGTAATGCTGGTTAAAATTTGTGCTCCTTTGCTAGGTAATACTTAAAAAAAAAAACAAACAAAAAAACCCAAGAATGATTTAAATATTTGCTGCCCTGCAGGAGCTACAGAAGTGCTGTGTGTGCCCATGATACGTACATGCTTTTGGAGAACCAAATTTACTGTACTACAAAGAAGTAGGAAAATGGAAGAGTGTGATGGCAGCAAAACTTGCTTTTCAGCTTCTTTTTCTGGAGACCATTTTAGTACAGAAGGAATGAAAAAATGTATTATGCAGACAGTCTCAAAAGGGAGGTTCCAAGTTTGATACAACGATTGAAGCAATCTGGGTGCATGCGGAGCATTGGTACAGCCATCTGGATAACTTTGATGGCAAGTTACTAACATCAGCAGTGCCTGAATTTGCAGGTTTCTGGTTTTCAGTCTGGAATAACACTTGAGCAGTCCCTGGGGCATGTTATCCACTCCAGATAGACAGTACAGCTGTACCAAGAGTTCAGTTGCAAGGCTGTGGTTTTCCCTTGCCTTTTCATTCCAATGGCACACGATGTCAGAACTCAAAATTAGAGCAAGTTTGGGGATTTTGGTGTCACTCCTGACAATGCTCTTCCCATGGGAAGCCAAGAGTAGGCTGTAGGGGTATGAAGTGTTTTTTCCAGTTGCACAACTTGTGCTGGCTGCACCTTTATTTATCATGGTGATGGCCTCACAACAGAAACGCGTGTCCTCGTCCCGAGCGGTGGAAGTGCTGTCCTTCTCCCTGAGTGGATCTGCTGGCACGGCTTGGCTGTCCCACTGGCAGCTTGTCCAAAACACAGCAATGCTTTTTTCCTCTTCTTTGACCAGCAATGATGACTCCTTCACATATGCTCAGCAGCTCCTGAAATACGGTGGGTCAGTTCTGAGCTTCTGATGGTGTTCCAGACTACCTGAACCGCAGGCCAGGACTATTGTCAAAACTTTCTCAGCTGCTCAAGGGATTGATATTGCATTTTTTTGGTCCTTCCTCATTTTTGGAGATTCTGTCTCTCAGGTGTGAAGTGAGAGTGTGGTCACAGCTTGGATTTGTGCAGTGCTGATAGTCATGATGGGAAAATTAATGGATATTCTATTGCTTATAGTCACTCTCAATTTTATTGCCAAAGAGCTTCTTGTTTCCTCCCATGAGGGCAGGAGAAATTTACTGCAGTTTTTCTTAATGCAGAAATCTGAGCCTGTCATCTTTCTCCTGTTTGTTAAACTGAGAAAGATGACAGGCTAAGGTTTGTCATTCATTTATTGGTCATAGTTCCTTTTGCAGGTTTGTGTTAGGCTTTCTCAGCTAATGAGTTTGGTAACAGAATGAGCAAGAACTGTATTTGATAGGAGGTAAATAAAACCAAAGCCCATTTTTTGTTTCTTGTGTTGACTGTCCTGTGAAACAGGAATGAAAGCCTTCAGAGGGAACCCCTAAATCTCTTCTCCAACATTATGATGAATTTTTCAGAGCTTAATTCTGTTCCTCTCCCCTTGCTGCAGTGTCCCCAGGCACGCTTGAGCCTCTCCAGGAGTCTTCCCAAACTTGTTTGCGCAGGCTACAAATGCAGGCTCCCTTGCACAGAACAGAACTGCTGTGACCCAAAGCCTGCCATGGGGACACTGAGATCCACATGCACTTGCTGTTATTTCGGGTTCTCCCTAAAGACAAACCCAAACCACTTGCAGCCATTTACTTGAATCCTCTCTAGTTTGCAGTCGTGGTACTGCAGTGTTGTTCTTTGTTGTGGGGTGCTTCAGAGTACGTGGATTGTGTGCATTCATGGACACAGGAAACAGTGGGATGCAAGGGAAGAGGGAGGAAGGCATGGTGAGGATGTAGTGATGCAAACTGGCTAGCATGAGCAGCTGTTTAGAATTCAGTATTAATGATGTGATGAAGAGAACACTGTGGATCAGGAAAAGCAGTTCTGATGAGAGCACCTTCCCTAAATTTGATCTGTCAGCTTCTAAGCTACTGACAGTGGAAATAAAATAGAGGATGGTGCATTTGTTCCTTTGCTGCCATTACGACTGCACTGCTCAGAGGCAGACGCACACATTCCTCTGTGGTTAGCAGACCTGACTACAGGGGGAGGAAAGCCTGGAAAAAAAAAATAAAAGAACCAGCTTGGAATACTTAACTTTCCACAGGAGCAGCACAAGTTGTCTGAAGCTGTTAAGAATAAATGACAAAGTACGAAAATACAGTTTATGTTCTGGTTCTGAAAGAGGGGCTCACTGAAAAAGAAAGTCTTGAACTTGTCACAAGTTTTACATCAGATACAAGCAGAATAGTTTGAAATATAAAGTCCACCCTGAATTGTCTTTGGTTTTGGGCTGCTGCTTTTGTGTTTCTCACCAGGACCTAAGTTTTAGAGGCAGATTGCTCAAATTGCTGAGGCTGTTCAGAACAAAAGCAGCCTCAAGGGGCTGAAGATGAAGACAAGCGAAGGGGAAAGCCATGGTCCGACTCCTAGAAGGGGGTTTATGGAGGCTGGAGGGACACTGCCATAGAATTGTTTTGGTTTGAAAAAGACAGGTTGAAGCCTTGGCTATGATTTGTCATTGTGGATTACACCAGAAGGTGAAAGGTCTTAGCCCTAAATGGAACAGCCGAAAACATCACAGAGCTCTAAAATGCCGAGAGAGGAGCTGGCCACTAGTTCCTTAAGGCAGATTTGTACGCTCAGGTGGAATAAAAGCAAGCGTGGCCAAGAGCTTTCTGGTGTCGGGGCACCTGTAGGTGCTGCCGGCCCACTCCTAACCCCTTCGCAGCTCTGGGAGTGAAGGACTCTCGGTTTTGTAGCGGTGGGAGCCGTGCCCGTGGGAGCCGTGGCCGTTCCGCAGGCAGCCCAGCGCCCGTTGCCTCTGCCTGGGAGCCGGCGGTGGGCGCAGAGCGGAGCAGCGGAGTGCATCTTCCGAGCGGCGAATCCTCACTCGGCCTCCCTGCCTGGCAGCCTGCGCGGCTCCGCCGGCCCGGCAGACGCTTGGCTCTGGGCACAGGCTCGCATTGTTGCTAGCTGAGCGCACCTCAGATTTGTTTTCCGGCGAGCAATTTGCTGGCGTCGCTGCGTGGCCCTCCGCATCCCGGCGGTGAGACGGCGGCGGCCGGCGGCGCGGCCGGCTTCGGGGTCGCGCTGGTAGAAGGTGAGCTGGCAAATGCCTGTTGGTCCTCGGGGTCCCGCAGCCCCCCTGGACGGCCTGTGCTCGGCAGAGGAAAGTGCTTTCCCGGTCGGGTCAGTTTAAAATGACTCATCCGTCGGCGGCGGATCCCGGTGCAGACGTTGGCATGAGATCATCCTTGTTCTGCAACTGCAGAAGCCGACTTCAAATCGCTTCTCTAGGCGAACTTTCTAGGCTCTGCTCTACCCCTCTTCCAAAACGTTTCCTTTGTTTGTGGAGTTGTTTTATGTTATTTCTTTTTTCACGAGTAGAAGGAAATGCAGCATCAGGACTCTGACTTTGGACTTGCTGCTTTCAGTACTTAGCTTGCCTAAATCACAGCCTCCGTTCTCTGCAGTTCCCTTGCTTACAGGAGTTCTCAGAGGTTACTTTTTAAGAGGATGCTGTCATATAGGAAGAACACTCAGAATGTGGTTGGTGAAACAGTTAATTCTTAATGAATTACTCCATTAATAGGTACAGAAGTGACATCAAATATTTTTGCAGCTTAAACACCTCTTTAAAAATAGGGTTTCCAACACTTGCACCATATGTCCCCTTATTAAATTCTCCTCTTACTGAATAATGACATTACCCTCTGAATGACAGAGGTGCTTGTTACATGATCTGACTTAGAGATACATCTGGAACTTGGCCCTCGCAGGGCCTCAAAATAGAATGACCCATGCAGGAAGAACTTACTGGAGGACTTATGAGGGTTCCCAGTACAAACCACTTCCACCCTTGCCAGGGCTTTGACATTGTCCAGGGACTGTACTCAGACAACACAGGGATTCATTTTATCTTGCTTTTCAACCTTTTCCTGTTCATTGTGTTATCTTGTCTCCTCTCCTTCAGTAGTTACTGAACTGGATCCTCCTGTAGGTGAATTTGTCCTTCATATGCAGCGTTAGTAACTCTTCAGGTAGCCCGTGGGAAGAGCACCACCAGCAAACACTGTGCTTTTGATGGGGTTAGGCTTTCTTGAAAGGTTCTTGTCAGATGTTATCTGAAGCACTGGGTGGTTTTCAGAGGTGGTAAGGAAATGTCTACTGTCTCACAGGCACTTGTTTGGAGCTCCATCTGAAGGGAGTGGGCTGGGAGCTGAGTGGAAGTAATGCATGCTAAGTAGGAAGTCGGCTTGTAATGAGGTTGGGTTTTGAAGCTAAGTTGGTATTTATGAGAAGTAAGGGGGAAAGATTGTTGGTACATAAGCATATTTTTTGCTTAGCCTCCTCTCTTGCCTGCATGTCTGGTGTGTGAGCACCTGTTATTGGCTGTCCTGCACAGGCCCAAGATGGCCTGAACCTATCATATGCAGCTGATACTGCTTTCAGCACGGACTTCTAGGCAGCTTTTTCTCACCAGGTGTATCGAGCTGAGCCCACCTGCAAATGCTCTGTGATGTTTTTAACTTCTAGGAAGGCCAGTCGTCAGCAAATGGTCCATCTCGTGATAGCCCCAAGCAGCCAGTGGCAAGAGAAGGAAACGTGGGATACCCCAAGCTCCGGGCTGGCTATATCCCTATCCCCGTCATCCACGAGGGCATCGATGGCAGACAGCAGCACCTGTGCTTCTCTGCTCCGCAGCCTGGCGCGCAGCGGTACAAGACAGAAGCTGTGCCTACCACCGTGCAGGCTCAGCCACCTCTAAGGGGGGGCTATGGCAGCCCCGAGTCCCCTCCAAGGGGACCGGCGGAGGCTTCTCAGCCAGATAAACAATGTGGACAGACAACAGCAGCTGCAGCAGCACAAGCGCCGGCCGCACACGGACCCGAGGTAACTTCTCAGCGTTGCTGGGGTGTGTTTGCATTGGTCTTTGCAGCAGTTATGACCTGAATGTCACACGGGTAGTTTGTCCTTCAGAAAGCCAAACTTGCCACAGGATTACATTTTCCCCGGTGCTTCCCAGAGTATTAAAATGCAAAAGCGCTCAGTCAGAGCAGCAGAAATACGTTGGGTCCCTTCTGGCATCTGACTTGCTCCTTGTGGAAATAAATGCATGTTAAATGGCTTTTGCAGAAAGGCAGCCTCTGAGCCGTGTAGGTCCTGCAGCAGGGGAGAGTTATTTTAGGGTGTATAGTGGTTCCCCCACCAGCAGAGGATACAGGCAAACCTCTTGTGTTCTGCACCATGAGTCAGAAAACAAACCGAACCGAGTGGAAGAGATGAAAGTGGTCAGTTGGCTAAAAATCCCAGGGCCATTTCCCAGGTGATCTTTGCTTTGTAGTTTAACACTTTAGTTGGATTTACACTTACAGGTTTACACATGCATAGCTTTCAAAGCGAACTGGGAAAGTATTTTTGTCACCCAGCGGCGCGTTGAAGTATTTTCAAGCTATCACAGAACGTCAGGGGCTGGGACCTCGAAAGATCATCTAGTCCAACCCCCCCCCCCTTGCCAGAGCAGGATCAGCTATGAACTTCTTTAAGAGAAAAAGAAGTCACCCCTGCTTGCTTTGTGTTTCAGAATGTGGGATTTTGCTGTGCCTGTTCCTCTCTAGAGAATTAGCAGAATTTGTGTCCCTGTAATATATGGAAATGCCAACCTCATTTTTATTCAAAGGACAATGCACAGGAAATTCTGCCTTCACCAAGCTGAAAATGTATCATCAGGTCTGTAATTCAGCAGGAGTGGGTTTTTTTTTCTCTGGAACCTGTTTGGAGTCTGAACATTGTAATTAAAATTCTGTTAGCAGGTTTCTCAGCTGCCTTGAGTAAATGCTTTGTTCGTGCGGTGCTGAGACAGGAGGCTTAGCTTTTCCTTCTCCCAACAGTGTACAGCTTCGTCTGGCACACAGAGTGGCTTCAGGAATGCCTTCTCTGCCTCTTGCTGAGCTCCTCAAAGATAACTACTGAGGACCTCTGAACTTGCTGTTACAAATTCAGGCAGCACAGTGTATCAGCTGATACAGAGCCTGTGACTGGGCCTTTAAACCTCATGTCAGTAGCAGCCGTGATGGGTACTGTAACACAAACCAGCATTTAGCTAGTTAATTAGGAAGTTAGTTAAGGTTATGGTTTCACGAGCAGCTGAGCAGTTCACCAACTCCAGAGGAGGAGTCTGTCCCCTTCCTCTCTTGACTTGGCTGCCCCTGCCTCTTGCTGTGTTGTCATGCCCTCTCCTCTGCCAGGTCTGGTCTGACCTGGCCTTTCACTGAGCAGTGTAACAAACCCATCAGGAAATAATTGTTTTCCTTTTATTTAGAGAGTGAAGCTGGTCAGAGTAGCCTGACAGCTGCTGGAGTTGGTGCAAAGTAGGTGGGGTGATGGATTGGCATAGCAGGAGGTGGGAGGGAGCAGTGAGCAAAACGTCTTTCCCCAGACTGCAGCCCCACAACCTGGGCCATGCTGGGAACTGGATTCTGCACTGAGCTCAGTGCTTGCTCCTGATAATGGTAGGTCTAAGCTTAGTGCAGCTCCTGCTGCTGGTGCTGTGGGGCCAAGGTGTTAGAAGGTCTTGGCTGGGGAAAAAAGAGCATTACCCATATGTGCATTGTCACTGTCATAACCTGCTAGCAAATAACACACTTGCTAAAAACACAAACCGAGCAAAATCTGTTAGTGTGACCAGGATCAGAGATCTGAATGCTGTTTTCTTCTGTTAGGGGTTGTTTTTGTCTTCAGCACATAATTTGTTTGCTTAACTTCAGTTTGCCTCAAATTTAACAGGTTTAGACAGGAACAGCCATGCAAAAGCAGCAAACATTCTGACTGAGCATCCACTCCCTGCTCATTTGAGGGCTGGGAATGCTGTAGCTCAGGTTTCTACTTGTTATAATGATGCTCTCTCACAACTCCTGTGGTTTGTCTGGTGAGGCCCTTGGCCAAAATAACAAGGAAATGGATCTCTTGTGTGCCGGAAAGAGGAGTTCAGAGTTTCTACGACTCTGTGACAGAGTTTCTATCTCCTTCTTTTCTCTCTGGAAATGAGAAGCACTGTGGGCACAAAATGTTTATAATACAATAATGGATTTTGTTTTCGTGGCAGCCTCAATCTCCTGGAGCTTCTGATTCTTCAACGGCTTCCCCTCAGTCCTCTGGCAGATCTAACGCAGGAAGCCATCAGCTCCCCCGCGGTTATATTCCAATCCCTGTGATCCATGAGAACATCCAGCGGCAACCAACGCAAGTCTACCACCAGGCACAGAAGACACACTACCCTGCCCAGCAGGGCGAGTACCAAGCCCACCAACCAGTGTTCCACAAAATCCAGCCAGAGGAGAGGGAGCCGAAGGCAGCGCGAGCGCAGTCTCCGTTCAGAGTGTCTCAGAGGGGCTCATCGAGCCGTGAGAGTTCACCAGCCAGAGTCACCACCCAGATCCAGACCCCAACTCCCATCAGAGTGCAGACAGTTGTAGATAGACCCCAGGTATGTGATGGGGAAGGGAATGCATAGAATCATGGAATGGTTTAGGTTGGAAGGGACGTCAAAGATCATCCAGTTCCAACCCCCTGCTAGAACAGGTCGCTCAAGGCCTCATCCAACCTGGTCCTGAACACCTCCAGGGAGGTTGTGGATCACAGAGTTACAGAACGTGATCACATTCTGTGATTCTGTGCTCCACAACCTCCTGGGCAAGCTGTGCCAACATCTCACTACCCTCACTGCAAAAAACCCTTTCCTAACATCCAGTTTAAATCTTCCCTCTGCCAGTTTAAACCCATTCCTCCTCATCCTTTCATTACAAGACCTTGTCAATAGTCCTTCCCCAGACCTCCTGGAGACCTCTTCAGATACTGGAAGGCCACTCCAAGGTCTCCTCAAAGCCTTCTCCAGGCTGCAGAGCCCCAACTCTCTCAGCCTGTCCTCATAGCAGAGCTGCTGCAGCCCTCTGAGCATCTTTATGGCCTCCTCTGGACTGGCTCCAGCAGTTCCTTCTCGTGTTGGGGGCTCCACGACTGTACACAGCAATTGCTTTGCCCAGTGTGGCTAGAGCTGAAACATCAGTCTGTACCAATAGGCAGATAAAAACATGTAAATCAGTCTCCCTTTCTGGAGATAATGAAACAGTAATAGCAGCAAGCTGCCTTTCACCTGTCAGGCTTGTGGAGTCCTTGAATCACTGAAATCAGATTTAACAGACAATTTGGGTTTCTTCTCATCAGAGTGTAATTTGGTGTAATTACACTGAGGTCACCAATATTGCATGATGTTTGTCAGAAGAAAATCAGGTCCGAGGGATTTATGGCATCTATGTAAATAGATCTTGTTGATGTCTCAGAACCACTTAGTGATAGCATCAGATGCACAAAGTAATTTTAGTTCTGAAGAGCATCAGCAAAATCTGACCTTGGAGCTTTTATTATTCTTACATGGAAGCATGCTCTTGCTTCTAGAACATAGAATCACACAGGATCAAAGAAACAGACCCTCAGGATCACCAAGTCCAACCTATGACCCTGCTCTACAAGATTCACCTTAAACCATGTCCCTAAGCACCACATGTTGCTCATTGAATATTTTGTTTTTCCATGTTAAAACTTCTTATTACAGTTAAAGGTAACTGGGAATTGGACAGCTGTGAGTGCGTGGAAGGGGATATTGATAAAACCAGGCTTTGATTTTGCCCTCTGGAAAGAGCTCACATTGAAACTGACAGGAGCAGAATTAGGGTTGAATAAAATTTCTGAAAACCCAGGTGTTAGAACTGAACAATGAAAACATCAGATTTAATGGTGCATTGTTAGGGTATAAAGCTCATTTAATTTTGTGGGGGAGAATTTCAGCTCCTTAACCGTATTTTACATTTAATTGGGTAAAACAGTAACAGCTTGTTCAGTGCACACCATTGAAATACAAATGTGGAGCCATCTAAATCCATGGGAGCTGGATCTTCTTACCTTTCCAAAGCCACTGTAGGTGTGCACAAATAAGTGAAGGGGCTGGCAGGAGAAGGAAAATGCACATGTCACAAATTCAACTTCTCAGCTAAGATTTCAAAACCTAATCTCAATTTTGAGAGATTGGATGGTTGCTAGATCTGCAGTAATCCCAGGGATTGCCTCTAATCACTGCAGCTAATAAGATTGACATAGTAACCTCTGCATGTAAATACTCAAAAGATAAAATCAGTAAAAATAAGCACTGGAGAAATATAAAAGGAATGTCCTGGAAACAGGAACAGGATGCAAATAGCTCAAAACGTGATTAAAAGTCATCAGTAAGCTTTTCAAGAAGATGCTCTAAGGGATGAAGTCTTGACCAAGCTGCAGTCAGCTGTAACAGATCTTAAGGACTTAAGTCAGGAGAGGGCTTTGCTCCAAGGTCCTTACTTGTAATACTGCCTGTAAGGCTGATTTTAGTGAGCGTGGGCAGGATTTGTCAGTGGAAGGCTAAGATCTTTGAGAGTCACTTGGTGCTTGCAATCTGCAATAGCTTGAAAACAACAACTGAGCTCTTAAGCACGGTGCTTTTTGACTTTAAACTGGTAACATTCAGCAATGCACAGAGAAGATGAACCAGCCCCAGTGTGCAGAGATGTCAGCTCTAGAAGTGCATAAAGCTGGATGTTAGGTTGCTTGTTCTTTAGAAGGAAATAAGGAGCATTGTTTGCTGTGTCTCAACACACGCTTGCCTTCCTCACCAGGTTTCTCAGCAGCAAGTCCCACCTCAAGAACCACCAAGACCACCCCCACCACCTGAAATCAAACCTGAAAACAAGGCAGCCCCTCCACCCGAACCTGAGGCACCATCATCATACATCCCAATTCAGGTCACCCACCAGGAACCAGATTCTAAACTGCCACCCCAGAAGCCTCCAGCTACGGCAGAGAAAGCTGATAAAAAGGTTCCCTGCCCAGCTAAGGTTGTTCCTCCCCAGGAAAGGCCTCCTCCTGAAGAAGCAGCGGTGCCGAAGACAGTGGAAACAGAACCTCAAAAGCATCCTGGTGTGTTGAAAGTGGAGGCAATCCTGGAAAAAGTACAAATGCTTGAGCAGGCTGTCGACTCCTTTGAAGGCAAGAAAACTGACAAAAAATACTTGATGATTGAAGAGTATTTGACCAAAGAGTTGCTAGCCCTAGACTCGGTGGACCCTGAGGGTCGTGCAGATGTGCGCCAGGCCAGGAGAGATGGTGTAAGGAAGGTCCAGAACATTTTGGAAAGACTTGAACAGAAAGCAGAAGATGTCCCAGAACCTGCTCAAGTTGATGGACTTCAGCCAAATTTGCCAGAGCCTAAGCCACCACAGGAAATCATGGAGATTGAGCCTGTGGTAGTCAAGAGCAAGGGAGATCCCAGTAATAAAGATGCTAAAGAGGAAACCAAAATGGAAAGACATCAGCCTGAAACTAAGGAAGAAGTGTTTACCAATCTTGCCACCACAACAAACACACCTAATAATCCAACTGAACCGTAGCCATGTGCTGAAACTAAGATCTCTCAGACTTAATAACTTAAAAGTGTGTTTAGGTGAATTTTGAGTTGCATGCATTTCCAGAGCTCTTTTCAACTGGTTTTTAATCAACATAGCAGCTTGGGACACAGTAAAACACTTTGTGGGGGAAGGAGGGAGTTAGAAAGTAATGAGAAAGTAATGTATTAATCCTTTATTCTTACACTATGTAAAAGACATGGTTCAAAAAAAATAAACCCTGTACATTAATTGCTTGCAGATCAGCTGAGTGTGTGGAGGGGGAAACCCAAAGCAACTCATTCAGAGGGTGTATTCTTTGGCAGGTGATTTTTGTGGTCAGTGGCCTGCACTGTCAGAATACCAGTCCCTAGCAGTCCTCCTACAAGTATAGCCACTCTTAAGAGTAATGTTTTTATTTTTAATGTTCACAGCTGGGCACTTTAATGATGGATAGAAAGTGTGTAAGAAACTGTAGGGGTATTTATATGTGTGCAGGACTTCGATGCTATATTTTAAGAGGGAAATAAAATAATATAGAAGCCTTAATTTTAGTCTTGTGGTTTTATAAAGTAGAAATGTCAGGGCAGTGATGGGTTTCAAACACACTGTTCTGAAAAAGTAGAGATTTCTTTTAGCATCCCACTGTGAAGTCTTGACAGCTGCTCTCTCACCAAGATCAAAACCACAGAATCATTTTGGTTGGAAAAGACCTTCAAGATCATCAAAGTTCAACCATTAAATGTGCCTCTATCCAGTCACTTGCTGCTTTTTAATGTCACTGCTGTATTACACCTGTGCATTGAGAATCATGGAATTGTGAGGGTTGGAAGTAACCTCAAGGATCATCAAGTTCCAACCCCCTTGCCATGGGCAGGGACACTCCATTGGATCAGGTTGCCCAGAGCCTCATCCAGCCTGGTTTTAACTTCCAGGGATGAGGCTTCCACCACTTCCCCAGGCAACCTATTCCAGTGCCTTACCACCCTCATGGAGAAGAACTTCTTCCTAACATTTAATCTAAAGCTCCCATCTTCTAGCTTGGATCCATTCCCCCCACTCCTATCACTACTCAACATCATAAAAAGTCCCTCACCAGCTTGAGGAAAGAATTTGGCTTATTCTTGCTTCTTATTTTTCCCCTTCCTCTGTCCTGAGTCACCATTCAACAGAAGTGTTTAGAGCATTAAGAAATCTGTATCTACTGCTCTTGTCTTACAGGAATTGACTCTACAGCATCTTGGCTTTATTCTGCAGAGTCATTAATCTTGCTAACAGCTGCTTCTGAATTTCCAGCCAAGCACACTTTTGTATTCAGAAAGCAAGTAACATTAAGAGGTAATCCTCTCATTTTGTGAAGCTTAAGCTATACTTTATGGTTGTTGTAAGTGGTTAGCAACTCACATTTAAATAAGGGACATACTTTAACTACCTCCACATAACACAAAAGCAGCAGAGTCAGAGCAGTGTAGAATGAGTCCTCACCAAACTCCAGAAGTTGCCTTCGATTTGCATTTATGAAATGCAAAATCCTTGGGGCCTGATCGTGTACAGCACAGAAGAATCTTTTCTATATCTGCTCAAGGCAATTGGTTACTTACTGAGCTGGCATTCTGACTGATGAGCTTAGATTGGAAATTGGGTTTAAACCGGTCTGAAAACCTGGGTTTTAGAATCAAGTTGAGAATGATCCTCTCAAACTGCCATTCTTTGTTTTACAATAGCACTGTGGCACACAGGTTGTGATGCAAGGAGCAGTAACAGTTGAATTGTGAAACCTCTGCTTAGTAGGCAGAAGGTTGAGGCTGCTTTTAGTTTCATTTTGGTAGTCATTACCACGGTGTAAGAATGGATACACAATGTCTTGTAACCATTGGGCTATTCAAGCTTTTGCACAGCAGCATCGTGGGCATTCTAGCAGAAGGGGTGTGAAAGTTCATCTGCCTGCATAATTCTTGTGTGAACTCACTTCAGTGACACATTCCTCCTGCAGGATTACATTTCAGCTGAGGACACGTTGCCTCTTGACATCATACAACAAAAATACTTAAATCAAGCAAAATCAACTCGGGGCTCTTAAAATGAAGCTGTAAGCAAGGTCTGTGGGATGTTTCTTTCTGGTTACTCTTAGTAGCCTACTAAAGTAATTGAGATCAAAGCTATCTGATGAGCTGAGATAGCAATGTGGAAATCCAGCTTGCAGTCATAGAAACATAGCATTTACAGGAAGTTAAAACAGGTGCTGTCCTTTTAAGACATGTCATCCACTGCTAACGGAGCCTGATTCATGTTTTACTACTCCATGTTGGTCAGAGTAGGTGGAGTCAAATCTAATTACAACTAGTTTGTTTGAAAGGAGCAAAGCTAGAGGTAGAGTTAGACTCTGCTGAACAGCACTGTAAAAGTTGATGGTTAGAGTCAGTGATAGCAGTGCAGAATGAGGTACCACTCAAAATGAAGCAAGGTTTCATGATCTGGCCTAATAAGGGAAAGTACATTTGGCTGCCTTGGAGCTGCCTGGCTGGAAGACTGTTGCTCTGAGTCATCCTCTCTCTTTGTTTCCTCTCTTGCTCAAGAGTAAACTACACCCAGACCAGCATATATGTCTTGCCACATCAGCATAGCTACAAATTCTGCACAGGGGCTGGGAGAAGGGAGTAGCAAAGGAGAAAGCAGATGAAGACTCACACTCGTCCTATGTCAGCTTCTATCCCACTCTAGAAGAGCCTGCTTGCTTTGTTTTGGTTCCAATGAAGATCCTTCCTTAACCTGCATTTCTGCAATATGATACTAGCTGGTCTGGCTTGATCTTGGGTGACTAACTGGAAACCTAGCTTGGAAACTCAGGTAGAAAGTAAGGGTGGTTTTAATACTTGTGGTAAAGGTTAGGTTGCATTGCTTTTTAAATAGGGCCATGTACAAGTGGCAGATGGGCTGTGAAATAGGAGGTGTTCAGATGGAGACTGCTTTTGCAGTAGCCATTGGAAAAAAAGGAAAACACTCCAAAGTCTGTGATGAAAACACAAAAGTCTGTTACTCATCTGGAGTACATCCAGCATTTAACTTAGTCAAGAGGCAAATAATCCCCCAAGTCAGCGAGGGACACTTTCAGCTCAGCAAGAGGGATCTGAAAAGCGTGGACACAGCATCACTGCAGGGGCTTAGGCTATTTTCTGATCACACTATCTTGTCCAGCTAGTGATGTTTTAAATGCCAGCACTGGCCTGTTCTCTATATTTAAACTCTCACAGCAGTGAGGCATTGTGTTTCCTATAAATATAGCATTTTGACTATTTACACGTGGCCAAGCCATAGCATACCCCGAGGAAGTGGTAGCAGGCTGCTTCATTGCCCCTCCCAGGGACAGTGCTCAGACAAGACCTGTGGCACTCTCTGGTGTCTGGTGGGAGGTACCAGCCCTGCAGCTGGGATATGTTTTGCTCCCATGTTAACTCAGCTGTGTTTGAATCATAGAATCATAGAATCAACCGGGTTGGAAGAGACCTCCAAGATCATCCAGTCCAACCTAGCACCCAGCCCTAGCCAGTCAACATGCAGGCAAGGTGGGGAAGGAGGAGAAGAAGTGACACAGCACAGTGTGTAGTGGCAGGTGATTGCCCTGCACTCGGCAGCAGTGTTCTGCTCAAGGAAGCCCTGGTCTCAGTAGCAGTATCCTCAGTCAAAAATGACAGCTGAAATAAAGCTGCTGGTGGCTGGCAAGTAGCTGCTGAGGAGGACAAGGGTTAATCAAGAGAAGATCTTCATTCTGTTTTTTTAATCTCCCTCCTTAGATGTGCAAGTATTGATATGTTAAATGTGCTGGTAACCAAGTGAAAGACACTACTGGATCATGAGGTTAAATAAGATGTGCACAAACACGAGGGTAAAGTGGGCTTAGCCTAAAAAACTTGTTCCAGGCAGTGACTTCAGTGCTTTTGGTCCTGTTGTGTCCAAGTAATGAAATGCAGCTGTCTCGTGACATTAAAATCATCATTAGCTCTATTTAACATTTAACATCAGATCAACCTTTGGGTTTGTTACAAAAGCTAAAACTGATCAGTAACAGGATTGGTTTGTCTTGACAGAAAAGCCAGTGGTTGATAGGCCACTTGGGGAAAGGAGGCCTCTAGAAATAGAGTTAATCTGAACTCAGGAATGCTGGATGGAGAACACAGACTACAGGATCTCTGGAGTCCCCCAGGGATCAGTGCTGGGTCTGGTGCTGTTCAATATCTTCATCAATGACATTGATGAGGGGACAGACAGACAAAGTCTCCTCAGCAAGTTTGCTGATGGCACCAAATTGGGAGGCTTGGCTGATACAGATGAAGGCTGTGTGGCCATTCAGAGAGACTTGGACAGGCTGAGAGCTGGGCACAGAGAAACCAAATGAGGACCAACAGGACAGGTGCAGAGTCCTGCACCTGGGGAGGAATATTAAACTGCACCAGTACAGGCTGGGAGGGGATCTGCTGGAGAGCAGCCCTGTGGAGAGAGATCTGGGAGTGCTGGTGGATGACATCCATGGGGCAGCAATGTGCCCTGGTGGCCAAGAGAGCAAATGGGACCCTAGGGGACATTGAGAAGAGTGTGTCCAGCAGATCAAGGTAGGTTCTCCTCCTCCTCTACTCTGTCCTGGTGAGACCTCATCTTGAGTACTGCCTTCAGTTTTGTGCTCCTCAGTTTAAGAGGGACAGGGAGCTGTTGGAAAGAGTCCAGTGGAGGGCTATGAGGATGATTAGGAGACTGGAGCACTGCCTGGTGAGGAGAGGCTGAGGGACCTGGGGCTGTTTAATGTGGAGAATACAAGACTGAGTGGGGATGTGATAAATGTCTATAATTATCTGAGGACTTGGGGTCAGGAGGGGGAGGACAGGCTCTGCTCACTTGCTCCCTGGGACAGGACAAGGAGCAATGGATGGAAGCTGCAGTACAGCTCAACACAAGGGGGAACTTCTTGACTGTAAGTGTCCCAGAGCACTGGAACAGGCTGTCCAGAGAGGTTGTGGTGTCTCCTTCTCTGGAGCCTTTCAAGGCCTGTCTGGATGTGTTCCTGTGTGATCTGAGCTAGATTGTATGGTCCTGCTCTGGCAGGGGGGTTGGACTCAATGATCTCTTTGGGTCCATTCCAACCCCTGACATCCTGTGATCTGTGATCACAGACTGTCAGGGACTGAAAGGGACCTCGAAACATCATCTAGTCCAACCCCCCACTGAAGTCAGAAGTTAACCATACAAGATGTGATTTCCTGTGGCCTCAATATAAAGACTGAAAATCCAAATTTCATTAATGAAATATGAACACAATTATTTCAGCATTAGCTACAAGTAACTTCTTGGCATTTTTATCTTCCACTTGTGTGGGTAGCAGTATCTCATAGTGGTACAGAGGAGACCCAAATGAACTACCCTATCTAAACTACTTTTAAGACAAAGTATTTACTTAAAGTGAAAACACAGGATTAAGCAGGTTGGAAAAGACCCCTAAGATCCAACCTATCACCTAACCCTTCTAATCACCTAAACCAGGGCACTAAGTGCCTTGTCCAGCCTCCTTAAACACCTCCAGAGATGGGGATTCCACCACCTCCCCGGGCAGCCCATTCCAATGACAATCACCCATGAACTTCTTCCTAATATCCAGCCTAAACCTGCCCTGGCACAACTTGAGGCTCTGTCCTCTTGTTCTGTCCCTGGGTGTCTGGCAGAAGAGACCAACCTCTCCTGGCTGCAACCTCCCTTCAGGTAGTTGTAGACAGCAATGAGGTCTACCCTGAGCCTCCTCTGCTGCAGGCTGCACACCCCCAGCTCCCTCAGCCTCTCCTCACAGGGCTGTGCTCCAGTCCCCTCCCCAGCCTTGCTGCCCTTCTCTGGACACCTTCAAGCACCTCAATATCTTTCTGTGGGGCCCAGATCTGGACACAAGATTCAAGGTCTTTCTTAACTTGAGGGGTCACACATCTTAAATGGATGACACTAAGATGCATTAGCCTTGTTGCACAAAAAGAGAGCCTTTTGTACAGGATGATTTGGATTTCCCAGCACTACACAAACAACACACTCATGGCATTGTCTACAGCATCAATCCCCATTCCTGGGAACAGTCTGTCCACTCTTGGCAATGCTAGGTACAAATGTAGTTGTACACCAGCCAGTGTAATCCAAAGCAATAGTTACTTTAAGGTGGTCAAGAAACTGGTTACAATGTGGGGTAAGAAGCCAAATCTCAGTCAAATACCTTCCCAAAATTTACAAATAAGCAACTTTAAAAACCAAAGAGGGTAAGAATTAGAGGCTGATGCCTACCAGAAGTTTCACTGATGCCTCCAGAAGCTGGGAATCCACACAGCAGGAGGGAACAGGTCCAGCCTTCAGTACCCATATGGCCCTGCACCAGCAATCTGCAGGGCAAGCAGAAGTAGAGGATGTTGCATTAAATCAGGCACTGGGAAAAGAAAAGTGCAACTGCCATGCATATTTCAGCAAAGAACTCCAAAGGGCAGCAATCTGCAAAGAGACATTTTGTGTCTCAGTGGAACATGGAATATGGTAAATGTGAAGTTCACATTGTTCTTCAGCATGAAGGTGCTGAGACCCTGAAAAGGGTTGCCCATGAAGGAAGCCTTATCCCTGAAGGTGTTTAAGGCCAGGCTGGATGAGGCTCTGGGTAGCCTGTTGTTGTGTGAGGTGTCCCTGTCCATGGCAGGGGGAATTGAGCTGGATGATCTTTGTGGTTCCTTCCAATTCTGATTCTATGATACTAAGTTCTTCAGCTCTGCTCCTCTACATTTGACATCTGCACAAGGACTGTGCAGTGTTCTGTGATGTGTTCCACCACTGTGATGCAGAAATCACTGATAGAATTTGCACTAATGGATAACATTATTGGAAGCATTGATTAACAAGGCTGGAGGCTGAACAGACATGGAAAGAATTAGCTTATCCTAATGAGAAATGGTACCTGAAGGAAGCAGGCAAGGAAATATAACACAATTACTACTTCAATTCCATCTGCTCAGAGGATCTGTCTGCAGGGCTGTTCTGCTGCCTTCACAGATATACATTTAATTAAAAGAAGTATTGTCTTAGTTCTAAAATGCAAATGCACTGAATTTAGCAACAAAGGGATATGGAACTGTGCCTGCATTTGATGCATTTCTGTCCCTGCCTTTGCTGTATTTCTGCAGCCCTGACAGCAAACAGATGAGATTTGAAAAACCATCTACATGGATTACTTGAAGGCCTGATTTATTGCTTTTCATCATTTGGTGAACTTTGAGTACCTTGCCATTTCTGCCTGTCAGGAAAGCTCAGCTCCTTCCTTCTGCAGAAATGAGCAATGCCAGGAGCAATTCTCTTGTGCACTTCCTACAGGGATTGGCAGGCAGATGATGTATGTTTTCTGCAGCCCGTATAGATCCATGACAGCCCATGCAGATCTGTGGCAGAGAGTGTGAGGAGTCAGTAGTCTCTCTTACCTCTCCAAATGCAGAGCTCAGAGTGTAAAATCTATTAGCAAAAACCACAACATTTAACTTTCAGTCTGGAGAGGAGAAGGGCCTGAGGTGACCTTTCAGTAACTTAAGGGAGCCTAGAAGAAAGCTGGAGAGGGACTTTTTAGGCTGTCAGGTAGTGATAGGACTTGGGAGGGGGCATGGAAAAAAGCCAGAAATGGGTAGATTCAGACTGGATGTTAGGAAGAAGTTGTTCAGTATGAGGGTGGTGAAAGCCTGGAAGGGGCTGCCCCGGGTGGTGGTGGAAGCCTCATCCCTGGAGGTGTCTATAAGGCCAGGCTGGATGAGGCTCTGGACAGGCTGATCTAGTGTGAGGTGTCGCTGCCCATGGCAGGGGTGTTGGAACTGAATGATCCTTGTGGTCCCTTCCAACCCTGACTGATTCTATGGTTCAGTAGGAGTTTTTCTGTTTAATTTAAATAAAATTCAGATTAAATCAAGGAAAATAGAAAGCAGTGCTGCCCAGTTGCCAAAACCACAGAGAATTTTCCTTCCAAAGGACTGATGAAATGACAAGATAGCCCTAGCTATGCATTTCAGTAGGTCCCCAGGGCCTCCTCTCAGTGTCATAATTTCTGGTGAGCTCTTGTTTCATCCTCATTCCTGCTCTCATAGAATCACAGAACCACAGAATGTTAGAGGTTGGAAGGGACCTCCAGAGATCCATGGAGTCCAACTCCCCTGCCAAAGCAGGATCCCATAGGGCAGGCAGCACAGGAACATGTCCATGTTGGCTTTGAAAGTCTCCAGAGAAGGAGACTCCACAAGCATTCTGGGCAGCCTGTTCCAGTGCTCCACAACCCTCATAGCCAAGAAGTTTCTCTTCATCTTGAGGTGGCACCTACTGTGTTCTAGCTTTTATCCATTATTCCCTGTCTTGTTACTGGGTGCCACTGAAAAGAGCCTGGCCCCTTCCTCTTCACACCCACCCCTCAGATATTTATAGACTCTGATCAGATCCCCTCTCAGTCTTCTCTTCTCCAGACTAAACAGCCCCAAGGCTCCCAGTCTTTCTTCGTAGGAGAGATGCTCATCGAGTGCCTTTCCAGCTTCCATGAGAGCTCTTTCTTTCTATTGCCCTCTTACCTCTTAGGAAAGAGTGAGATACAGATTTGTCTAGGAAGTTTTCTTGATACAAATTTGCCTAGGAAAATTTCTTATTACAATTTAGAGAGTTTGGTCAAAATAATCTAGGATTTATTTGTCCAGTTCATGGTGGCCTTGACCCTCAGCCATTAAATTCAAACATTTATTGAAATTTCTGCCTGCCTGTATATCAGGAACAAAGCCAGATGGAGCATGCCTGGAAGCATGAGGACAGGGATAAAGATAACTGTAATTCCCAATGTCATAGAATCAACCAGGTTGGAAGAGACCTCCAAGATCATCCAGTCCAACCTAGCACCCAGCCCTAGCCAGTCAACCAGACCATGGCACTAAGTGCCTCATCCAAGCTTTGCTTCAACACCTCCAGGGACGGTGCCTCCACCACCTCCCTGGGCAGCCCATTCCAATGCCAATCACTCTCTCTGCCAACAACTTCCTCCTAACATCCAGCCTAGACCTCCCCCGGCACAACTTGAGACTGTGTCCCCTTGCTCTATTGCTGGTTGCCTGGGAGAAGAGACCAATCCCCACCTGGCTACCACCTCCCTTCATGTAGTTGTAGACAGCAACGAGGTCTCCCCTGAGGCTCCTCTTCTCTAGGCTGCACACCCCCAGCTCCCTCAGCCTCTCCTCATAGGGTTTGTGTTCCAAACTGGGGCTTCTCACCCCTAGAATATGAAAATCTTACTTTAAAACGTCAGAATTGTGTACTTTGGAAACATGCAAGCACCTGCAAGAGGTGCTGAAAGCACACACAGGATCACTACCATCTTCTACATGCCCTTATTTAAGTATTTCATTCAGTTTTGGAGACTGTATAAAGAAAGAAAATAAGTGTAAGCAATGCATGCCCACACACAACAGATCTGCATTAGAGATGCTTTACCATGAACAGGAGTTGCTTTAAAATGCTACTCTAGGTAAAAAACAACCCAAACACAAACAACCTTCCAGGACTGAGATGCAACTGTGTGGATATATTACATTACACTGAATAAAAGATATAAGGTAGAAAGGGTTGTATAACAATATCATAAACAAATATTGCTGCCTAGAAACAGCAGGGATAGACACATTAAAGTATTTAAGGTACCTTAAATATTAACTACCTAGCAACAAGTCCCTGCTTACCTCAAGGAAAATATGCACCACCAGGGAAGGCAGAAATAATGGCAATCATTATGATGATGATGATGATGATGTTCCTTTTTATTTTCCCAGTAACAATTAGACCCATTGGATTGCTACATAACATAGGATTACATGCACAGAGAATCCCTCCCTTAAATAGTTGATGCTTGACTGCACTATGAAACAATTTATGGCTATGGAATTAGATGATAAGTATTTGACAGAGCTGAAAAACTGGTTCTCTGCAGCATGGGATTCTAGTTCCTCCTCTGCCTCTGATTTACAGCATGACCATACACCTGTGTCCCATTTTGGAGCTTCATGGCCCTTTGAGCTAGATTTCTAGCTCAGACATAGAAAAATTGGGAACTTAGAAGTGAAAGCTCTGAGTGGAGAGGTGAACATTCCAGGGATAGGCCATAAAATGGCAACAATAGATAAGTTAATATAATTTCTTTGGAGCATCAAGAGCTTTATGTCTGGAAGCACAGCTTGGACCTTCCCCTTGCTGCTTCTGCTGTGCCTGCTGCTATCTTCCACCACCGCTGTTTTGGCTGCTGCTGCTTTGCTGCTTCACCATCTCTTGACCCCTTCCCAAGCTTCCTTAAGGTTATCATATTTCTATAGTAGTTTATTCTTCTTATACTGATATATTTAGTTTAAACTGTACACAACTACAATTTGATTTTTTTCTCCAACTTTCCAGTTGTAGTGAATTTACTTTATTGGAAGAGGGATCCGCTCTAACCTAGCACAAGCTTGCATTTATTGTGCAGTGCCACAGCCCAAGCAAAGGCAATCTGAAGTACATTACATGACATCATTTGACAAGAGAGGCAGGAGTGGCTGTGAGCTGTGAGCCTTTGTTTCCCTTTGCTGCTGCTTATGTCATTAACCTTCTCCTACGTTACTCTGACAGTGACCTATGGTGCACTGGCCGGAGGAGCTCCCAGTGGGTTACAGCAGCACCACCACACATTCCAAGTGTGTGAGCCTGAAGGCAGAATTTCCTCCTGCAGTATTTGCAAAGCAGCTGAAAGGGCTGTGACAAAAAATGGGTTCCAGCAACAGCTAAACCAACTTTCTAATCCTGTGTGTGCTCATTAGAGAAGCGAGCAGACGTGCAGGTAGGATGCTTGCATGCTGCAGGGGCAGGCTATAGGAGATGCATACATTCCTCACCTGGAATATTGCCTTCAGTTCTGGGCTCCCCAGCTCAGGAGGGACAGGGATCTATGTGAAAGAGTCCATTGGATGGCTATGAACATGACAAAGGGGCTGGAGCAGAGCCCTACGAGGAGAGGCTGAGGGACCTGGGGTTGTTTGATCTGGTGAGGAGAAGACTGAGCAGGGATCTAACCAATGTTTATAAATACCTGAAGGCTGGGGGGTCAGGAGAGGGAGGCAAACTCTTCTCACCTGCAAACAGCGACAGGAAAAGGGGTAATGGATGTAAAGTACAGCACAGGAAGTTCCACCTCGACAAGGTTTAACTCTACCAGCAATCCTAATCCATCCATCTCTACCTGCCTCAAAAGAAATACAAGCCTGCAGACCTGGGCAGAATGAGCCCTGGATTTTTCCAGCAGCACTTCCAGACTGAATTCTAGCAGCAGTTCTTACTGCCTGCAGGCTTGAAACTAGGCACAATCAAAATGAGGGGAAAGATAGTACATTACAGTAGGAAAAACACTGAGCAAAGTGGTTTTAGTTTCAAATACCTTATTCTCAGTGACACCTACTTTTGGGACTGTTGAACAGGTTGGATGGTAGGCTTGGCTTTTATGTGGTTAGGCTTGGCTTTTCAGCAGGAGGGAATGAATCAGCCCATTACAAAATCAGGCCTTACATTAATGCTCACCCAGAACAAGTTTGTAGCTTTCATTCATTCACTGGAGTTTGTGCTTTTCTTGAATGAGCAATGCAGAATTAGGCACATCTTTATTATCTTCTGTGAGTGTGTATTGAGCTTACTTCTGACAAACCAGCACTTTACTACAACTCATACTTTACTGTTCTTGGCAGTGCTTGAAAAATGCACCAGTGCATAACTTACAGAGGTGTTTCCAGACACTTGATTCAGCTGGGGCCACAGCTGGGAGTACAAACTGCTCCTTTTGTGCTGGTGGTTTGCTAGCTTCAGGACACACCACTTGGGAAAACTCACTGACACCACTCCAGCAGAGGATCTCTACCAAGTGGCATGCAGAGGAAGGTGAGGGAAGAGAAAAGCTCACTTAAAGAGTGATGTGTTCCAAGCAAATGTCTCTCCTTAAGAAAAAAAGTGTTCTCAGGGTTTTGCAGGGAGACCTAAAGCATTTATAATAGATTGATTCAGATTTTGTACCATCCAAGCTCCTTCATCTGGAGGATGAAACTCTCCCAGTGTCACGTGGTGATAGCTCTGATTTCTGTCCCTAAGTTTTCCAGGGTGAACTTTGCCTGAGTCTCCAGTAGTTGTTGACAGAGCCTGATCCAACAGTGTAAACAGCTCCTGATGCATACAATGCTTTAGGTTGGCAGGGACCTCAAAAATCATCCAGTTCTGACCCCCTGCCATAGGCAGGGACACCTCGCACCAGAACAGATCCCTCAAGGCCTCATCCAACTTGACTTTGAACACCTCCAGGTAGGCAGCATCCACAACTGCCCAGGGCATCCTTGCCTAGAAGATTCTTCTGACAGTGAGGCAGGAAATCCAGGGAGCTTTTCCCTGTTTTCCCTCAGAGATTTTCTGTCTTGAAGACTCTTCAGATGAAGCTTCCTTTGTTGCCAGAAGTTGGAACAGAATCCAAGTACATTATGTAAATGATGGAGGGGAAAAAAAAGGCCAATTTTTGTGTTAGTTCCTCTGGATGTTTCAGGCATGACTCAAGCAGGGCATGTGCAGAAGGCACATCCTGGCAATGCCAAGCTCTGTGAATCTTTGCAATTGAAATCTAAAGAACTGAAGTTACTTGGGCTTGAGCCAAGAAACATGTTTCCAACTAACTTTGCTTGCAGCACACTGCTCTAATAAAGGCAAAGTCCAATCAGTGGCAGAAAGTGGTAATTTAGCATTTGATGAAAAGCACAACATGAGCCTGCAGTGTGAGTGCAGCCCAGACAGCAACCCTGTGCTGGGCTGCAGCAAGAGCAGTGTGGGCAGCAGGGCAAGGGAGGGGATTCTGCCCCTTGGCTCTGCTCTCCTCAGACCCCACCTGGAGTACTCTGTGCAGTCCTGGAGCCCCCAACACAAGAAGGACATGGAACTGTTGGAGCCAGTCCAGAAGAGGTCGTAAAGATGCTCAGAGGGCTGCAGTAGCTCTGCTACGAGGATAGGCTGGGATAGTTTGGGCTTTGCAGCCTGGAGAAGAGAAGGCTTTGAGGAGACTTTGGAGTGGCCTTCCAGTATGTGAAGGGGGCTAGAGGAGTGCTGGGGAGGGACTATTGACAAGGTCTTGTAATGACAGGATGAAGAGGAATGGGTTTAAAATGTCAGAGGGGAGATTGAAAGCGGATGTTAGGAAGAAGTTGTTTGCAGTGAGGGTGGTGAGACACTGGCACAGGTTGCCCAGGGAGGTTGTGGATCACAGAAGCACAGAATGTGATCTTTGATCTTTGATCACATTCTGCGATTCTGCAGTCCACAAGTTCCCTGAAGGTGTTCAAGGCCAGGCAGGATGAGGCTTTGAGCGACCTGTTCTAGAGGGAGGTGTCGGTGCCTATGGCGGGGGGGGGGGGGGGGGGGGGGGGTCGAAAGCGATGATCTTTGCGCTCCCTTCCAGTTGAAACCATTCTATTTCTCATGCGGTTACATAAAGCAAAAGGGCTGCTGCAGCGCCGCTACGAAGCCCAGCATACAGCCTGCAACTTCACACCATGGCCAAGAGAGCTTCCCCGGGGGCCAGCCCGGGCACAGCTGCCCGTTCCGTTCCGTTCCGTTCCGTTCCGCTCCCGCCGCCCGTTCCGCCGCCGTTATCCACACTCCGCACTTCCACCTGTGACGCCAACGAGAGGTTGACGTCGGACCCGGGACGACAACGGCGCCCAGCGACCAGCAGAGGGCGACGGAGTCCCGCGGGTGGTGCCGCCGTCCGGCAGCCGCCGAGCTCGCAGGAGGAGCTGCAGGTTACGGCGTTCCTCTGACTGTGGGTGCCCAGGTGGCCAAGGAGGACAATGGCATCCTGGCCTGTACCAGGAACGGTGCGGCCAGCAGGGCCAGGGTAGTGCTTCTGTCCTGTACTCAGCAATGGTTAGGCCACAGCTTGAGTCCTGTGCCCAGTTCAGGGCCACTCCATTTAAGAAAGATATTGAGATGCTGGAAGGTGCCCAGAGAAGGGCACCAAGGCTTGGGAGGGGCTGGAGCACAGTGAGGAGAGGCTGAGGGAGCTGGGGGTGTGCAGCCTGCAGAAGAGGAGGCTCAGGGCAGAGCTCATTGCTGTCTGCAGCTGCCTGTAGGGAGGCTGTAACCAGGTGGGGTTGGTCTCTTCTGCCAGGCACCCAGGGACAGAACAAGAGGACACAGCCTCAAGCTGTGCCAGGACAGGTTCAGGCTGGATGCTAGGAAAAAGTTCTTGCCAGCAAGAGTGATTGGCACTGGAATGGGCTGCCTGGGGAGGTGGTGGAGTCGCCATCCCTGGAGGTGTTTAAGAGGAAGCTGGATGAGGCACTTGGTGCCATTGTTCAGTTAACTCGAAGGTGTTAGGTGAGAGGTTGAACCTCTAAGGTCTTTTCCAACCTGGTTAATTCTGTGATTCTGTGAAAGGTAGAGCAAGCTACCCTAGGAAAACAATGTGAAATTAGGAATAGGGACACCCTGGGAAACAAGCCAGTGAAGCCTCAGGCACAGCTGCTTTCCCAGAAACAAGAAGGAACCATGTCCCTTAGAACCACATCCGTGCATCTTTAAACAACCTCAGGGTTGGTTATCCAAGCTTATTCCAGTGTTTGAGAAGCCTTTCAGTGGAGAACTTTCTTCTAATAACCAGTCTAAACCACCCCTGATGCAACTTGAGAGCAGTTTCTCTTATCCCATCATTTATTCCTAGGAAGAAGAGATCAACACTACCTTTGTAATTTAATATTTCCACATCACTCAATCCAAGCTCCTTTCAGGCAGTTGTAGAGAGCAATGAGATCTCCTCGCAGCCTCCTTCTCTCCAGACAGCCTCAGTTCCCTCAGCTGCTCTTCACCAGCCCTGTTCTCCAGACCCTTCAGCAGCTTTGTTGCCTTCCTCTGAAGACTCCTCAGCACTTCAATATCTCTTGTACTGAAGGCCCCGAAACTGAACTTAGTGTTCAAGGTGTACTTACTCAACTAGTTTCAAAATGGTATGGCCAGGACAAGGGGCACTGGCTGGAAGCTGAGGCAGAGGAAGTTTCATGCAAACATGAGGAGGATTTTTTTCCCTGTGAGGGTGACAAAACATTGGGACAGGCTGCCCAGGGGGGTTGTGGAGTCTCCTTCTTGAGATATTCAAGACCTGCCTGCACACATTCCTGTGTGATCTGCTCTAGGTGATCATAGAATCATAGAATCAGAGAATCAACCAGGTTGGAAGAGATCTCCAAGATCATCCAGTCCAACCTAGCACCCAGCCCTAGCCAGTCAACCAGACCATGGCACTAAGTGCCTCATCCAGGCTTGGCTTCAACACCTCCAGGGACAGTGCCTCCACCACCTCCCTGGGCAGCCCATTCCAATGCCAATCACTCTCTCTGCCAACAACTTCCTCCTAACATCCAGCCTGTACTTCCCCCTGCTCTAGCAGGAAGATTGGACTGGATGAGCTTTCAAGGTCCCTTCCAGCCCCTGACATTCTGTGATCCCAAAGTACTTTCCAGACATGAAATAACCCACAAGGACAGGTTATGTGCTTACTATTGCAGTTCACAAGTGGCATGGTAAATTATTTGCAGTAGCAGTGGTATAACTGGCACTTGGTGCCATGGTCTAGCCTTGAGCTCTGTGGTAAAGGGTTGGATTTGATGATCTATGAGGTCTCTTCCAACCTTGGTGATACTGTGATACTGTGATAACCCAGTGGTGTTGACTCCCCTTCCCTCCTTGAATCCTTTTCCTGAGGCATTATCCTGCTGTGCCAGGACATAAGGTTTTCTATTTTATCTTCCATAAGCTGAATCTAAATATGTTGAATGAAACTGAAGGCTACATGGCTACTTAAAATGACATAAATCCAGCTGAGAATCAAATCTGTGACTACAGCTGGTTTTCTTAGCTTGAAATTGTGCTTGCCAGTGGATGCTGTCTTTGGGTAAGAACAAGGCAGTATCTTCTGTTTTAAAGATTCTGTGCACATTTCTATAGAGAGTCTGTATTTATCTTTTTCACTGTAATTAACATTGAGGCTTGAGGCAAATCAAATCAGCCAAACAGAACAATTGCATGCATAATGCACCAGTTGGTCTCAGAAACCTCATTTCAAACCCTTTGAGCTGAGCAGAAGAGTTATTTGAGGACTTGCTCATGTTTGTTTTCTCAGTTGTTTCTTTTTCTCTGGGGGTGGGGAGAGGAGAGTTGGGCACATTCAGAGCTACTGCCTCTGGAAAGAAGTAAACATGGCTGGTTAGGGGGTGTAAATGGCATACCAACCTCCTGGATTTTCCTTCCTTTTCTTACAGAATGGTTTAGATTGGTACAGCTCATCCAGTTATGACCCCCTGCCATAACCAGGGACACCTCTCACTAGAACAGGTCACTCAAGGCCTCATCCAACCTGGCTTTGAGCACCCACAACTCCCTGGGCAACCTGTGCCAGTGTCTCACCACCCTCACTGGAAAGGATTTCTTCCTAATATCCAGTTTCAATCTCCCCCCTGCCAGTTTAAACCTATTACTCCTCATCCTGTCATTACAAGATCTTGTAAATAGTCCCAAATAGTACAAAAGTGGGGAGGTAGCTGACAGCCCTCAGGCTGTGCTGACCTGGACAGGCTGAGAGCTGGGAGAATGCAAATCTTATGAAGTTCAATAAGGACAAGTGCAGGGTCCTCCATCTGGGGAGGAACAAAAACAGGCACCAGCACAGGTGCTAAGATCATCCAGTCCAACCTATCCCCCAGCCCTAGCCAGTTAACTAGACCATGGCACTAAGTGCCTCATCCAGGCTTTGCTTCAACACCTCCAGGGACAGTGCCTCCACCACCTCCCTGGGCAGCCCATTCCAATGCCAATCACTCTCTCTGTGAAGAACTTCCTCCTAACATCCAGCCTGTACTTTCCCTAGCACAACTTGAGACTGTGTCCCCTTGTTCTATTGCTGGTTGCCTGGGAGAAGAGGCCAACCCCACCTGTCTTCAATGTCCCTTCAGGTAGTTGTAGACACCAATGAGGTCCCCCCTGAGTCTCCTCTTCTCTAGGCTAAGCACCCCCAGCTCCCTCAGCATCTCCTCATAGGGTTTGTGTTCCAGGCCCCTCGCCAGCTTTGTTGCCCTTCTCTGGACACGTTCCAGCACCTCAACATCTCTCTTGAATTGAGGGGCCCAGGACTGGACATAGCACTCAAGGTGTGCCCTGACCAGTGCTGAGTACAGGGATAGACTTTGCTTTCATTTATCTGCATATGAGCATAAACTTTCACTATAGCAGCTGAAAACATTTCACACATGTCAACAGAATGCCTCCGCAAAGCAAGGCAACACTACCTTCAGTCATACATGTCAAAGAGAGGCACAGAGATCTTAAACTATAAATCCAAAGCTAGGCACACAGGACAAGGATTCAGATTTTCTGCTTTTCAGCCCTCATTTTTAGTTTTATGTCTATCTTCTTTCTCTAGGTTTTACAAAGACCTACATATCATTGCACAAGAAATGCAAAGCCAGCAATAAACAATTTAAGCCTGTGTAGAGCAATGATCATCCTGGTTGTCCAAATATAGAGCATAATCTCACAGGAAAATAAAGTTCTTTTAATCTTCTGGTTTAGCCCTTTGAGAATCATAAGAATTCTAATTACCAGTGCAGTACTTATCTGAGCATCAAGAGCTTGAGGATTGCAAATTCTACAGAGAACTTTTTTATCCACATTCTACAGATAAAGGAAAAGTTGATAGTGGTTTTTTTGACCTAAATTACTGCCTGCCATCTAGAGATTCTGCTCTCAGGAGGAAGGGACTCAATGTCACTCTTAGCACTTCATACATCCCTGCTGATATGTTTATCTTTAGTACAACTGCAGCTTCACACAGAGGCTGAGTCTGACCACAGAGTATGTAAGTCAGGCAGGTTTTGGTATGGCTCTGTATGTCTGTTAGAATAATTGCAATCTGTGGTGTTAAAAAGAACTCACTTCAACCAGCATACCTGTGCTGGCAAATCTGCTGAGATACACAAAGCTTACAGAATGTCACTCTTCCTGTTCCAGCTTGTAGCATTTGGGAAAGTGAAGTGTAGTCTCTGGAAAAGCTGCTTTGGATGGCACCTTCTGTGCCTCATCTATGTACCTCATAGCTGCTCTATGTATGGATGAGTGCAGGAATTGGATTCTTTGCAGATGAAACGAAGCCAAAAGATGCATTCCAGGTCTGCATCTGATGTGCTTCAGTTGCTAAGTGGTTTGTAGGACAAAACTAGATCCCACTGTAAATGAAAGTCCTGGAACATGCATAGTGCAGAATCAATTTTTAATGCCTTGCTCTTTTCAAACAAGTCAGAAGCTCACAGGATCACAGGCTCACAGGATGTCAGGGGTTGGAAGGGGCCCAAACAGATCATCCAGTCCAACACCACTGCCACAGCAGCCCAAACAGATCATCCAGTCCAACACCACTGCCACACAGCCATACAATCTAGCTCAGGTCACACAGGAACACATCCAGACAGGCCTGGAAAGGCTCCACAGAAGGAGACTCTACAACCGCCCTGGACAGCCTGTTCCAGTGTTCTGTGACCCTTCCAGTCAAGAAGTTCCCCCTTGTGTTGAGGTGGAACCTCCTGTGCTGCAGCTTCCATCCATTGCTCCTTGTCCTATCCCAGGGAGCAGAGCCTGTCCCCCCCTGTCCCCTGTCCTGACCCTCAGCCCTCAGAGATTTATAAACATTTATCAAATTCCCCTTCAGTCTTCTCTTCTCCAGACTAAGCAGCCCCAGGTCCCTCAGCCTCTCCTCATCAGGCAGTGCTCCAGTCCCCTCATCATCAGAAGCCAGATTCTTAATGCCAGCTGTGTTGTGCTTGAAGTCATGCAATCACAGGATTGTCTAGGTTGGAAAAAAACTTTAAGATCACCAAGTGCAACCATTAAATCCTCTCCCATTTCAGTGCTAATGTAGGCATGGTTGGTGTTGGCACATTTGTAATACAGACATGGCCTGATTCTGCACGGTCTGGCAACTCAATGAATTGGCAAGTGATTGGCACTCAATTCTGACCCTAAAAAATCAGGCCTTTTGCATTCAATAAGGGCCAGGTAGGTTACTGCTTCTCTAGTTAGCACTCTTTGGAGTTCCAGTTTTGTGAACAGCATTTCAGTGGATTGTTTGGCATCTGCATTAGTTCCCTGAATTCAGTTCACAATATGCTGCACAAATGCTTGTGGCTATGCAGTGCAGGCATGGTACAGGAATAGAAACACACAGCTGGGAAGGAGGAAATGATGATTTAAGCTGGCTTTAGCAGTATTGTTGCTGAATGTCACAGCACGTCAAACCTTACTCTGAAAACTTCCCTCTGGAGCACTTCTGGGATAAGGAAAGGAGAATTCAACACCAAATCAAATGATTGTATAGGCTGCTGCTGCAACTATGCAACTAGACGTGCTATTTTAGAAGCAAGATAGTCACACTGGGGGAAATTAAGTCAGCTAGAGTGATAGAATATAAATATTATGTATTAAAAATGTATTAGTTGAATGGAATACCAAAGTATGCTTCTTCACAACCTGGTCATGCTGAAATCTGCTGTGTAACTAGCAGAGCCCCCCAGGGATCAGTGCTGGGTCCAGTCCTTTTCAACATCTGCATCAATGATGTTGATGAGGGGACAGACAGACAGAGTCTGCTCAGCAAGTTTGCTGATGGTACCAAAACTGGGAGGCTTGGCTGAGACACCCAAAGGCTGTAAGGCCATTCGGTGAGACCTGGACAGGTTGAGAGCTGGGCACAGAGGAACGTAATGAGGTTTAACAAGGGTAAGTGCAGAGCCCTGCACCTGGGGAGGAGTAATAAACTGCACCAGTACAGGCTGGGAGGTGATCTGCTGGAGAGTAGCCCTGTGGAGAAGGACCTGGGAGTGCTGGTAGACAAGTTCTGCATGGGACAGCAGTGTGCCCTTGTGGCCAAGAAGGCCAATGGGATCCTGGGATGCATTAAAAGGAGTGTCGCCAGCAGATAAAGGGAGGTTCTCTGTCCTTCTACTCTGCCCTGGTGAGACCTCACCTGGAATATTGCTTTCAGTTTTGGGCTCCCCAATTCAGGAGGGACAGGAATCTACTGGAGAGAGTCCAATGGAGGGCTAGGAAGATGCTCAAGGGGCTGGAGCACTGCCTTGTGGGGAGAGACTAAGTGACCTGAGTCTGTTTGGTCTGGTGAAGAGAAGACTTAGAGGGGATCTAATCAGTATTTATAAATATCTGAGAGCTGGGGATTAAGAGGGAGGGGACAAACTCTTATCAGTTATGCACTGTGATAGGACAAGGGGCAATGGATGTAAACTGCAGCACAGGAAGTTCCACCTCAACATGAGGAAGAATTTCTTTACCGTAAGGGTTGCAGAGCACTGGCACAGGCTGCTCAGAGAGGTTGTGGAGTCTCCTTCTCTGCAGACTTTCCAGGCCTGTCTGGATGTGTTCCTGTGCAATGTGTGCTAGATTCTATAGTCCTGAAGTGTCAGGGGAGTTGGATTGGACGATCTCTGGAGGTCCATTCCAACTCCTAACATTCTGTGATCCTGTGAAATCCTGGAGTGCTGAGACCACTGGCTTCCAGGTTGCTCAGGAACATCTCATCTCTTATATTCCATCCCTCAACATCTAATTTTGTTATTGCTCCTTGTCTTTTTTAACTGCTCTGAATCTCTGGCATCTGAACAGTCATCATGCTCTGGTTTTGTATAGCACCTAGCACAGTACAGGTCCTTATCCACAACAAGAGTTCCTGCATGCAATGAAAGCAATGTATAACAATGTAATGTAAGCAGTGTATAATAATATAATGTAAACAACATATAATAACCAACAAACATCACATAAATTAATGTACCATAAGAAAGGGGAGCAGGAGTGTGGTGGTAGGCTTGATGGGCCAAACATGGGCTTATCCATGTTGGCTTGCCCAGACACATTCCCCTGCTCCCCCTATTTCTGTGCTGGGAAGGGGAGGGGAGGGGGTGAGGTGGGAGGGGAGGGTGAAAGCCCTGGCTTCACCTGATATGGTGAGGCCTGGCAAAGTGCCACTCTGACTGGCCAATCTGTGTCCAATGCCCCATTAGTCTCAGGCTGGATGTTGGTAAAAAGGACAAGCAGGTAGCACAGGGGCTGCTGCAGCTTCATTTTGAATCCTGAATTTGCCTGGAGAGCTTACCAGGAGTAGGCTCTAAATGCCTGCATGATCAGCCTGCATAGCCAGCCAGACATTGTGCTGAGACTGCACATCATAAGACATCCTGCCTGCATCTGAAAGTCTCCTGCTAAGACTAGAATTCCTGGAGATACAAAGATTGTCCAGAGGAGCCAGGAGAAAAGGTTAGAGATTATCTGCCTCCTTTCCCCAGAAGTCTGAGAAGAATCAAGTCTCAGCAGCCAACAAGACAGAGTTCCATGTGGTTTGGGTACTGTCTGATTTATACTTTTTATACAAGTATTTCCCAGAGTATTTACTACTGAAGTTACATTTACAAGTACTCCATAAGTGTTCTGCTGTCACAAACAAATCTCTTTTTATCTGCTATGTCACTTGATCAAAAGAGCTTGCTGTGTCACTGCAGTTTTGAGAAGGTTCCCCCTCAAAGTCAACTTCTCAGAGTGCCTGTTTAACAGAATCACAGAAACATCCAGGTTGGAGAAGACCCTCAGGATCACCAAGTCCAACCTAACACATAATGCAACCTCTCCAAAAAGCACACAAAAGCCTTTTTTTTTTTTTTTCCAGAAGTGGAAAGTAACTAAAGAACCCTTCTTGCATCATCATTTATGAACCACCTCAAACAGTCAAGGAGCCATCACAGAATCATAGAATGGCTTAGGTTGGAAGGGACCTCAAAGATCATCCAGTTTTAACACCCTGCCATAGACAGTGATACCTCCCACTAGAACAGGTCACTCAAGGCCCCATACAACCTGGCCTTCAACACCTCCAAGGAAGGAGCATCCACAGCCTCCCTGGCAACCTGTGCCAGTAAATATCTGGTGATGGATTAGGGAAATTAAAGGATCTGACTGGAACAGCATAGAAGTCATGATCCGTGGATTTAAGACACTATGGGTATAAAATCATACTCCTGTATTAGTAGGAACAGATTAGAAACACCTGACTTACAGGAACAGGCAAACCAGTTTGTCCTGTCTGTAAAAAGCACAGCTTGCAGGAAAACCAGGAGGCACAACCAGAGGTCAGCCTGATTGAATTGGGAAAACCTAACTAAGCTCAAATGCCAAAAGGGAAGATATGGAAGGTGCAAGTGGGTAGGGACTACCAAGGACAAATGCAGATGCATTGTCTGAGCACACAGGGACGAAAATTGAAAGGGCAAAGCATGGCTAGATTGAAACCTGGCAAGGAGTATGAAGGGTAACAAGAATCATAGAATCAGTCAGGGTTGGAAGAGACCACAAGGAGCATCTAGTTCCAACCCTCCTGCCTTGGGCAGGGACACTCTACCCTAGATCAGGCTGGCCACGGCCTCATCCAACCTGGCCTTAAACACCTCCAGGGAAGGAGGGACAAAGGGAAGCAGAAACCCCTGGCAGGGAAGGGAAATTCCTAAAATGGATCTGCTACTGTCAGAACAGACTCATTCTGGAATCTCTGCTCTCAGCTGCTAGTTCCCATGCCCCAGATGGAGATTTCTACTCTCCTGTTGTGTGCCAAGTGCCAAGTCAACTGCTCATGGAGCCACTCTGAGTGAAAGGAGCCCATTTCAAGGGGCAGGACATCTTTCTTACTGTCATTTTCATATTGATTATCATTTGCTTTTAGAAAATAAAATTCATTACCCCAGTTAAAAGTCTTCAAGGGTTTCTCAGAGAATTCAATGTATGAGTCAAATGCTTACATTTACCCAATGAAATGTAGGAATGGTACCACTGAATAAAGTGTGTATTTGCACTGTTCAGAAAACACCAAATTATTTCAGGCAGGCTGAGGTGTACAACTGACACCTGAAAGAGATTCCTCTACCTCAGGAGAGTCAGCTGCTCAAAAATCTGCCTTGCCTTCCATCTTAGCAAATCTCAGCTCTAAATAATTCTTCTTTCAGGCTTCACACATTTTTCTGTGAGAAGGGGGAGGCTGCAGATACTGCCACTAAGACACCTGCTGCCTGTGACTGAACTATGCAGTGCAAGGCAGGGAAGAGAGAGAAGAGCAAAACAAGAATTGTTTTAACTGTCAGTTGCCAGATTCCTTGCATGGCCACAGAGTGACTTCTCTGCAGGAGAAGCTGCAGTAAAGGCTTTTACTGAGCTCTGAGCATCTGTGAGGCTCTTGCTGTTCCTTTTAAGCAGCTAAAACTAAAAGCAAGACACAACTTTCCCTGCACACCAGGACCTTTCAGTTAGTGACACAAAGTATGTCCCACTGCAATCACAGCTCTGCTGTCTGTTCATTCCACCTGAAATTTCACAATACCTTCTCTACTTGGGCTAGGCTTTATTTATTTTCTGGCACTCACATTTGCAAGAGAGAAAACAGCACACATTGTTCTGCTAAGAAACAAGCTGCAGACCAGTTCATCCCTGTACTGCATTCACATGTATGTTTGATATGGCTTTAAAAACACCTGACATTGTGTTTATGGGAAAATAGAACAGTAACTCAGCAGAGATCTGTTTATTAAAATGCTATAAGAAGCACCTGTGGGAGTGTTCTGAATTACTAGCCCTATCAGCATTGTGCCAATGACACCGACTGCTACAGACAAGAATCAGGCAGGACAGTGCTGGAAGTTACAGGGCATCCACAAAGCACAGCATTTTCAGGACCTGAAGCCAAAAAAAAAGTGCAGTGCATCCTTTTGCATCCCTGCCCAGGGAAGGCCATTTTGAGATACCAGCATCTATTATCATAGAATCACAGAATCAGTCTGGTTGGAAGGGACCACAAGGATCATCTAGTTCCAATCTCCCTGCCATGGGAAGAGACACCCTACCCTAGATCAGGCTGCCCACAGCCTCAGCCAGCTTGGACTGAAACATCTCCAGGGACAGGGCCTCAACCACCTCCATGGGCAACCCATTTCAGGCTCTCACCACTCTCATGCTCAACAACTTCCTCCTCACATCCAGTCTGAACCTACCCATCTCCAGCTGTGCTCCATTCCCCCCAGTCCTGGCACTCCCTGAGAGCCCTCCCCAGCTTTTTTGTAGGCCCCCTTCAGATACTGAAAGGCCATAAGAAGGTCACCTCGCAGCCTCCTCTTCTCTAGACTGCACAGCCCCAGCTCTTTCAGTCTGTCCTCATAGCAGAGCTGCTGCAGCCCTCTGAGCATCCTTGTGGCCCTTCTCTGGACACACTCCAGCATGTCCACATCCTTCTTGAAATGGGGACTCCAGAACTGGATGCAGTACTCCAGGTGGGGTCTCAGCAGAGCAGAGAAGAGAGGGAGAATCACCTCCCTTGATCTGCTGGCCACACTTCTCCTGCTGCAGCCCAGGATCTGGTTGTCCCTCCAGGCTGCAAGTGCACACTGGTGGCTCCTGTTGAGCTTCTCATCCACCAGCACCCCCAAGTCCCTCTCCTCAGGGCTGCTCTCCAGCCACTCACTACCCAGCCTGAATTCGTGCTTGGCATTGCCCTGACACAGATGCAGGACACTGCACTTAGTCTTGTTGAACCTCATGAAGTTGGCTTGTGGCCACCTCTCCAGCCTGTCCAGGTCCTTCTGGATGGCATCCCTGCCCTCCAAATGACCAAATCAAAGAAAGTTCAGTTCCATTCATATTGTTCCTATATTGTTCAGGTGTACTCAGAAAAAAAAAAAAAAAGAGCAGCATTAGAGCAGAGACCTCACATTTGAAAGGAAGACCACAAACTACACTAAAAATAATACAGAGCCTGTTAAGGAACATTAAAAAAATATTGAATAATAAGAACTGTAAACGAAAATAAAATAAACCAATGAGAAAATTCGTTTTCTAGTGCTGTGTGAAACTACTCACATGCATCCTTAATCTCCGAGATACACCGGGGATGTCCTTGCCCCAAACCAAGCTGTTCCCAGTGGGTAGGTGCACGTTGGGGTGCTTTTCATCTATGTCCAGTTCTAGCCTTGAGCTCTGTGGTAAAGGGTTGGACTTGATGATCTGTGAGGTCTCTTCCAACCCTGATGATACTGTGATACTGTGATACTTCAGTTTTATAGGGAAGTGATTCCAGCTTCTGTACAAAGTAACCCCAAAAGCTCTGGGTACCTGTGGCTGAGATGAGTCTGTGGCAGCGATGGGTTCGCTGGTACACTTTGCAGTGTTGCTCGGAGAGGGCAGAGGGTGTAGCTACCCTTCCAGCAAGAGGTGCTCCTTCCTGGATAAATATTTAAAGTCATAATTGAGTCCTGAGCTACGGTGTTGAGTGAGTGCTGCGCTATTTCCTTTCACCCCTAGCTGATAACGCTCTGCCAACCCCTGCCTATTTCCACCAGTTATTGAAGTTGTTGCCTCTGGGGAAAGGATGAGGAAGCTCGGGGACTACCGGCTTGGTTGTGACTTCGGAAAAAGCTGAGGGACTGCAGGCTTTGCTCTGACTCCGCTTACAGCAGATGGTCTCCCGCGGCTTTGCCCCTTGAGTGCCGGAGGCCCTGGGGCAGCCCACAACTTCTCCAGTCACCGGGACACGGCGAGCACAGGCCGGGAGGATCCGGGGCCTCCCGACAGTCAGGCCGGGCCACCCCCGGTGGAAGACCGTCAATGCTGGGCCGCATCGACGCTGAAATAAGGGTGCACGCCTCTCCCTCAGGCCCAGCCAGCCTCGGAGTCCACCGACCACCAGCCACCACCTCAGCCGCCGCTCACGGTCCAAGCCTCTGTGGGGCTGAGCGAGCGGCGGCCGCCGGAGCCCCTCCCCTCGCTCCCCGGAGCCCCGCCCCTCGCTCCCCGCAGCCCCTCCCCTCGCTCCCCGCAGCCCCGCCCCTCGCTCCCCGGAGCCCCGCCCCTCGCAGCCCGGAGCCCCTCCCCTCGCCCCCGCCAGCCCCGCCCCGCTCCGTGCTGCGCCTTTAAGCGCGCGGCCGTGGCGCCGATGGGAGGCGTCACGTGAGGGGGGAGGCGGAGCTGGCGCTCGCGCCCGGGCGGTTGGGGCAGCGCCGCGCGCGGTGCGGCGGCTCGCGCGGGGCCCCGCCCTCTGCTCGGGCGCGCGCCCTGCCCGGCCCTCCCCCTTCCGCCCGCGGCGGCGCGCGGCTGCGGAGCGGCAGGAGCTGCCTCCTGCCTCCCCTGCCTCTCTCCTTCCCCCCAGCCCGGCGGCGGCCGTGGAAAGGAGGGTAGCGGCGTGCGAGGATGGAGCTGTTCCAAGCCAAGGACCACTACATCCTTCAGAGCGGGGAGCGGGCGCTCTGGTGCAGCCGGAGGGACGGCAGCCTGCAGCTGAGAGCCGGTGAGCCCCTGCTGCGGCAGCGGGGCTGGGGCAGGGGCGCGCCTCCGTGCCTGTTTCCTGCGTGGGGAAGGGCGGGCCGACACCCACCCGCCCGGGCTGCTCTAGCCGGGGCACGGCGGCGGCTGACAATGGCCGAGGAGAGAGGGTCGCTGAGGGGAAGGGCGGTGGTGGCGCTGCCCTCCGAGGACCGGTTGAGAGGACCGCCCCCAAAGCCGCCGAGGGCGCCCGGTAGCTGTGCCGAGCCCCGGGTCAGTGGGGGACGCCAGAGGCCTCCCTGAGAGTCTGTTCTGTGGGGCTCAGCCCTCAGCGGACTGGGAGCGACTGCCCTTCTCCGTCTCCCCGATGGTCGGAGAGGAGCCTGGGTTGCAGCCGTGGCTGTGAGCTGCGGAGGGAGGTCACCTGTGTCCCCGCTGGTGGCCCGGCGAGAAACGAACCTTCTGCGTGCTGAGGAGTTGTTCGTGCCCAGTGTACTTGTTCCTCTACAAAACGAGAGTCTGGCTGCCCCTGCCAGCTCCCTGTGCGTAACCCGAATGGTTCAGGGTGTTGAAATGCGTCTGGTCACCCTTGGGGGGGGGAGCATCGTTAGATAGGGAAGGACCATCTCGTGTCGGTGTCAGCCTTATGTAAGGGATGCTCGCCAGTACTTCTGACAGACTGTGAGTGCGTCCCTGAAGAAATGTGTTCCCAGCTGTCCTCTTTCAGGAGAAACCGAACAGGTGTCTACACCTGTATACTGCTCTCAAATTCTTGTAGTGACTGTAGGTGGTTCTAAGTGACAATGCCAGAGTTGGGGGTAAGCCTCTTAATATCAGGCTGCAGGGAAGGTAGCGGCAACAAAAAATTGTAGATAGTGAGTTGTGTTCACGGAGATTTTGAAGCAGTGACAGTGATAACATCCTACCTGGTAGCTTAGTCAGTAAAGGTGTCCTATGAACTATCATCTTTAGAGATAGCTTGCTTTGAGTGCTTAGATTTAAAGGACCGTAGCGTGCCTGCTTAAGAGTTTAAAATGCTCTAAGTAGTTGGATATTTCACCAAACTTCTGGCAGCCTTTGTAAAAGTTTTCCTCTTTATGCCAAAAAAGCCCAGCCAAACAGTCGAGTATGTATCTGGCTAAAGCTGGTTATCTGAGCACTGTAGGTATGCTTCATGAGCTTGCTTTCAGAGGCTGGACAAGCTTTATATGGAAACATCAAATACCACTGTAATCTCTGTTTATCCAAAGAACTGTGTTTTGTGCTGCTTGCTCTTCTGTTGTGTTTTTGTACTTGAGTCAAATCTTGACAGCATGATTTTTTTTGTGTGTGTGTTTATATCTCTCAGGTCAAATTTGTATTACAGTCTGCCCCAAGTTCATGTGACATGCTCTTGTCCAGCAGCCTCACTGATGGTTCCAAGTCCAGTCAGACTTTGAGTTATAAGTTGCCTTAACAAAATACTTGATGTTGTTAGCAGACAATGATACTATTCAGTGATATGCATTGTTTCTGTATGTGTGAGAAACCCAAACCATCAATTTAAGATCCATTGTAGTTACAATCATCTACATAATCATAAAAGCTCTTACTTGACCCAGTGCAATAAAAGCACAAACTAGTGAACTGTAGTTCTAGGAGATTGAAAGCTTTAATTTTAAAGGCATTGATTGCTTGTTTTCAGGCAGCTATGGCTGTGACTTATTTCTTTTCCTCCCTGAAGTCCATTAACTTCATGGAGGCATTGCCAGTGCCCCGCAGTCTGCTTGCATATGCTCAGCAGGATTTTGTCCTTAGCCTGTCTTTACATTTTCAGCCAGTATCCATGTGATCCCTGTTGTGTGTGCCCTACAGATTAAGGAAAGGTAACACCATACTTAAGCAGCAGTCTGCTTGAACCTCTTTGTTGGTCACATTTCCCCATTTCAATGTGTTTGTGATTTTGTTTTTCCAGTCCCATCTGTGGGTTGTCTTGTTCCATGTGGGCTCTAGGGCTGTGAAATGAAATACCTTAACGTGCTGAAAGTAAACCAAGGAATAAACAGTTTTTTTTCATGAGAAGTTTTTTTCTTGGATCAGTAGCTCTTGCTTTTACTAAAACTAAGCTGGAGATCCTCAAGTTTGTAAATGATCAGACATGATAAAAGGCTGATGGAGGCCACGGACCGGAAACGAGTAAATGGATTACTGTGATGAGTCACTGCCGTATGAAACAAAACAAAGTCATAGCTTGAGTTCATTGACATAGTTAGCAGTCCATCAGAAGCTTATAATCTAACTATGTCTTCACTGGTTTTGGCAGGCCTTGGCTTTATTCTGTCTCACAGAGGCTCCTCTGAATTACTTAATGCATTCAGGGACTGAAATTGATAATACTGTCAAACCTTGCGAAGTGTCATGTTGTATGATAGCTCTGACTCCAAAGAGTTGATGCTGAGCTTTATAATAGAATTACAGAATCACAGAATCAGTCAGGTTGGAAGAGACCTCCAAGATCATCCAGTCCATCCTGTCACCCAGCCCTAGCCAATCAACTAGATCATGACACTAAATGCCCCATCCAGTCTTTTCTTGGACACCTCCTGGGATAGTGACTTCACTGCCTCCCTGGGCAGCTCATTCCAATGCTAATCACTCTTTCTGTCAAGAACTTCCTCCTAACATCCAGCCTAGACCTCCTCTGACACAATTTGAGACTGTGTCCCCTTGTTCTGTTGCTGGTTGCCTGGAAAGAGACCAACCCCACCTGGCTACAGCCTCTCTTCAGGTAGTTGTAGACAGCAATGAGGTCACTTCTGAGCCTCCTCTTATCCAGGCTGCATACCCCCAGCTCCCTCAGCCTCTCCTCACAGGACTGTGCTCCAGGCCTCTCACCAGCTTTGTTGCCCTTCTCTGGACATGTTCCAGTATCTCAACATCTCTCTTGAGTTGAGTGGCCCGGAACCAGACACAGTACTGAAGGTGTGGCCTGACCAGTGTTCAGTACAGGGGAAGAATAACTTCCCTTGTCCTACTAGCCACACTGTTCCAAATACAGGCCAGGAGAATATGCTCCTTCCTCAGCTATAAAGGCATGTTGAGAAATTTGCTAATCCTGAAAGCTGTGTTTCTGACCTCCTTGAGTCATGGATTGAGCAGCTTGACTTAAAAAAGGCAAAATGCATTGGTAAATATTTGCTATAAAGCAAAGCCTGAGGTTGGCCCTAGTTTGAAGGATGTCTGCCTGCATTTACAAGATGTTTTAGTGTGTTTTTTTCCTCTGAAGTGAAAGCACTAATGAGTCACCTGCAGGAAATCAATGAGTCACTTTGGCATCATAGATTTTGTTGGGAATTCAGCTCTCTACAGTGTATTTTCAGTGTAGTGAAAAAACATGTAGTGTTCAACCATGCTTTAAATACCTTACATCAGCTTTTGGTCAGGATTTCACTCTTGGTTTGCTATTTATGCTCTGCTTAGCTGCTCCCCACTGGTAGTTCTACACAGCCTACAAACTTTGTTTTATTGATGTTGTGGGTTTCAAGTGTATATATTTAAATATGCATGGGTGTACACATATACAAAGGAGAGGAAGGATTGAAAACATTGAGTTCTTCTCACAGTTTTCTCTTTTGCTGTGTGAAAAATTGTGTTGGGCTTGATAATACTCTGAGCAGTAATGCCAGACCAGTTAAGATTGTGGATAGTTGCTACTAAAAGCTATTGGTAGTAATGCTGGTTCCCACCACCCTGGGGAAGAAAAAGTCCTACAAGATATATTGAGTGATACATAGATTGGAATGACTGTAAAGCAACTTTCAGACACTTCATGCTCAAAGACTCCATGACCTCCACCTGTAATTGCAAGGTAGCATTAAGATGTGTCTTATCCCTGAAGCTGTAGGTGGAGAGCAATGAGCATTTGTTTGCTTCGAACACTTGAGGAAATTAGTGTTGCAGTAGTGATTTTCATCTGTTGAAAATGGTTCTGAATCAGCAACTGAAGCAATGTCTCTTAACTGCTTTTTCTTTAATGATAAACATTTTACCAAGCAATATTTTCAGAGCACTGAGACAGATTTTGAGTGCCTTAGTCTGATAGTGTGAAATCTCTATGAGAAGACCACCTAATAGGCTACCTATATGTGACATTACAGGAGTCCTGTAGAAACTGTCCTAATTCCTGAGCTGTTCTTTGTGGTTGTAGAGGGGAGAAGAGTAGTTCTGTTGTTTGAAGCATGATGCCTGTGAATGCTCAAGTGAAGGCCTTAATCTAGTGAATGGTGTGAGGAGCAATGCCCTGGTAGCAACAGGTGTATCAGTAGGTTTAAGGCTGAATGTGGTAGTTTGAGGGGTTCTGGGTCTCCCTTAACAAAACCATAGTCCTGAGCATGGCTCTGAGGGGTGATGGCCTCAGCATTAATTCATGCTGCTTAATCAAGTGTTTCATACAAATCTGCCTTCCTGGATTTCAGTGGCATGCCTTGGAAACTGCTTGTCTGTTCTGGAAAATGGATTCTGGAGGAGGCAGTTGTAGCTTTAGAAAAATTCTCTCCATATTTCAGGTTACTTAATAAGGAACCTCAAGCTGTTTTCTGACACTTCTTAGCTGCAATGGTTACCCAACTGTTTCTCACCCTTGCCTGCTAGTTCTGTTCCCTTCTTTCCCCACCCTTTCTTAGTTGCCAGCACAATGTACTTGTGGTGTGTGTGATAAACCAGATGTAAGAACTGTTCTGCATTAGCTGCAGACTATCAAGATTATATGCTTAAATCTTGAGCAGTTAGTTCCTTTGTTGCTGGCTCTCTTACACAAGAGCTCAGAGAGGGCTGGGAGAGAGAGGACAGCTGCTGTGTACCTGCTACTTGATTGAATGCTGTATGCAGTAGTCCATTTTGTATCTCCTGACTGTAAGGTGAGATCTTAAAATGGATTTATCAGAGAGAAATTATTTTCTGCTTTGTAATTCCATCCATGATTCTTTTTGAAGTATAATAAACCCCAAACTGAGGCTTAAACGGGTTGGTAATACACTCTTTCCTAACCTGGTGAGAGTGAGATAAATCTTACAATTATAGAATCAGTCAGGGTTGGAAGGGACCACAAGGATCATCCAGTTCCAATACCCCTGCCATGGGCAGGGACACCTCACACTACATCAGGCTGTCCAGAGCCTCATCCAGCCTGGCTTTAAACACCTTCAGGGATGAGGCTTCCACCACCTCCCTGGGCACTACCCTCATGCTGAAGAACTTCTTCCCAACATCCAATCTGAATCATAGAATCAACTCCCCATTTCCAGCTTTGTTCCATTCCCCCCAGTGCTATCACTCCCTGGCATCCGAAAAAGTCCCTCCCCAGCTTTTTTGTAGGCCCCCTTAAGATACTGAAAGGCCACAATTGTGTCACCTGGGAGCCTTCTCCTCTCCAGACTGAACAGCCCCAACTCCCTCAATCTCTCCTCAGAGCAGCTCCAGCTCTGGTCATCCTCATGACCCTTCTCTGGATACCTTCATCCATATCCCTCTTGTCCCAGGTGATCCAGAACTGGACATAGTACTCCAGGTGGGGTCTCAGCAGTGCAGAGTAGAGGGGGAGGATCATTTGAGGTGAGATGCTTCCCGTTTAGTTTACTGTTGAATCTAAATAGCACATGACAAGTTGAATATAACAAAACTTTTCCTCTTGCTCTTTCTTTTGTATGAGGAGGTCTGAAAGTGCCAAACTTGACCCAGGTGTCTTGGAACTCCTGCCCACACTGCAATAACTTCAGGTTTTAAATGCATGAAGAACTCCTGAAGCACAACGTGCTGGGTGTGGGGTTTTGTTTTTTTTTCCCTATGTGATGTGAAAGTTGCTTCCTTTGTGAAGAAAAAAGGGGGAGAAAAAACCTACTTTAAAAAAAAACCTGCCAGAATGAAAATGAATCTGTAATTCAGGTGGACTTCAGTGGCTTGTGTTTTGTTGGTAGAGGTTAGACTTGTCTGTGATCCCATGGCTTAGCATTAGCTAAATAATCAGTAGGAAGTTGCAGTCTAACTGGAACTGAAACACTTTGATCTCTAGAAAGTACTGACAGGGAGTGGGCTTTCAATTACAGGATCATGGGATGTAAGGGGTTGGAAGGGAACCCTGGAGATCTTGGATTCCAACCCCTTTGCCAGAGCAGGACCATATAATTTAGCACAGGTCACACAGGAACACATCCTGGAAAGTCTCCAGAGAAGGAGATTCCACAACCCCTCTGGGCAGCTTGTTCCAGTGCTTTGTGACCCTTAGAGAAAAGAAGTTCTTCCTCATGTTGAGGTGGAACTTTGTGTGCTGCAGTTGACATCCATTGTCCTTTGTCCTATCTCTGGGTATCAGTGAGCAGAGGCTGTCCCTTTCCCTCCCTTCCTGACCTCCAACCCTCATATTGATATACATTTGTTAGATCCTCTCTCAGTCTTCTCCTGACTCTCAGCCCCAGGTCTCTCAGCCTTTCCTCATCAGCCAATGCTTCAGTTCCTGCATTCTCATAGCCCTCTGGACTCTCTTGAGTAGATCCTTGTCCCTCCAGAGCCAGGGAGCCCAAAACTGAAGGCAATATTCCAGGAGAGGTCTCATCAGGGCAGGGTAAAGGGGGAAGGAGAACCTCCCTCAATCTGCTGGACACACTCCTCCAAATGCACCCCAGGATCCCATTGGCCTTCTTGGCTACAAGGGCACTTTGCTGTCCCATGGAAGGGTCTCCACCCGTCTCAAAAGCTTGTGGTTTTCTGAGTTGTGAAAACCATTGGGTTTTCTCACAGCTTATTGGTGTAAGTGCTATTTTAGCTGTATGTGTAAGGAAGCATTAAAACTTTAAGCAGGTTAAGGTTTAAACTGTCCAAACTGTAGTAAAAGGAGACCTCTTATTTGATATGCCACCTGTGTTCTTTTAAGACAGCTACTGTAGATTGAACTGTGATTTGTTTACTGTGTTTTTATATTTCATGACCTTTAACTGATGCTGTTAAGCACACATCACTGAGGTTATGCCCCAGAAAGAATAGTTAATGCTGTAGCTCAAGTGTGTCAAAATCCCCTCTCAGCTTACCTGAAGGTTTTGGGTGACTTCAGGAAGTGCTTTGATGGGCAGCAAGGTAATTGCTGGTAATGGAAGTGTGAGACTTGACAAGAAGAAAACACTTTCTCTTTCTTCCTTCCCAAAACCTTTTTTGGTGGGTTGGAGCTAGATGATCTTTGAGGTCCCTTCCAACCTAAACCATTCTATGTTTCTATGCATGGCAGCTGCAACAGGAACCTCTGACGTGCCAAGGCTGTGCTGAGGCACATCTATTAAATACTTCCTTCAAGCTGTGAGACTTCTTAGATGATGCTTGAGAATTTTCCTTCAGAAACAGCTTCTTCAGTGCAATATGGAACAGGTCTGATGTACAATGTGGCAAAGTACTGAATTGTGTTTCAAAAACTCATTCTGTTAGGGTTGTGTATTGAGACAACACAGCCCAGATTTTGGCTGACTCCCTTTTTTCCTATCAGATATCTCCAAAGATTTGAGCCTACTGAGAGAAGTGGGGGTTTGGGTAGTGTTTAGGTGTTTCATCATTACTGTTATGAAGCACATGAATATTTTAATATAGAGACTTAGAGATTGATGTGTAAATTTGCTTCTCATGAAGAGTTAAATTCATGATTTAAAGCAGTTCTGTTCATGGAAGGATTTGAGTTTGTTACAAAAATGCATCTGGTTATTCTGAGAGATTTGGTTGTGCAGCCAAATCTGTATGTTTGAAAACTGTCCTGGTCTGAGCAAGAACAGAACTAATTCTGTTCAGTGACTGTTTTTACTTTTCACCTAAATATCCTGTAAATGATGGCACTTTCTGAAGTTAACAGCACATTTTTGCATCAGTGGCTGCTGCTAGCAGTGATCATAGAATCATAGAATCAGCCAGGTTGGAAGAGACCTCCAAGATCATCCAGTCCAACCTATCACCCAGCGCTAACCAATCAACTAGACCATGGCACTGAGTGCCTCATCCAGTCTTTTCTTGAAGACCCCCAGGGACAGTGCCTCCACCACCTCAGTGTTTGTAGTTAGCACCAAGGACTGGGGTGCAGAGAGGCTTTGATTTATGCTTGATGCCATGGAGGTCAAGGTCATTGCTAAACTTTGTTTGTCATCTTTGGGATGCAGAAAGTAAAAGGCCACTCCTGCAGGGAGGAGGAGACAGGAAAGGGGTTCTCAAACTGACAAGGGATTCCATCCCCTGGACATCACATTCAATGTAAAGCTGAAGGCTAATGAAAGTCAAGCCTCTGTCTGAGGAGGACTCTCTCTGTTCTTATGCCTTTGATCCTGATCCAAATATTCTTAAATCTATTTCCAGAATCCAGCTCATGAATCCAGTTCCCTTCTGCTGTGGAGTCCAGTCTGAGACTTCCCTAGTGCCTGTCCACAGCATTAGTGGTGACAGTGACATCAGGGGGGTTGGGTTTGTTTATATGTACTTGTATATAATTAGTATTATCATCATCATTGGTTTTACTAAAACCATTTTAGCTTTCTTTTCCAACCTGTAAGTCTCTTTCTTGTTCCCTTTATCTTCCCCTTTGTGAAGGGAGAGGGGTTAATAGCATCTGTGTCTTGTCTAGTGGCCAGCCCAGCCTTAACCCTTGACAAAACCCTCCTGTCCTGCTCTGGAAATCTAGCATGACCTAGAAGGATTTAACTCTTCTCTTTACTTAAACAAATGGCAGCAACAAAAAACTTTGCCCAGTTTATTTTCAGTCCCGATTTAGCCACATCACCTACTCTTGCAAGGATCATTTACAAGAATTATTACCAGGAAATAACACTTCTTCTGAGATGAGTCCATTGAGAAGGGATGTGCCTATGGGGACCTGCAGGCTTTTCTTCTTCCTCCATCTGTTTAAACCTTTTGTGAAGTGCACCAATTCCTGTCTGTGGGGTTAATGCTAATGGTCTCTGGGTCTGTCAGTGGATCTAGCTATCTTTATGTGTTGAAGGCAATGCATTTCATGTCTTCATAGCAATTAAAGTGATAGGAACAGGAATCACCTGACTTTAGAACAACTTTAGAGGTTGGAAGGGACTCCCAGAGATTGAGTGCCAAAGCAGGGTCACCCAAAGTAGTTCGCACAGGAATTACATCCAGGTGGGTTTGAAAGGTCTCCAGAGAAGGAGACTCCACAACCTCTTTGGGCAGCCTGTTCTAGGGCTCTGGCACCCTCACTGTAAAGAAGCTTCTCCTTGTGTTGAGGTGAAACCTTCTCTGTTCCAGTTTGTAGCTGTTGCTCCTTGTCTAATGGCTGCTAACCACCTAAAAAAGATTGGCCCCAGCCACTTGACACCCACCCCTCAGATACTTGTACTCATTGATCAAATCTCCTCTCTGTCTTCTTTTCTCCAGACTAAAGAGAAAAACAAATTATTGGGTGGGTTTCTAGAGAAGTTTGGAAATACTGCAAACCCCTTCATGAAAGCTCTGCTTTACTGAGCAGGACCATTAATACTCAGTGATGTCTAATAAATTTCTGTTCCAAGCACCTCTAAATCCTTCAACAAGAAAAACTCCAGAGAGAATTTTTTCCCTGAAAAGCTGAACTGAAATGAATGGAATTCCACTTGAGTTTCCTTTTAAGGAAGAACTGAGTTGAATAGAAGCCCTGAAATAGTGTTCATTGTGTCTTGAAATTTAAATCAAGCTATTTGAATGTACTTTGGGTCTGAAAAGTTAGTATTTTGAGTAATGTGGTAAGTAAGCCTTTACCTGAGGTAACATGATAGGGAATAGTAGGCAAGATTGTACTGAAATGCCCAAGTATATCACATAAGAGGGCAGCATTATGCAAAGCAGAATTCCAAACCAAATTTAGAAGTACATGATCTTGCCCAAGAGATAGTTGCAAAACAGCAAATGTGCTGCTCTGTTATTAATTGCTGAGTTCCAAATTGTTTTCTCTTTGTCTGCTCCTCAGTTTAGGAAAACCAGCAACTTTCCCATGTGTAGCTGATGCATAAGTTTTCCTCTCCACTGAAATGTCTCCCAGTAGTGTGTAAAGGATATATTCCTATCTGTTATTTGATTAATTAGCTTAAAAATAACAACAACAAAAAGGCAGGGATACATAGCATGTGTCACAAAATCCTTTCCTTTTATCTTCTGTTCCTGAAACATGTCAAATTTTTGAGAATAACTTCTTTATTTCATGGTTTAAGTAGTTATCTCAAATCCTGAATTCTTTTTTCTGCTGAGTTTAACTGGAGAGTCACAGAGGAAAGTTAATTATGGAGTGAGGACAAAAGAGGAGGGATAGGGAAAACCTCACCTTGAGTTGCCTTGGCTCTCCACAGCAGTACCAGTATTTCTCTCACAGCTTTTAAGAACCATTGCCACAAATCAGTGGTAAATAAAACTTTTGTACAGTTGTGATGTCCTTCTGCTCATTTAAGGCTTATATTTAAATCTATTGAGGATGGGATAGCTTTCTTGTGTTCTCTTTTGAGTATAGCTGAAACTGGGCAAACTTTTTAAAGCAGCATGTCTTCAGAACAAGTGAATATAGTATTTGCTCTGCTTGGTAAGTAGGTTTGAATAAAATCTTTCTCCTACCTTTCTGATAATTTCCCTTCTACAAAGTAAATAGGACTGGAAAAAAAAAGCAGACAACCTACTGCTTTTCTGGCTTTGAAGATATACTTACAAATCACTGGGGCATTGAAATAACAGCTGAAATTAGGAAGGTCTGTTGGTCTGTAGTAATATTAATGTTATTTTTGGAAGGGTAAAATGCATTATTTCCTTACCTGTATCTGCTGTTGAGAAAGGATGGGTGGGCAGAGGCCAATGGGATGAGATTTAACAAGGCCAAGTGCAGGGTTCTGCACTTTGGCCACAATAACCCCAAGCAGCACTACAGGCTGGGGACTGAGTGGCTGAGAGCAGCCAAGAGGAAAGGGACCTGGGGGTACTGATAGACAGTAGGCTGAAGATGAGCCAGCAGTGTGGCCAGGTGGCCAAGAGAGACAATGGCATCCTGGCCTGCATCAGGAGCAGTGTGGCCAGTAGGACAAGGGAGGTTATTCTTCCCCTGTACTCAGCACTGGTCAGGCCACACCTTGAGTACTGCATCCAGTTCTGGGCCCTTCAATTCAAGAGAGATGTTGAGGTGCTGGAAGGTGTCCAGAGAAGGGCGGCAAAGCTGGTGAGGGGCCTGGAACACAAACCGTATGAGGAGAGGCTGAGGGAGCTGGGGTTGTTTAGCCTGGAGAAGAGGAGGCTCAGGGGGGACCTCATTCCTGTCTACAACTACCTGAAGGGACATTGTAGCCATGTGGGGGTTGGTCTCTTCTCCCAGGCAACCAGCAATAGAACAAGGGGACACAGTCTCAAGTTGTGCCAGGGGAAGTATAGGCTGGATGTTAGGAGGAAGTTGTTGGCAGAGAGAGTGATTGGCATTGGAATGGGCTGCCCAGGGAGGTGGTGGAGGCACCGTGCCTAGAGGTGTTCAAGAAAAGCCTGGATGAGGCACTTAGTGCCATGGTCTAGTTGACTGTCTAGGGCTGGGTGCTAGGTTGGCCTGGATGATCTTGGAGGTCTCTTCCAACCTGGTTGATTCTATGATTCCAAGTAGGCGTTTTACTAGCAGAGTTCAGCACTGTAGAAGAACAAAGGGAAATTCTGAAGTTAAAAACCCACTGAGCTTCAGTGGCTTAGTGCCCATTTGTGTTTTAAGAGTCACTTCTGGGTGCTTACCAGAATGGCATTTACAGGTTTGTGGAAGGGCTGAGGAGATGATTCTAACTCCAAGTGGTTGTAATGTATCTACCAGCTGCCCACACCCACACCAGTGTTCTCTGAAGTGGGAGGTATGCACCTTGGGGGTGCATAAAGATAATCCTCTGGAGTGTGGGAAGAAAATACTTTGTGCTGTTAATAAACACTGTTATAAAACTTTATTTCATCCATGTAAATCTATTTCTGTGTATGTTTTATGTGTGTAATATGGACTGGGTGACCTTGGAGGTCTCTCCCAACCTGCTTGATTCTATGTAAATAATATGTATTTATGGTGCAGGCTAAACTGTATTTTTACTGCTGTGGTGTGTGACAGGGTTTGAAGAGCACAGATCTGTAGGATTAGATTCTGTTTGGAGGGAACATGTTTCACTTGCTAATAGCAGCTTCTTACCACTTGTAGTTCAGGAGTTCCTTGTGGAGCATCCTTTTGATGCTGGATGCTCTCCAGCCAACTGAATATTTTCCATACTATTTTTTAGTTTCCCAATCAATGCCTGGTGACTCAGGAAATTTTGTGACTGCAGCAGAATGCAAGAAGTGTTCTGGATCAAAATTAACAGTAAGGGTTCTTTTTGGTTGGCTGCTTTCTTTAGGCCTTGCTTCCTGTTCTTGCAGCAATAATACGAACTTTTGTATACTCACATCCCCTCTGCTTGAAATCTGTGACCATACAGCATGAGTTGTGCTGGAAGTGTTCCCTGTTCATCTAGCTGAACTTGGAGTGTCCAAAAAAGCTAAATGACAGTTTCAGTTTCTTAGACATCAATGGGGTAGATATGCACTTAGTAGTGCAGTGTCCTTCTGCAGTTGAGACAGGCACTCTGCAACGAACGTGCTGTGAATTAGCTTGGAATGCTAATCTTTGTTACTGGCGACTGGGGGTTAGGCAGGCTTTCTAGCAAGGCTGTAAGGTGTAGCAATGACAGCTCAGGAGGCGTTTACATCCTCCTAGTGTATCCTATCTGTAGGCTTCTTAAGAGCTGTGTGTGTAGTCAGGTTGGGGAGTAGTGGTGATTTGATTTCTCTTTTGTAATGCAAACTATTTCAATTCAAAGGGATTGAAGGCTCACAAGAATCTAATTTAGAGAAATCCATACAAATGTCCAAGATAATTAAACTGGGTGATTATCTGAAGGGATAACTTGGTCAAAGTTTGAGGTGAGAATATTCAAATGTAACACTTCATGATTAATTAAGAGCTTGCACTTGTAATACCAAACTTCTTACCTCTCCATCTTTTTGCAATTACAGTAGCTTAATTGTAAATTTAGAAGCCTGTGCTGAAAGGAAAACTTAATTAGGCTGAATTCTGTTTTGCATAAGTAGCATTTTATTTCCTACAAGAGAAAGAAGTTCAAGTTTATGCTCTTAAGCCTTTCCAGTTAATTTGTAAGCTCTTAATCCTGGTTAATATTTTGGAACACTGTTCAAAGATGAACTGGTACTGGGTAGCAGGCCTTCTTTTGAAAAACCACAAAGGTCAAACAGTGCTGATAATAAGTCTTGTAGTTGTCTTTGATCTAAAGCAGACATAAAGGGGGAAAAAAAAATCTCCAGTCCATTTAAAAATAGTATCAAAGGTTTTTCCTGAAGGTTAACACTTCAGGTGTCAAAAGTTACATTAGCAGAGCTGAAAGATTTACTCTGGCTATTTACAGTGGATTACTTAGCTTTTACTTTGTGTAAATAAATGGATATTGCTGTTGAAAACGAGTGGGAAAATGCTATTCTGTTAGGCTATGGGAAGAATTTTTGGGAAATAGCTGCATTAAATGATATAAAAAGGGAGGGAGCATCCCTGTACTGGGAGCTATGGAGAGGAGCCAGAGGGCAGAGGTTTGCTCTTCCACTATCTGTGTGAAAACACAGAATAGATGGGGGTGGTGAGGACATTCCTTATCATGGTAGCCAGCTGGCCCGTTTCAAGGGCACATCTATACTGGATCCACTATTAAAATCTCAAGACTGAAGTACTTTAAAGTGCATGATGCTGCTATGAAATTGTTGCATAGGTATGCAAACATGATTGGAACTTTAAAGACTTTTCCAACCTAAGTGATTCTGTGACTTACATCTGCTTATATACTTATGTATATGTACATAACTGAGCTTGAAGTTCAGTGACGTTTGGTTTGGTAGGGCTATTGGTAGGAAGTACACTGATGGGAAACACTTGCTAGCTAAGGTCTATTCCTGAAAGCAAACAGTTTGAGGAAGATCAGTATACACCCTTAGGGCTAGAAGATAGAGTTACAGACAGTAGTAGCTGTTTGAAGTTACTGTAGTAACTGAAGTATTGAAGTGGCACAGTGATAAAGACTTGGTGACTGTTAAAATCATTAAGAAGCATCCATCAGTTTATTGAACAGGTAGCAGGTTGGCAGAGGGTCTTGCTCTGAAAAGAGCTAATCACTCCTCTTATATAGAGCTTAAAAATATATGTGCATTAGGATTTAGAAAAAACTCAGTTTACATAGATAAGGTCCTTTAACTCCTGGTTCTTCATTGTCACCTTCTGGCCTCCTGATAACATTGCTACTAAATCTTCTGGTTAGTTCTTCGAGTTGGTTTCCAGACAGTCATCAGGTGGGTGAGAATTCTTATCTTGGCCCCTTCACGTTTGGCAGCTGCAATTTTGTCTGAACTCAAGGTTATGGTGGTCTTATGTTTTAATTAAAACATGACTAAAAAGCTCTCTCTTATGCTAACACTTTATCTTTTATGCTGCTGAGAGCTTTGTCACAGGCAGAAAGTCTAACAGAAAGAAAAACAATTCATGAAAATGATTCCAATAGAAAGAAAACACTAAGGAAAAACAACCAGTGAGGTTCCCCACTTCATTTCTCCCTTCTTTTTTCCACGTCAAACTCCTCTATAGTGCTCTGACAACACCACATAAAACATTTGAATACCACACATACCACTACAATTAATATTATTAACATAATGCTGCTTATCCTGTTCAGGTTGGGTAGCCACTCTTAGTTTATGCAGCACTTCTCCAAAGCCAAAGCTGGTCTCATCGTTAGCCACTTTGTGGAGTATTTTAGCTCGTTTGCCTGTTTGATTTGAATCTTCCTCAATTTTGTGCTCTTGGTTAATACAGACACAGCAATTTTAGTTCATTGCAGCACACCCCCCTCCCCCCCCTTAAGGGTTATGAGATCCAAGGCCATTCTGTTAAGTAAAGCTACAAGGATGCTGTTTGTGACTGTACTCTTTGGATGTCATCACTAGAGCCACTTACATTTCACCTGCTACATTCATGATTGCTTTTGCTGATTCACTTGGTTCAAGACAGGGAACAAACCATTTAACAAAGCTGTGGAAAGCTGTTGGTCTTAACCAAGGCGTTTAACTCTCCTTTTTCTGATTTCCATATGGTTCTCACAATCTCTTGAGGGAGTTGTCTTTAGTTATAGATGACATCTTAGGGTGTCAAATGCCCTATTGCATGTGTTCCTCTCCAGTTCTTAGGTGAAGCTTTTCAAGCATATTCATTTCCACAAAGCCACCACCATCCTACTGGTACCTGGCACTGCTTATCCCAACCAATCCTTTCATCCATATCATGATGATTGATGTATTTTTATGACTATTCCCTTAGCATTATAGGTCACTTCATTTATACTATTAGAGCCAAAGTTAGCTTTCAGAACACATCTCCTATAAAGCGTAGTGTTAGTAATTACAATTCAAATCTTGGTCCAGGGATTGCAGAACCACTGCCATACTTCACATGTACCATTCTCTGCCATTTAGAAAATGAGATGTTGGTCCAGTTTATACTGACTATTTTCATATAAAGGTACTTTAAAATTTTCTCTAGGCATGGCAGTACAGATCAAACAATCTCTAGCCTTAATACTATTAGCTAAAGTTTAGAAAGCCTGATATTGTGCTTTTTTATGCTGAGCACCAGTTACAGTATTTACACACCACTGCAAGCAAGGGAAATAGAAATTTTCCCATCATCATCTTGTTGCTGCAGTTTTATCTTCAGAGGTATGACAGATTCAGAAGTGCACTGCTTATCTGGAGCTTTCTTCACTCAGGAGTAGTGTATCTGTGCTGGCTATTCCTTGATCTTGATTGCAGTGTAGGTTGTAAGAAGCAGCTGATAAGGTCTCCACTCTTCATCAAAGGGATCACCTGTAAAATTCTTAACAGAGCTAAGTTCCCAAGGCATTTTGTTTCATTTTCTCCAGTTGTTTTTCAAAAAGAGAACATAATTTGTAGGTGAGAATTCCCCAATTGATTCACATCTTACCCTGTATGCATATCACATTCGGTGTTTTGAAATCCTTGCACTCCAAGTAATGTAATTTTGCCTGTTCATTGTTTTACTAAATGATTGATTTTTCTCCACTTGCCCACTGGCCTTGTGATCTACAGGGTATATGCAATTGCCAACTACTTTCCAGTATTTTCTAGTCTGTTGCATTACTCAAGGACAGAAATAAGTACCTCTGTCTGATACACTCCCAAAGAAAGCCCCTGGCCACCTGAAAAAGTTTCTGTGAGCAGTAAAAGATACCCCCATTCTCTTGGGTATTTTGAGAAATCAATTTCACACTTAGGAATTTTCTTTCCCAGCATATCTCAATGTGCTTTATTGTGTTCTACCTTAACAACTCCCCATTTTAGTTTACCTAAAATTATAGCCCTAACATTGTTTAATTGAGTCCATCCTTAAAAGAATAGATTAATCTGGTTTTTAAATACTTGATCTCCTGGTTGCTTAAAATGCTTTTTCTATTATTTAAGCTTGAGGCTTATCCCTTAAATGTGTTTTCTGTTGTCTTGACCCCATCATCAGCCAATTTATTACCTTTCTCTGGATCAGTGTTAACTTTTCATGGAACAGCAATCTCAGTCAGCAGTTGGGCCAGTTCTGACAGATGTAGTATCTCTTCTGCATACTTTATTTGCTTTCCTTTGAGCTGTTAAGATTCTTTTAATACTCCTCTGTGATAGTTACTGCTTTCCTGCTTCTGGTATATCTTGCCAGATGAAACTACTCCATCCATACTCTGCATTGTTCACAGGCTCTTCTTTCAAGTCTGGTCTGCTAGAGTGTACAGCTTCCATGGTTTCCAGACAACTGTGGTTCTGTGTTGACCCCACTGAGAAAAAAAGATGGATTTATAATGTTGGTTACTTCAATCAGGATGTCATCACATCAGGCCTAATGCTCCTTTTTTTTCTTTGAAGGTCTCCAATCCTGACTGAGTAATCTCTCTCTTTATCAGTTCATATAAAGGTTTTACTACTAGTCCATAATTACAGATCCATAATTGGCACTAACCTGTCATTTCCAGAAAGGCTCTCAAATTCTGTCATCATCCGGAGAGGAGTATTCTGCAGAAAGAAGCTTTCTGGTGCTGCTGTTTCCAGGTGGATTGCTTGCTGCAAGAGACTGACTTGAAATCCACTTAGTCTCAGAAAAAGTCTGCTTGTGTCTCAGTTTCTAAGTTTTAGTGTTAAGTCACAGAACTGCAGGGCTGTTCTTAAACCCTTATGATAACACTGTCCATTTACACTGATTTTTTTCCCCTACTTGTGATAGGGCTTTACATGCAAACTTTTCTCAGCTCTCTAGGGGCCAAGACAAACAGAAAATGTCTCTTAGATCTGTCCCTGTAGAGTCACCTAATACATCCTGTCTATTTTCCCTTTCCCTGATAACCTCTAAATTCACTAAAATTAAACTTAAACCACCTAGTAGCTGTTTCTCCTGCACCTTAACATTATACTTTCTTACTTAAATGCCATCCATGCATTCAATTATATTAAATCTTTACCTAATAAAACTAATACATTCCAAATTATCTTCATGTTTTAAAGGTTTTTTATGGAGATTCCTTTTCCTGTTGGCCAGGGGCTTTTTTACAGTTACAAAATCAGTGCTCACAGCCATTGATTCTAGATTGAAAACAGAAAAGAAGCATCTCTATCTACCAAAAGTTCTCTCTACCAAAATTGTCTTCATGTTTTAAAGATGTTTATGAAGATTCCTTTTCCTGTTGTCCACTGGCTTTTTACAGCTACAAAATCAGTACTCACAGCCATTGATCCTTGATTTAAAACCCAAGTGAAGCATCTGTATCTACCAAAAGTTGTATCTACCAGAATTCTTACTTCATGTTTTAAAGGTGTTTATGAAGATTCCTTTTTCTGTTGGTCAGTGGCTTTTTAAAGCTACAAATTCAGTACTAACAGCCATTAATCCTTGATTTAAACCAGAGAAGAAGCATCTGTATCTACCAAAAGTTCTACCTCTTTTTCTTGGTTTTAGCTGGTGCATCCATTTCTGATGCTGTGTCAGCCTGCCATTTCGGACAGTCTTTTTTCCAGTGTTCCTTTTCATAACAATAAGAACACTGATTTTTTCTCAATTCCTTCTTCATCCATTTTCTTTGCCCCACCATCTCTCGAATGACAAAAACCCTCCAAGCCTCTTCTACCAATCTCTTTAGATCTCTCGTATCAGGCTCTTTAAGTTTCCGGAGTTTTTTCCGTATATCTGGGGACGACTGTTCCCGAAACAGGGAAATGAGCTGTTGCTTCCCTGCATCGGAAGCAGGGTCTAGGTCTGTGTGCTTCCTCAGGGCGATTTGCAAGTTCTCTAAAAATTCTGTGGGAGATTCCTGTGGTCCCTGTCTAACAGTGTATAAGGCTGATTGATTTGCTGCTTCTGCTGTTGCCTTTTCCGATCCTGTCTTATCCCCATCTTGCCCGGGAAGCGCTCTGTTATTGCTTTGCCCCTGCATCTGATCTTGTACATATTTCAATATCAGTTGTTTCTCAGTTTCAGACCACCTCCAGGCTCTGTGATACCACCACAGAGAAAGAACAACTATCAGTCCTGCTATGAAAGACAAAACGAACATGGTCCAGTTAATGTTCAAAGGTTTCTGATCGTTCCGTAGGAATTTGCCTTGGGAAAAAAAAGCCAATCGCACAAACGGTTTAGTACTCTCGTTCTCAGGCTGAAGCACAGGTCAGGAACCGTAGAGCACTACGTGCAGGCTTATCCCTGTATTACATCCGCAGCTGCAGCGCGCACTTAAGTCTGATACTGTATCACATGAAAGCAAAGCAGAGCCTGGACTTGCCGGAGGCTGTTCTCGGAAATCACGGTGAGAAAGACGAAGGAGGGAAACGCAACACGTTAGTATTGACGGCACAGTCACAACAGCTCTATTAGCATTCGAAAGCATTAATCAAACACGCACCCATCAAGCCCCCTCCGCTGCAGCCTAAGCGGTGCGGGAGATGAGGCTGTGCCGACACCTCCCACTCCCCGCAGCCTTCTTCGCTCCGGAGAAGAGAAGTGGGGAAAGTACCCTGCAGGCACACAGCCACAAACCGCACTACCAAAGCCGAGAAAATCCTTCCCCCCAATTCCTTAGAGCGTTCCAATGGTCTGGTACCTTCTGACTCCTGCGCAGAGAGGGACACCGAAAAGCACCCCCCCCCAGTTTAAAGAGGAGAGAAAGGTTCACCCTGGTTCTTCCCCTACCAGGTAGGGTGTGAACAGGGAGCTTCTGTCTCTTCTATCACGTCGTCCGCACCTGGCGTCGCAAAGCGACTTACGGTTTTAACCTTCCCGAAAGACCCGGTCTCTCCAAAACTGTTTTGTAAGGGATGCTTTGTAGCGCAGCTGAGTCTTGTCTGCGGCAGCCGAGGTCCAGGGAGAGGCGGGAGTCCCCCTAGGAAGATTTCTGGTGGTGCCAGGGAAAGATCCTAATCCTCTCCGAGAGCACAACTGAACTAGAGAAATAAATCAGCATCCAGCGGAGTCCTCGTTTTGGGGCTCTTTCGGTCTAAGCGGGTCAGTCTCAGCGCCGGTCGCTCCGCTCCCACGATCCGTTGAAGCCCAAAAGCAGATCTCCTGCCTGGCTCCCCAACTGACGCGGTGATAAAGACTTAATGATCGTTAAAATAATTAAGACGCATCCATCAGTTTATTGAACATGCAGTGGGTTCTCAGAGAGTCGTCCCCGAAAGGCTTCGAACCCCGAAAAGAGCCAATCACACCTCTTATATAGAGCTTAACTATACATATGCATTAGAATAGCGAAAAACTTATTTTGCATAGATAAGGTCCTTTCACTCCTGCTTTTTCATCATCTGGCTTCCCGACAACACAAGTTCTAGTTAATTCCTCTAGTTGGTTTCCAGCCAGTCTTCAAGTGGGTGAGAATTCTTATCTTGACCCCTTCACGGTTGGCAGCTGTGTCTGGCAGCTGCAATTTTGTCTGAACTCAAGGTTGTAGTGTTGTCTTGTGTTTAAATAAAACATTCTTATTTATGTCTAAAAAGCTATCTCTTCTGCTAGCACTTTATCTTTTATGCTACTTTATCTTTTATGCTACTGAGAACTTTCTAACAGGCAGAAGGTCTAACAGAAAGAAAAGCAGTCAACAAAACCCATTCCAATGGAAAGAAAACACTTAATGAAAAACAAGCAGTGAGCTTTCTCACTTCAGAAATTATTTCAAACCCTTTTTCCTTCTTGCCCTCTCCCCATAGAAAGCTTGCAACCTGCTTCCTTAAACTCTTCAGCTTTGCCTGGAGTCCTTCAGTGCTGAGCATCCCAAAGCAGCAGTTTGTTTTCTTATCTGACTGAGGATCCAGCTCTGCTGGTTGTAAACTGGAGAAAGAGCTAGAAAGCAGTTTTGGCTTCTGATGCTCTTCCAAGTTTCTTTTGTATTGCCTTTTTTAGGCTTATATTTGTGTCGACACAAGGAATTAAGGAAACTTTATCAGGCATTGCATGGCCCTGCATCACTGCTGGCAAGCTATGAGGGGTGGTGGTGGAAGTAATCTCATCAAAGCTGGTTTTGTTCTGTATTTGTGACCGAAGCTCTATTGTGCTGCAGCCACAATGTTGATAGGATCAGTGTGAATGGTGAACGTGTCCTCAGCGATGGTTAATCTCTGACAGGAATCAGAAAAAAGAGGCAATGCTTATTCCAGTAGCTTGAATTTGGTTAGTGGGGTAAGGGGAAGAGTGAGCAGTTTCGTGCTTTGGGATGAGAGCTTTTTAAGTGGGTACATACCTCAGAGTATTAAGGGCATATGTCAATGTCTGTCAAACCTGGTCAATTCTCTCAAATGAAAACACACTGAGGACACCAGAGCACTTCTGGACTCAGGGAAGATATTCCCTGGGGCTCAGTTCACTGCTTGTAGTGACTTGCTGTGCATAGCTTTCTGCTTGGAAAGACAGTGACTATTTTGGCAGAGCTTGTTGTCGCCAGTACAATACTGTAAGAAGTCTGCTTCAACAATATTGTGCCACAGTTTCAGGTTGATAAGTCTTTACTCCTGAGTTTCAAGAGGTCAGTAGACAGCTTGTATGACATCTACAAGAAGAAAGGTTTGTGTGAGGAAGTGAGTAAATTATATTTCATGTTCTATCTCAAAGCATTCGGTCTGGTTTTGGCATAAAGTTCAGTGATCCAGTGTCTTCCTCCGTAGAGCCATGTGGTAGTTAATTCTTAACAATAAGGTATTTGTTAAATGAAACCCAAACAAACCCAGAAAAACAAACCAGAAACAAAAAGAAAAACAAATAAAAGAAAAAGAATTAGAATTTACCTTGTGCAAATGGAGCATTTAGCAGTCAGAAACGTGAGCATGTGTGTCTGATGTGTGTTATTTGAAAACTTCTATTTCCAGTTTTATTTTGCATGGTTACTTTCCCCCTTGGCTCTAGAAATAACTTCTATCACTGTCTACCAATTTATGCTACCCCTTAAATTCTGCCATGTTTTGCAGTTAAAGACTAATCTCCTACAGGCTTGCAGCTGACTTCCTTGGATCTCTGTGTATTTGAAGTTGTTACATAAGCAAAGATTAAGTGGTTATAATTTTCAAAGATAGAAGATGGTGGCTGAAGGCAGCTGCTGCCAGAATTGCCAAGCAGATGAAATCATTGCAAGGAAATACCCTTAAACAATTTTACAGTACTATACAGAAATTGGAGGCAGCTTCTTTAAGACAGAGTAAATAGGGCTGACTCGACATGAAAGCTCTTAGTTGGGGGTGGGTGGGAGAATGCCAGTTAAATCTTTTCATCTGGACTGTTTTCAGGGCTAGAGGTTCTTCTTGGGTGTTGACTGTGAGTCCAGATATGGCTGTCATGTGGGAACAAAGTTGTAATCAGAAGGCCAGAACCAGATGTGTTTTATTTAGCTAAAACAACTTACTTGGTTTGCTGTCACACATACAGTCCTGTAGAAAGCTCTCTAGAATGTGTAAGAAAAGAACCCAAAGTCTTGTGATTCTGCCACTAGACACAGTCAGTGTGACTTCACAACTGGTGTGTTTTCACAACCTAAAGGCATTTATCTTGTGAGATGCCTTCACACCTAGACTTTCTGGGACACTGCAAAGACACATTCGTCTCCTCAAACATTGTGGTGTTTTTGCTATGCTCTGCCTTCCCCAGGGAAGGTTTTCCTGAAGCAGTCAGCCTTAACTGTTAGCTTGTTAATCACACTTATCTCAAGAGTCAGTGCTGCCTGGCTGGTACATCCATATTTACTATCTTCAAAGTATAATGTGCATTTCACTTCAAAGCACTTTTTTTTTTTCCCTCCAAAGCTCCTCTGTAAGTGACCTCAAGAATCAAAAGTTTAGAGCCAATTCTCATTGTGTTGCTGTACTCTTAAGAGGGAAGTGTTCCAGTAGAAGTCTTGGACTTGATTTAATGTCCATGGTGGTGCTATGTTAATGGTTGGCCTTGACAGCCTTAGAAGCCTTTTCCAGCTGAAACAGTTCTGTGATTCTACATATGTCAGAGTGACCCACAAAACTAATAGAACAGCTTTGTAAGATCGACTTGCTCTACTCTGCCTGATACCAGTTTCCTTATGGCGAGTCTGAGCTATTGTTTCCTTATATCTGTATTCTCTCCTAAGTTACTGGAGGAGAACTTCATAGAATCATAGAATCAACCAGGTTGGAAGAGACCTCCAAGATCATCCAGTCCAACCTAGCACCCAGCCCTATCCAGTCAACTAGACCATGGCACTAATTAAGCAATTGGCCACAGTCATTTGCCATCTAGAGTTTTCCTACTAATATCTTTTGTCATAGCAGGAAATCAGTGGTTTAAAAAGGCTTAGATTGTCTTCTCTAGTACTAGGTTTGTAGTAGCTATGGTAAACCTTCAGTGTTTTGGTTCTTTAAACTCCTTCTGTACCTAGCTTTTTTTGGTGGGCTTCTAGCTCTCCCAGTGACGCATGAATGTGGAAATCAATTGCAAAGATATCAAGAAGTAGAAAAAGTCTGAGACAATATAGCCCTAGAAAATTCCTAAGGGAGAAGGCAAGACTGGGACTGTTGATGAACTGGGAATAGAAGTGAAAGATTTAGGAGTGAGGAAAGCTGCTTTGTTCCTCTTGCCTCTGAGTTTGACAGTGCAGATTTTTCACTCAACATACAGATGCTTTTGCAAGTTGTTTGGGGAATGTGGAGAGAATGACCGTCTCTGAATTAATTGTCCTGTTGAGTTTACTCTGATAAAAACAGGAGCTTTGTTCTTCCTTGCAGCTACTGATCTTCTTTTGGCTTGGAATCCCATTTGTCTGGGCCTGGTAGAAGGAGTCATTGGCAAAGTTCAGCTTCATACAGGTATGTGACTGGTTTAGGTGTGATTTCTTGTGTGAGTTTTTGTTGTTGTTGTTGTTTTTCTTTCCACTTTTTTTTGGTAGTATCACTGACTGAAAAAATACTGCGTAACTCAAATGGCATTTGTAGTGCTTGTTGCAGTGGAGGAGTACTCTGCAGCAATGTGAACTTGTCAAAGTCATTATATTGTAGCTGCAGATGCAAATTCTCTCTGCTTTCAAGGTTTGTCACCTTGCAAGACAGAACTGCACTCACAAAGCCTAGAAATTTGTTTGAAGTTCTGTAGGCTGTGTGCGAGCTGTGTAAAATTCTTGCAACCTATTAAATAATCCTTTCAAGCACTTTTCTTTCTTCTCTTCTGGTTAATGGAAATCTTCACAAAAAATATAAAGCTTGGATTCTCAATAGTACATGGAAATATGAAGAATAATTATTACTCTGCTAGATGACCCTTTGAAATTAAAAGGAACGCTTAAAGCTATTCGTAGTTAAATGTAAGGTACAAAATAGAAGCAGATGTAGAATGCATTGTGATTTAATGTTAATGAACTATCTCCAACTGATTCTGGCAACTTTTTCCTGTCAAATAAGCTGCAAATTCCTGCAGCCATAATAAATACTTAGCATGGATTGAAACATCTTTGTTTAGAAAGATTCTTCTGCAGGTAGAGCTCTGATGCTTATTCACTGACAGGAAAGGTAGCCAGAAACTCGGCTTCACTTACTGTTTGCTGGTTTGTTTTTTTGTGTGAGTGTTTAGCCCCTGCATTTAAAGTAGCACCTGGTGATATGATCAATACAGGTAAAGTTTCAAGTGTGTTCCAGGATGGCAGAATGGATTAAGTGCTGAAACAGATCAGATGTGTGTTCTCTATTGAATAGAATGATTAGTCAGGAAGGCAATGGCATACTAGGAGTAGGGAAAGAAGGAAGACAGACACTGGAGCAGCACTGCATTAGAGTGTGACAGATATAGTTCTAGGAAATGCTTAGCTCCATACTTACAACCCCTAGGTCCTATTCCTGAGAGTAACAGTTGAACCCATGTCTCCAAGAAGGTTATCATGTCTTCTTTTCAGTTGTGTTGCTTCATCTTCTTTGAACTTCACTTGATATGTTTTTTTTTTCTATGCTCATTCTACAGCAATCCTTTCTTAGATCTGATGATGTGAAGTGGTTCAGACTCTGCCATCTCACTTTCTCATCCAGGTTATCTGTGCTGTTCAGGAGGACTGATGGCTAAACTCCAGTGATGACCTTTTTCTGCTGTGGGAAAGTGCTCAGTGATTGTTTTTAGCGTGTTTTTTTTGTATTTGCCTTTTTTAAAGCGAGCACTTAGGTACACAAAGGCCTTTCTCCCTCACTCTGGGGAATTCAGTTATAAAAGCCTTTGAAGGGAGAGGTCTAGTTAAATGCCTTCTGGAAGATCTAGTAATTTATAGCAACTGAATAGCCTTGCAGGTGTGCTTATTGTGAGGCACTTCCTCTGCTTATGAAAGCTGAGTTGAAACTTTCCCTAGCATGTGACACTTCCACAGATGCCATCTTGCTATTGTCACGTTAATCAAGATTATTGGGTTGATATCTGGTCATCTTTCCATGTCTCCTGTAGAGCTACTGAATCAGTTATGTTCATCTGTTCAGTTGCTGCCTAGGCCAGTGGAAGCATTTCATTTCCCCTCTGCTTTGTTCAGATGAACACCATCACAAACTCTCCACAGACTGTCCTCTTTGTTTATAGTCTGGTGCTTAGTGATGCAGCTGTCCTGTAAACAGGTATTTATTTTCTACCTTTAAATGTCTGAAGAAAGGTACAACCTTCAGTTATTTATTCTTGTCCTTCTACTGAGAACTGCTGCTTATAGTTGATGAATGTTCTCCATCAGACTGCAGTCAAAATGAGGAGACCAAGATGTCTTAGGTCTCTTAAAACCTATTGCTGTCAGTGAACTCTCACTTGAGCATATTCAAATGTAGTTTTATGTAGCCCTCTAGCCGAATCATCTGGCACTCTGTAACAGTAACCTGTCTTCATTACATATTCCTGTATCAATCTTTGTCACCTGGAAACTTTATCAGAAGGATAAATATTTAACACTGCTGGACCATTATCCCCAGTTAGTAAGGGCACTGTGCTGTGGCAGCTGGTTGAAGTGCTTGTCTCCCAGAGCTGAGCTGGAACAGGAGGACTTGTTGCTCTGGTTTCTTCTCTCTTGCTACAGACTTTAAGAATCAGAAAAAACTTTAATTTGAAGCTTTTTTTGGCTTACTGTAGTCCTGCATGGGCTTGTCCTGCTTGGAACCTTGCTGTAAGCTCTTGCTGGAAAGCAGTACTGGTGTGTGTTAAAACTACTTAGCATGTTCTGACTAACACTAGAAGGTTGAAATCTCTTTCCATGTATCGAAGTTCCTTACCTTAATATTGTACCTTTATGGCTTGGGCATAGATACTTCATGGTTTTGAAATATTTGCTTAATGCAGGAATGGTGCAGTAGTCCTAACATGACCTTGAAATGTCTCTGTAGTCCATTTTGGTCTGTCTTTAATTTAGCATTGAGAAACCCTCACCAAATTGCTGTAAGTAGGGATGGGATTTACTCTTAATCTCACTGTTTTTATTGCTGGCCTAGTGCAGAACTTGTAGGAAAGCTCCTGTGGCAAGGAAGCAGTCTCTTAGAAAGCAACTAGCCAGTGATACATGGTTTGTTTCCTAATTCCCTTTGTAATTTTTGCCATGAGAGGGTCAGTTTTATGTCTAGACATAACTCTACACCCACATTGAAGATGAAAGCCTCCTTAATGTTTAAGATAATTCAGTACTGAAGAAAAAACAAATCATACTTTGAGAGACTTTTTTTCAAGGGGAGGGAAAATAACCCAAACAACAAAAACTTAATTGAATATCAGAATGCAGAGATATGGTAATCTTGCCTTTTTCTGGCTCATCCAAAATAACTTGTAAGGAAATGTGGAGTGAAAATGGAAATAAAAAGAAAATGATTTTAGGATGTCTCATTGGGATGCGTTACTGAAATGGAACATTGCAGATTTTCTTGGTACAGATCCACAGTTAAAATACTTTCTGCCTGATCTTCCCATCCATATGCAAGAGACATGCTTGCCTCAACAGTTTCTCCTTTATAGAATGTTAATTTTGCTTTGTGGCCCAGTCATTGTGTGTACATATAAAATGTCAGTGTAGCCACTCGGTTGCCTCTTGTCAAAATCTCAGCACAGAAGGAGGAAGAAATTGTGCTGTTGTGGTTTTTTTTTTGTTGTTGTTGGAATACGAAGTAGATGTTTGAATCCACTGAAATGGTTAATGGTAGCCTGAAATGGAATGGTTTTTGATCAGAGACAACTTAACAAGCAGATCATAGAATCAACCAGGTTGGAAGAGACTTCTGAGATCACCCAGTCCAACCTAGCACCCAGCCCTAGCCAGTCAACCAGACCATGGCACTAAGTGCCTCATCCAGGCTTTGCTTGAACACCTCCAGGGATGGTGACTCCACCACCTCCCTGAGCAGCCCATTCCAATGCCAATCACTCTCTCTGACAACAACTTCCTCCTAACTTCCCCTGGCACAACTTGAGACTGTGTCCCCTTGTTTTGTTGCTGGGTGCCTGGGAGAAGAGCCCAACCCCACCTGGCTACCACCTCCCTTCAGGTAGTTGTAGTCTGCCCTGAGCCTCCTCTTCTGCAGGCTGCACACCCCCAGCTCCCTCAATCTCTCCTCATAGGATTTGTGCTCCAGGCCCCTCACCAGCCTTGTTGCCTTTCTCTGGACATGTTCCAGCGCCTCAACATCTCTCTTGAATTGAGGGCCCCAGAACTGGACACAGCACTCAAGGTGTGGCCTGACCAGTGTTGAGTACATTGTAGTGCTAGAATATGCTCAGAGTTAATACTTTTATATCTACCTATAATCAAAGCTGGGTTTCATAACTGATTCCAGCAATTTACACTTAACTCATTCACTCCCACTGCACATTTCTCTGTTTCTTGGTCAAAGCACGTTCCTGTGCAGTCTGTTGTCTTTACATTGTATCAGTTTGTGCTTTTCCAGTGCCAGTTAATTAATACCCAAGTTAAAATACTGCTGGCAAAGTTCTATAGCCTCAATAAACAGAAGGGACATGGAGTTCCTCATTCTCTATACTCAGAAAAGAAGAACTCTGTTTTTTTGTTAGCATGCCTCTGAATTGTGATAAAAAGAATGAGTGTTTCAGCATCTGGAATCTCCCCAACGAGATCTAACTGCTGTAAGTTCTAACTGCATCCAGTCAGCAACTTAAAACTTTGGTTTTGTTTTATTATTTGGGTAAGAACAGAAAAAGGTAGCATGGAATTTCTTGGCTGATGTCATAATACTTGGAAAAAGCAACATTTGTAGTGAATTTATGCACAGTTTATCGTAGAACAGTCTGGGTTGGAAGTGATCTCTGAAGGTCATCTAGTCCAACCTCCTCTGCAGTCAGCAGGGGCATCCTTTGGGGGTTGTCCAGAGCCCTGTCAAGCCTTACCTTGATTATCTCCAAGGATGAGGTCCCAGCCATCTTCCTGGGCATCCTGTTCCAGTGTTCTGCCACTGTCATGGTAAGGAACTTGTCATAACATTCAACCTAAATCTGCTCTTCTCTAGTTTGAAGCCATTGTCCTTGTCCTGTCACTGCAGGCCTTTGGAAATAGATGAAAAGCATTTGAGAGAACTAAATGCTAGGTTATTTGGCAAGTGTTAGAGAAAATAAACAGCAGTGGTGTGCTGCCAGTGATGCAAAAGAAGAGCTGAGTTCCTGTTTTAGTGAGGAATGGTAGCTAATAGAATCAGAGAATGGTTGAGGTTGGAAGGGACCTCAAAGATCATCTAGCTCCAACCTCCCACCATAGACAGGGACACCTCCCACTAAAAATGTTGCTCAAGGCCACATCCAACCTGGCCTTGAACTTTAGGTACAGTACTTTAAATTAGTTGGTGCCATTTGCTCTGCTGTAGTTCATAACTCACTGAAAATTAACTTGGTATTTTGAGAGATGATTTGGAACCTGCAGTGTTCTGGAATGGTGTAGCTGTGGTGTTCCTTTCCTGTACACACAGTACTTCCCACATTGAGTATCACAGTATCATCAGGGTTGGAAGAGACCTCACAGATCATCAAGTCCAACCCTTTACCACAGAGCTCAAGGCTAGACCATGGCACCAAGTGCCCTCCCCGGGCAGCCCATTCCAGTGTCCAATGACTCTCTCAGTGAAGAACTTTCTCCTCACCTCCAGCCTAAATCTCCCCTGGCACAGCCTGAGGCTGTGTCCTCTTGTTCTGGTGCTGGCCACCTGAGAGAAGAGAGCAAGAACTAATCATTTTTCTTTCTCTGTTCCCTGGAACTACTGTTTTAAGTGCAAAAGCACACATTCTGCTTAGGGATTCAGCCATTCAGATATTGCTGACAATTATAATGTGCTGCTTCTTCTGGCTGTTGCTGAAGCTTTTACTTCAGGGCATACTTTACTGCATAATTACTTCCTGACTGTTTTCTTTTGATCTGCTGGGGAATTCCTGCCTTCTTTGTGCAGTGTTCTCTAGCTGTAATACAAATAGACTTTTGAAATATATACCGCAATGGTTATGAGTGCATTCTGCATTCCCTTCTTTTAGACCTCACTTGGCTATGTTAGGCTCTTGAGTTCTTGCTTACTGCTGCCAGAGTTTGAGATAAACTGAAGAGCAGCCAGAAAATAACTAGATGATCTTTAAGGTCCCTTCCCACCTAAACCATCCTATGATTCCATGTTTTGCTGTATTGTGGGTCTGGACAACCTGATCTAGTTGAGGATGTCCCTGCTGACTGCAGAGGAGATTGGACTAGGTGACCTTTGAAGGTCCCTTCCAACCCAAACCATTCTATCAATTCATAGAATCATAGAACCAAGCAGGTTGGGAGAGACCTCCAAGATCATCCACTCCAACCTAGCACCCAGCCCTAGACAGTCAACTAGACCATGGCACTAAGTGCCTCATCCAGTCTTTTCTTGAACACCTCCAGGGATGGTGACTCCACCACCTCCCTGGGCAGCCCATTCCAATGCCAATCACTCTCTGTGAAGAACTTCCTCCTAACATCCAGCCTATACTTTCTCTGGCACAACTTGAGACTGTGTCCCCTTGTTCTATTGCTGGTTACCTGGGAGAAGAGACCAACCCCACCTGGCTACAACCTCCCTTCAGGTAGTTCCCCTTTTAAAGGGATCTTCTCACTGGTGCTCTGGCATCTGTCCTGTTTTCCTTATCTTCCCTTTTCTTTCCACCTTGCCTTTACAGTTAAATGGAATGCTGGAGGCCATGGCAAGTGATTCCCCAAGTTGTGTTGCCTGTAGCTGCCTAGGAAAGCTGTTGCAGCACCTGCTGTCAATAGGGGGACTATCTTGCTGTCTTTGCTGTTGCTCTCTTGCCCTTGTTATCCTCTGAGCAGTATTTAGGAGTCTTTGTGTTATGTAAGAAAAATCAGAGAATGCTGGTAAAAAGGTCTCATAGACCAGATGTTCATTTTGAGGGTGTCTGTGACAAACCATAACATACCAAACTCTGTAGGGATGTTTGTTTAATGGAATCAGTTGATAATCTGCAAACCTAAACAAGGGCTAATGTAAGAGTGACTGCAGCTACTCGTTGGAGATCTGTGATAAGCAATCTTGTAAAGACCCAGGCCTGCAGGGACTAAGGAAAGCAGGAAGGAGATAAAGGAGAAGCAGGGATATCCTGACATCAGCAACAAAGAAGGGTCTGCTTGACCAGAGATGAGAGAGACCCTGGAAGGAAGACTGTGTGGAACGTTCATCGCAGATACCCATTCCAGACCACCAGGGTTGGAATTGTTGGAATTCATAGAATCAACCAGGTTGGAAGAGGAGAATGGGAAAATACTTATGTTAATGAACTCCAAGAAATAATTGTAGTATCCCTACCTCCTATTATGCCTGCTCTTGTGACATAAATTGTGGCTTCTGCCAGTATGGGGTGTGCAGGATTGATGGAGCCATCCTGCCTGCACCCAGCATTGTAATAAAACATGTGTATGGCATTGCTTTGAGTGATTTAGTCCTCAGAGCTGACCCTGTGATAGCAGAGTGACATCCTGAGATCCCTCCTGGCATGACTTGTCTCTGTGATCCTACTGTGATGACAATTCTGATGCTCCTCTGCTTCCCGAGGAGGCGCCGCAGGACTCCCTTTAGAAGATGAGATACATTAAACAAAGTGATGCATGTCCTCATTCCCCTCCCCCTTTTTCCTTTTCGGGGGGCAACTTTTGGTTCTCACAGCACATTTGTAGTTAGGAGGATCTGTAGTTTTTAAAAGCTTTGGAGTACCCAACAAAAGCATATATCTTTTCTAAAGACAGTAATATGGAATCAGAATCTCCAGTGGATGTCACAACACATGGTAGTCTGTTTACAATGATTATTCCTTGTCTTCAGACAAAAGAATTTGCTACTTGTATCTTGTCAGATTTAGATTGAAGTGTTGAAGGATAATTTTTTAATTGCAATTATTGGAAAGATGCTCACAGCTTTTGATAGAGCTTTAATTCTGTGCTGAGAGCATATTGGAGAATCTGGGAAAGAGCAAAGTTCTGGGTTTGTTGTGACTTTAAACACATTATCCTCTGTGTTTTTATCTTCTAAGCACTTGAAGGATGAAATAGTATTTAGAATGTACTGAGTGGGGAAAACAGACTTTGTATTTGCTCTAAATCCTCTAAATAGGTTTTTCAAAGGCTGATAGTGTAGTGAAAGACACAATACATGACACAATCTACTGTCACAAATGTGGAGGCTTGTTTAGGCTTTTGATGTCTGTGTTTGACCTCTTCATCTTAACTCAGTTGGTTGCTTCTCACTTGGGAGGAGTAGTAAGTGTATATGTGGGTTCTCTTAAGACTTTCTGTGCCTATTCTGCATCTCAATGCTTTGGATTTATAAAAGCCCTGCATGCTACTGATCTAACCAAGGGATTAAAATCTAGGAAGTTTGTCTCCAGGCGCATTCAAGCAGTCAGTGGGGATGTTGTTCTGTTTCCCTGCCTCTTTAAAGTGTTGAAGCTGCAAGTGGAACTGTTTTAGATCAGAGGTGTCTGTGGAATGTGTCTGTTAGAAGTGCTTCATTCATCTTTGGTGCATCATTTCTGTACCAGTTGTATGCATATGCTTCAGGAATGATGCTGTGAAGCTTTAAACGTACCTGAGCTGCTTTGTGACGCAGTCCAGGTTTGCTCACCAGATGCCTTCAGTCATGAATCTTGTCAACAGATGCACCCTGTGGCTATGAAGATGATGAAGGGGCTGGAGCACTGCCCTATGAGGAGAGACTGGAGGACCTGGGGCTTTTTGGTCTGGTGAAGAGAAGGGGATATAATCAATGTTTATAAATATCTGAGGGCTGAGGGTCCAGAGGGAGGGGACAAACTCTTCTCAGTTGTGCCCTGGACAAGGGGTAATGAATGTGAACTACAGCACACAAAATTCCACCTCAACACGAGGAAGAACTTTACTGTAAGGGTGACAGAGCACTGGAACAGGCTGCCCAGTGAGGCTGTGGAGTCTCCTTCTCTGGAGCCTTTCCAGCCCTGTCTGAATGCATTCCTGTGTGATTGCACTTCATGATGGTCCTGCTCTGACAAGGGAGTTGGACTTGATCTGTGGAGGTCCATTCTAACCCCTAACATCCTGTGATCCTGTGCCTATCTTGTTTGCTGTTGTATACACACAGAAGCTACAAAGGGACAGTCTTAACCTGCTGCCTCTTGAACTCTCATTTTCAAACTGTACTGCCACTAGCCACACACTCAACCTAGAGGCTGCCTCACTGCCATAGGTGTGAGGTGGTAGCTTTACCTCTCCTAGATCTGTGAAATAGTCTCTAATTTAATAAGGAGGTGAACTAAGTCTTGTGTTGCACAGTGGGGTGATTATCTTTTTAATTGCAGTGCACAATTACAAAATGTAGCAATAGTGAAATCATCATTCACTGAAGCCTTCTGGTCAGATGGTTCCTGGCAGGGCTTTTACACTGCAGAGAAGCTTCTGGCAGACTAATCAAAGTAAATGCCTGATGGACAAATCAAAGTGTCTACTAATCCTTTTGCAGATTTACCCTGGTGGCTACTTCTGATTCGACAGAAAGCTTTGATTGGCAAACTTCCAGGAGACCATGAGGTTTACAAGATAACAAAGATTGCAGTGATTCCACTTTCTGAAACAGAACCTCAGGATCTGGAGTTAGAGGTATGGCTGTCTTCAATGGATTCTTGGCTTTCCACCTTCTGCTTCAGAGAAATTTTTGTGTGAAATGTAACAGTGAAACACTTCACATCTCCTTTCCTGATGTGTCCAGACATCAATCATTTTGTGCTTTTTAAATGCAGTTTTGATTAGGTTGTTATTTTTTATTTAAATAGAAATCTCAGGTTATGCTAGGGAGGGAAGTGACAAGAAATTTGTACCTAAATTGCATAAAAATCCTCAAAAATAGCACACATCAACAAAGTGTTGTTAGTGGAATAGAGCAACAGGTCACTTGAGAACAGAAAATGGAATCCACTAGAATAATCTCCTATGAAGAGAGAGTGAGGGAGTTGAGGCTGTTTAGTCTGGAGAGGAGAAGACTCCCAGGTGACATAATTGTGGCCTTTCAGTATGTTAAGGGGGCTACAAGAAAGCTGGGGAGGGACTTTTTAGGCTGTCAGGTAGTGATAGAACTTGGGGGAATGGAACAAAGCTGGAAATGGGTAGATTCAGCCTGGATGTTAGGAAGAAGTTATTCAGCATGAGGGTGGGGAGAGCCTGGAAGGGGTTGCCCAGGGAGGTGGTGGAAGCCTCATCCCTGGAAATTTTTAAGGCCAGGCTGGATGGGGCTCTGGACAGCCTGATCTAATGTGAGGTGTCCCTGCCCATGGCAGGGGTGTTGGAACTTCATGATCCTTGTGGTCCCTTCCAACACTAACTGGTTCTATGATTCTGTGGTAGTTCAAAGGGACAGAGCTGTGGACTAAGTGAGGAAACTTGGGGTTTTTTGCTTAAAAAAAGCTCCTAAGGTCTCCAGATTTACCATCCTAGTCATTCAGAAGTAGGAATCCTATAAATGCTAGTACTCAAAGATGATATCCATGAGAATCCTTTCCTGTAGAGAGACCCTAATGTGGAATTTCCAGAGCTTTGGTGGAATTGTAGGAGCATGAAATGCTGCTGAAGCCCTGCTCCAGAGTTTGGCATACAAGAATGTGACTTGAGATCTGGGTGTGTAAACTGTGTTAGCAAGAACCTAACCACCTCTGCCCTGTGTTTCTGTGCCTGGGAACTTGTGCAAGAGCTCAGATTTGCAGTGCCCTTTCCCAAGTACTTCAACTTGCTTCCTCCTGAGATTATCCCCAGATACCTAAGATAGGTTTTTACTTTTTTGGGGAGGAAGCTGTTTTGGTTTTGCCTTCTAAATTGGGAGAGACTATGTATAAATACATACATACATGTAGATATAGTGCCATGGTCTAGTTGACTGGCTAGGGCTGGGTGATAGGTTGGGCTGGATGATCTTGGAGGTCTCTTCCAACCTGGTTGGTTCTATGATATATATATATATATACACACATAAATGGATGCTCTTGCTTTTACCCTCTTCTGGAATCTTATTTCTGTAACTTGTCTTCAAGGGAAAAACCTTACTTAAAATATTGCAGATTTTTTTTCCCCAAAGAGAATAGATAGAGGAGAAACAACAGAGGTAAGTAACACTCACTTACACTGTAGCTTGGGTGGCAAGGTGAAGTACACTTGGCTGCTCAAGTCATGTGAAACTGAGGCAGAAATTCACACAGGCACAGGAGAAAATGTCCTCTGTGAAAAAGAGGGAGGATTTTGCTGTGTCTGTACCCTCTGTGTCTCAGAGTGTTTCCCCTAGCTTTGTGGACTGGTTTTTATAGGCTTTATTTAAAGTTCTCCTGATCTGTTTAAGTAATACTCAAGTATTTGCTTTAACTCAATATCCTTATTTAGCTTTGCAAAAAGCACCATTTTGGGATAAACAAGCCAGAGAAGATTACACAGTCCCCAGATGACACAAAATTTCTACTGAAGACCCTGACCCAAATTAAATCAAATGTGTCTGCACCAAATAAAAAGAAGGTAAAGTTTTTTACTCTTTTCTCTTTTTTTGGGGGTGTTTTTTCAGAGTGTAAACTTGATAACTCAAAGGGTGTGGTGGCTGATCCAACGGAGTACTAAAACCTAAATAGAGGGCTGGTGAAAACCTGCAAAGTGTGCAACTCCTCCACATCAAAGTTCAGTCTAATTTCTGATTGTTTAACTGTGGCTTCATTTCTTTTCTGATTTTTGTAAGTATCTAATTTTAGCAGAATGACTTAGAGTGACTTTTTGCCAGGGTGAGCTTCTTGTGGAACTCTAAACTTTTACCAATTACTCTGCATAAGAATCTCTCTAGCCTAGAATTTGTTATGCAGGACCTCAGAGAACACCATACAATGGTTTGGAGATAGTAATGGTCTGGATTAGAAAGTCCTAACAATATTTATTACAGTCAGACCAGGTAGATGCAGTATTTCATAGAAACTCTTGGAGTTGAAGCATACTCCTGGAATGTAAGCTCTTAAAGTCTGACTGCTTTCAATGCCCTTACTACTAAAAGTAAGAGTAGTAGTATAGGAGAATATTCCTGAAGATGCTGTCTCTTGTGTTTATCTCTGCTAGGAGTTCTAAGATCCTGCTCTTCAGTGGGAAAATATTTGTCCTGTAAGGTTAGAAGAGACATTTAGCAAGTATGCCTGAAGCCTCCATCAAAGGTGTAAAACAGCCCATTGCTTTTCTTGCAGATTAAAGAAAGCAAAGAGAAAGAGAGGCTGGAGAAGAGACTATTGGAGGAGCTGTTCAAAATGTTCATGGATTCAGACTCCTTTTACTACAGCCTTACCTATGACCTAACAAATTCTGTGCAGAGGCAGAGTGCGTGTGAGAAAACGAACTTAGCGCTGTGGCGGAAAGTGAGTGGGTCTGGGTTCTGTGTTTGGGGTTGTTTTGTGGTGTTTGGTTTTGTTTGTGTGTTCTTTTGGTGGTGGTGGTTGGTTGGTTTTTTTTGTGGTTGGTTGCCTTTTTTCCCTCTCTTGGGAAATGTGCTGTTCAATAATGTATGTGGATCAAACCTGAGTGGTCACATTCTCTGCTGGTATAATCTACAGCAATTTAAGCTCTTGCCCTGCAACGAGCTTCAGTGCAGTGAAGTGAAACAAAAGCCTCCAGGAGCTTGTCTTGGACTGAGTTGTTGTATTGAAAAGCAGTGAACCCTAGACTTGCATGTACAGTGGTAATGCATGACACCTGGTGCCTTTACCACCAAGCCTTAGTTAAAGTCTTGCAAAAACTCCCCTTTTTGTTTCCAACAGGTTGATGACAGGTTCTTTTGGAACAAGCACATGATTGAAGATCTCATCAGCATTGATGTGAGTCTTATTTTCAGCAGTAACATGTATTATGAGAACCATTCTTTAGCTGTTTGCTCAACACCTCGTAGAAGTTTACTTAAAAACCTGCTTGGCAGTCAGGTCAGGGTCAGGGCTGTGCCTCCTGAAGCTGAGCAGCTGGTGTTATCTTCTTCCCACAGCCTTTTAGCTAGCATGTGCTCATTGCTAATGAATGAACATCCACAATTAAAGACATTCCTACAATAAAACAATGCAGAGTAACTTGGGGTGTGATATATTTGTGCTGGTTTCTGAAGGTAAACTCAATGTGCCTTCATCTGTGAAGTGCCTTATCTTGGGCAGAGCTGAGCTTGATAAGGAGCTGGAAAAGAAGAGAAACAAATTCCCAGGTTTTGAGACATATTTAGTGGAGAATATTGTTTATCTCTCTGAAAAAAGTAACTGCTGTAACAAGTTGCTCTGAACAGCTCTTCAGAGTAGATAAAACACTTTTCTTGGCTAGTAATGAGTGCATAAAGAAACATAAACCAACCATTCTTGAATATATGATCTCAGTTTTAAATTAGCCTTGTAGAAAAAGGACTGAGTTACTAACTACTAGTTAGTCAGTTTAGGTCAAGTCTTGAGTTCCTTAAAGATACCAGAGGACATCTTAATGTTATACTCTGCCTCTCTCTCCTTAAAACTTCTACAGGGCAAATGTAGGTGCTCTGTGAAAAGTTCTGTGTCATGAAGGAGTTCCAACATGAAAAATGCAACTAGTTCAAGTTATTAATGGATAACCTTGAATTAGGGAATATGAATCTCAATTCTGATTACTAAAGTGAGGTTTTAAGATGAGCAGGAACTACTGTGCAGAGCTTTGGACCAGTTGGTTTGGGTTCTAAGGCCATATGAAGTTTACCAAAACAGGCTAAGAACATTACACTTAAAGTTTTATCTTTCTAGATATAGAAATCTAATGTATTCTGTCCACATAGGTACTGTAAAACCACCCTGAAACAGGAACTAGGTTATAAATTACCTGTATTTACTTGTGTTTAGATACCTGCTGTATCCGAATTGACTCTGCTTGTCTTTGACATGGGAAGTTACTGCTGCAAGCTTTTAGTGTGCTTAAACATCATACTCAACATTGCACTGAAAACTCCTTTTAGGGAAACTGGGAAAGAAACTTTTTAAATATTGTGGGTTTGAATTCTGTCCCTAGAGAGCTGGGAGCAGAGGAGGACTTTTTGCCTTGCCTTGATTCAGCTTGTGTCACCTCCACAGAAAAATCTGAAGTTGCTGTCTTCCTCCCGATTTAAAAGCTCGCTCTTTCTTTATTCTTCATGATTTAAAAGCTCTTTCTTTCTCCCTCCTCATTTAAAAGCCCTGACTAACAAAGGAAACAAATGCAGAAATAAGGATTTGACCAAAGTTTCTTAAAACATGAAAAGCATGCAAAGCAGCTGGGTATAAATATGAGAAATGGCAGAAATAATTGCAGGTAATGCAGACCAAACAGGAATGTAAATGTTTGTTGTAACCTTCAGAATGCTGAAGTGGACTTCTGGATTCTACCCATCATACAAGGATTTGTGCAAATTGAAGAACTTGTGGTAAACTATAGTGAATCTTCTGATGATGATAAGAGCAGTCCTGAAACTCCTCTTCAGGAATCCACCTGTATAGATGACGTTCATCCAACGTTTTTGGTGGCACTTATTTCACGCCGGAGTCGGCACAGAGCTGGTAGGCAAACTTAGTTTCAAGGTACTGGGATTGTTCCTGAGCACTGCTAAGGGATGAAGGAGATAAAACTTGCAGTAGTGTTGTGCTGTTCAGCAACTGATCAGCTCTTGCCAAAGTATGTACTGCAGCCTGTCCTGCTTTTAGGAGGAAAAGAAAAGGCTGTAATGCATGCAGCGCTACACAGCTGTTACTAAGCGAGCTTCACAAGTCTCCTCTTGTGCACTGAATGCATCTTTGGAAGTCACAGTTCTGAGATAAGTTCCATCTTTTGCAAAGAACAGCTTGATTAGGATCTTGTGTACAGCTCTGGCTCAATGTATTTCAGTAGGCCTGGGTGGGACTTAAGTTTTCAAATGTCTTCCTTTGAGGGCTTGGACAGCAGCTGAACAGAGACTTAGAATCATAGAATCAACCAGGTTGGAAGAGACCTCCAAGATCCAAGAAACAAGTGTGCATGCCTGTGTCCCAAGAGCTCTGTGTGTGGGGCCAAGGGGTGAAATGAGAACCATGCTTTGGTATTGCACCTTACATCACTTAGACTAATAGTGCAAAGGCCAACAAAAAATATTGCCTGTCTCTAGGAGCACAGAAAGATAGCTTGAATCACTTTACACTGTGGTAAGTCCTGTTCAGCTCTGAGCTTTTTCGGTCTACCAGACTTCTTAAGGTATTCCTAACTTTGTCCAACTCCTTTCCTATGCAGTCAGACTTTTAACATGTAATAAAAAAGTAGAGGGAGAGCAAACCACCTGTTGAGCTGCCCCTGATGTGGGGGCTGGCCCTTGTACCACAGCTCACTGCAATGCATTTAATTAACTTCCCAGCTTGTACTGTGCCTTACATCTCAAATGTTTGACAGATAAAGAGGGCAAATTCTTATCAATCACATCTTACCATTAATGGCACTATGCTCACCTGGTGGCTAGCCCAGAGCATGAATTGAAGGACTTTCTCCCTTGATACTGAGAGGTTATTTCAATTAATTGATGCAATGCCTTGAAGAATGAATTGAACACAATCCTATTCTGTAATAACCTAAATTTGCCCAAGAGTTCTGTTTAATGACCAGAACAGAGATGGCTAAGCAAAAAGCTGTTGTGGTCAGAAGAGCAGTCTCTGTTCTAACTGTGCAGAATGATTTAAACAGGTGACAGCAGAGGTCTTCAGTTATGTGGAACGTGCAGGTCATCTGCTCAGGAGGTCTTTATTGTGAGATGCAGAGCAGCTGTCAGTAAAAGTGGCCTTTATGTTGATGGAAAATGCTGAACTGACAGAACTGAGAGCTTGACAGAACAGGAAGTGATGTGTCCCTAAAGGTGGGCTACCTACATATGGGGGACTTCTAGTGCCAGTAGCCTGCCTTGCCCTGTCCACTTGCTTGCCACTGCTCCTAGTGTATCGGTGAATAAACTTTATCTGAGCAGTCGACATTACTTCCAGGGATTAGACTAGGCTAGGGGTGACATTTACATTTGCTTGTGGGTTTTGGCTAGAACTCTCTCATTAGCACTGTCAAAAATAGTAACAAAAGTTCTTTGATGTTGAATCTTGAAGTATGAATTGATCCTTCTCGTTCCTCCCAGGGATGCGGTATAAGCGAAGAGGCGTTGACAAAAATGGCAACGTGGCAAATTATGTGGAGACAGAGCAGCTGATTCATGTCCATAATCATACCCTTTCATTTATACAAACAAGGGGCTCTGTGCCTGTTTTCTGGAGCCAAGTGGGTTACAGATACAACCCACGGCCCCGACTGGACAAGAGTAAGTATTGGAGTGGAATACCTGGAGTTCAGAGTTGCTTTAGAAAGGTTCACTGGAGTGCTGCTTTACCACTAGTCCTTTGGTGGCACTTTCTAGAAGACAGGAACAGCAGTAATGGTTTGACTCTTGGTAATTACTGCTGCAGCTATGCAGAGCTCTGACTCATGCCTACTGTAAATTCCTGCTCCTCTACTCTGCCCTGGTAAGGCCATGTCCAGTTCTGGGACACACAGTTCAAGAGGGACATAGAACTGCTTGAGAGAGTCCAGAGCAGAGCCACAAAGATGATTAAGGGAGTAGAACATCTCTGTTACGAGGAGAGCTGGGGCTGTGCTGCTTGGAGAAGAGGAGACTGAGAGGTGACCTCATCAATGTTTATTAGTATGTGCAGGCTGAGTGCCAGGAGGCTGGAGCCAGGCTCTGCTGGGTGATGCCCAATGACAGCACAAGGGGCGCTGGGTGGAAGTTGAGGCACAGGAAGTTTCCTGTAAACATGAGGAGGAATTTTTTCCCTGAGAGAGTGATGGAACCCTGGAACAGGCTGCCCAGGGGTGTTGTGAAGCCTTCCTCTCTGGAAATATTCAAGACCTGCCTAGATGTGTTCCTGTGTGATCTGCTCTAGGTGATCCTGCTCTGGCAGGAGGGTTGGTCTGGATAAGTTTTTGAGGTTCCTTCCAGCCTTCTGTGATTCCAAGAAGTCTTGGATTTTAATATTTAATCAGCACCTGTTTTATGCCTAGTCTTACTTGTGGCAGTGTGTTGGTAAGAGACAGTTTGGCTCTTGTGTTTGAGAATCTGCTTAGAAATGTCTTCCAAATATCTTTAGACACAAAAATAACTTATGCTGAGGTTACTTCTGTATGAAGAGCTGCTATTTCAGTGCTGGAAACCAGGCATTTCATCTAACACTAGTTTTGTAGTGTGCTTTTGTCTTGTGTAATATTTGGTAGCAACTAGTGGGCTTTATCAGATCTGAATTGTTACCTTTTACGCTCAAAGATAATACATAACCCAAACCATGTGAGAACTTTAACAAGGCTGGCAAATCTGGATGCTTGTATGAAGCAGTTATTCATAGCCTGGACATTGTTAAGGTAAAATGATAGAATCTTCTCGAGGTTTAGCATTGCAAAGAAGAAACTTTCTCAGAAGGAAGCTGTTACATTCATGGTCTTGTATAATCAGACTGCCACTCTTTGGGTTGACTGGCATCCTAGGTCAATCAGTCTGAGTTGGAAAGGACCACAAGGATCATCTAGTTCCAAAAGGTCATAAGTATGTACTTCTGCAAGTCTATCTTGTGTGTTGTATTCAGATTCTCCTTTAGCATGAGGATTTTTCTACCATTGGAAGCTATTTTTAGGGCTGAAAGTAAAGGCTTTCTAAGATGACTGTGATGTTGGAAGGTTCAACAGCTGTTCTTCCCTGTGTCTTGAGTAAGCTCTAGAGTAAAAGGGCTTAGGGGTTGCTTAGAAACTTGTGCAAAGCACATGATTTGAAGTTGAGGAGCAGTTACTGTCTTTGCAAGCAGGTTGGGTGATTTTATACAAAGCCTGGAGACTACTGGAGAGGAATGGTTTGTTATCACATGATAGAAATTCAAATAAAGGGAAGAAAATAAAAATAAAACACCTCCTAATCTTCCCCCTCCCTGGTGTTTGGAGGCAACACTCGATCAGACCCAAATAAAAGCTTGTGCTGTGGCATCTCTTTATAGAGCTGAGCAGACTTGTGGTGTTTTCTTTTTCTTTCTCTTTCTTTTTAATAGAATCAGTTTAAAAAATGATTGAGGAATTATATTTAATGTGATGCATTTACAGGTAGGAACTGAGACTGTCAGGAGTTGGAGTCAACTAGGTAGTAGATGTGGGTTTTAGTTAAACATAGGTTTTTGTCCCTTAGGAGAGCTGGATGAGGCTTCCAGTATCATCCCCTGTCCTGCATGTCCCCACTTTGCAATCTGCAGACCTTGCTTACAATTAGATTTTGCTTTTTCAGAGCATGCAAATCAAAGCAATCTTCTGCAGAGGTGCTCATGTGGGCACATGGTGCATATGTGGAAGGATTAAATGGGCTCAGCCTGCTCTGCACAGAGCCCAAAGCAAAGCAGAATTTAAGAATGGTGTTTTCTCTGTGCTATAATAGAACAACAATGCTGAAATGGAGCAGGTTGAAGGATGTATCATTCTGTACTATCTGTTGTGTCTAAGTGCTTTTAAGGGAAGCTATCCAAACACAGCCCCACACTAGCAACTGTGAAGAAAATTAACTCTATCCCAGGCAAAAGCAGCACATTTGGTTCTTTAGAGTATAGATGGTTGAACACTTCAAACAGATTTTGTGCTGAACAAGGCTGCTTCTGTTTTCACACTGCTCTGCCTTGTAGGTGAAAATGAAACAGTGTCCTGTTTTCGTGCACACTTTGAAGAACAGCTGAAAAATTACAAGAAGCAGGTGAGTGCTACCTGATAAAAATGTCATCTCCTGAACGTGCAGGGGAGGAAAGTTCATGTTTTCAGTTGTTTTTTCTTTTTGGGGTTATGGGTTGTGGTTTTCTAGGAGCATGTTGATAACTAGAAGGGTGATGCATAATGAGAGCTTCACTGAGTTTTTCAAAGATCTTTGTAAGTAAGCTCTGAAAAACAGCAGGAACTTAAATGTGCAGACCCCACTTTTTTCCTACCTGTCCTGTGAATTCATAGCTTCTCTGTGTTAAAATTCAGCCAGGCAGGTCATGGTTGGAGCTAACAAAAGCTCTGACTTCAGCAAGTTTGCCTACAAAGCTTTTAACTCTTGAGCTATTTCTTGTTTTGTACTATGTATCCAAGCAAATCATGCAGCAGATGAACACTTAACAGAAGTGTTAATTGGTTAAACTTTTGAACAGGTTATTATTAATTTGGTGGATCAGACAGGCAGAGAGAAGATTATTGGCGATGCTTACCTTAAGCAAGTCCTTCTGTACAACAATGCAAACCTGACCTATGTTTCATTTGACTTCCATGAGCACTGGTAAGGAACCTTTTAAAAATGTTGCTTCACTTTTTTTTTTCTAATTAACATGAAAGGAAAGTAAAAGGGAGGAGAAAAAACCTCTTCGAGGTCTCTTCCAACCTGGTTGATTCTTTGATTATTATATCTACTTCTATATGAAACACTGAAATAGGGAGAAGGCATTTTGTAAGCTAAAGCACTTAAAAAAGTTCAAGTTCATGGAATCCTAGAATAGTTTGGATTGGAAGGGACCTTAAAGATCATCTAGTTCCAAGCTTGCTGTCACGGGCAGGGTCACCTCTTAGACCGTGAGGCTCAAGGCCTCATCCAACCTAGCCTTGAACACTTTCAGGGTTGGCTCCAGATTTGGATAACCAAAGCACTGCTGTTTGATCTTGCATCCCTGACTTGTTAAATATGCACTTATTAAGCAAAGCTTAGAAGCTGTTGTGCATTTTAAGCAGGAGAGTTTCCTTAAATATGCTATGAATGCAAATCCTTAGCCATGCTGTGAATGTGAAGCTGTGGCTGACCTGCTTTCCAAACCATGGACTGTTCTGCTCTTCATTCTTCACTACAAGCCATTCTTTTGTTTCTCTTGCTTATTTCTATAAACATACCAGTACAAATATTTGCTGGTTTTATGACTCCATTCTGATGTTGGCATTGTCTAGTGCAGTGTTCACATGCCCGAGCATGTGCCATGTCACCTAGACAGCTATTTCTCCTGTGTCCCTTGAGCAGACTGCATTTGTGTACAAATGTGGGGTCTAAAAACTGCTTTAATCTTCATCTGGATGGAAGCTGCAGTACAGGAGGTTCCACCACAACACAAGGGGAAACTTCTTTACTGGAAGGGTCCCAGAGCACTGGAACAGGCTCCCCAGGGAGGTTGTGGAGTCTCCTTCTCTGGAGCCTTTGCAGGCCAGTCTGGATGTGTTCCTGTGTGACCTGAGCTAGATTGTATGGTCCTGCTCTAGCAGGGGGGTTGGACTGGATGATTTCTTTGGGTCCCTTCCAACCCCTGACATCCTGTGAGCCTGTGATTTCTAACTTAATCTGGACACTCAGAATCCATTACTGACTGTGCCATTAGGTATTGTCTGAGAGGGGGAGGGAAGAAGAATAAACACCTCATAACATTAATGGCCTTCAGGACTTAATTTTCTGTAGGACTGCTGACATCCTGACTTGATCTGATAGTCTTGTGTTCAGATGAGCTGTCCCTTGTCTTTGTCTGCTTTTCTCCTAAGAACTGTTGTAGTGCCCAGGTCTGTTTTTTTTCTGTACTGTGAGCATGAGTGAATGGAGAACAGTAATGAAAACAACCTGGTGGAGTGAAGGGGAGGAGGGGATGATGTGTCTGTAGGTGGGTTTTGTGTAGAATTACTTACAAAGCAGGGCAGGATTATCCCAGTTTCAAATCTGTAGTGGTTACTCTTGTTGAGACTGTGCCCAAGATGAGAATAGAGTGCTGCAGGTGCCTGAAGAGCTGCTTGCTTGTTCTTCCTGATGGGAGCAGCAATCAGGAATGCAAATTCTTGAGAATATAAAGATGTGGATCTCAGGTTTAGATACTGAACTGTTGGACTGGATGATCTTGGAGGTCTCTTCCAACCTGGTTGATTCTATGATTCTAAGTAGTTCTGAATAGCAGCTGTTACTTAAAGTTTATTACAGGGGAGAATCTCTCTCCCACTTAGCCAAAGCATTATCATTGTTAACAATATAGATAACATAAAACAATGAAAGGAGAATCACTAACCTCCGTGAAATTCTATGTTTTAGCCGAGGAATGAAGTTTGAAAATGTCCAAACACTGACTGATGCCATTCATGATATTATTCTGGACATGAAATGGTGCTGGTAGGTACTCAGCTGGTTTTAGATTGCTATAAAGTATTTGTAGGAAAGTGAAACCAGTGCATGTTCAGGGGCCTTGACTTTATCCATGACTAGTATGTTTTATGTTCCTCTCTTGATGCCCAGTCTGTTTCTCAGAGCTTTTGTGTTCTGAAGTGTTGCTATTCTACACACACACCCCAGAAAAAATTCTCAGATGTTGTTTTCTGCCTCAGGCTTCCTGCATTTAATGCTTTTAGGGGTTTTATATTTCATATGAGATGCTCTATATTTGACCCACGTGCCCCAGAAGGTCAACTTTGCTGTTGCTAACCTTAGGCACGTTTCAGCTTTGGTTTATACTGATTAAAGTTCCTGCGTTTTGGTAATGAGGATGGCTGCAGGCTCCAGTCACTTACTGCATGTTGTTCAGTCTACTTCTGGAGTGAAAAGCTGCTGTCATTGCTGGCTTTTGTGCTATTGAAATGAAAGCTCATCTATGAATTGAATTCAACATCTAATTGCATATCAAATTCATGGCCCCAACAGGATGTCTGTTGGATATCTACCTTTGGAAGTTTGAGAGATCCTAGGTTCCTCTTAACAAAACCATAGAGACAGAGGCTTCTGCCCATATGGTTTTGATAAGGGGGACCTAGGATCCCTCAAACTACCACACTAACCTAGACTAAGAGGAGGAGATGGGGAGTAAGAGTAGCTAAATCTGGGAGGGCTGTGGCTGGGTTGATAAATGCGACTCTAAATAGCACAGCATGTGTAAAATTGTCTGCTGGTTGTAGAAGCTGATAAATCACACTGGCTTTGAAGTGTCTCAGTATGCTTTTGTTCTCTTTCTGTTGGAAGGGTTGACCAAGCTGGTGTGATTTGTAAACAGGAAGGAATTTTTCGAGTTAACTGCATGGACTGCCTGGATCGCACCAACGTTGTGCAGGCTGCTATTGCGCGGGTGGTGATGGAACAGCAGGCATGTATAGCTGGTGTGCTGCTTCAAGGGCTGAGTGCTTACAACTTGCAGTTCACAGGCAAATCAGGGCTGGAGATTGCTAGGCCAAACTGTACTGAAAAGCCTCTTTTCAAACAAGAGTTAGGAAATAAACCTGTGTCTTCCTTCAGAGGAGTGGTGACTGTCCACAGCGAGTTTGCATTTGGTAATCTCAGTGTAAGTAATGCAGTAGTGCAAAGCTAAACCACACCTTCTCCTATGGTTAATCACTCCCCCAAACGAGTTGTTAAAAGACTACAATTAAGTAGAAGCTGGATGATTTTTTTAGCCTTTCTGAAGTGAAATCTTATGGTATAGCAAGTAGGGAGCTTAGATGTCCTTTTCATGTATAGAGGAATAACTTATTTTGTGATGTTAATGACCCAGATGGCTGTGAGTACCATGCTCTGGAATATTTCTCCCTGTGTAGAAAAGGCATTTCCAATCACACCAAGTGTCTTAGAGTGGTGTAGCTTGGAAGTGACCTCAAAATTAATCTAGTTCCAACCCCCTGCCATAGGCAGGGACACCTCCCACTAGAACAGGTTGCTCAAGGCCTCATCCAACTTAGTCCTTCCTGTCAGTCTTCCTCCTCTTTGTCCTGCCTCTCATTTGCTTTTTATATAGCAGCTCAGTGATGCTTGTCTTCCCTTGTGGAGAATCAATAGTCCTGTAACTGAAACTCTGAAGCCTCAGTTCAGCCCAGCCCAAGATGAAGAAATGTGACTGTGCTAAAAGTGAAGGGTACAGTGGGTCCTTCATAGGATGAAAAATGAATGGCTCTAACCATCTGGCAATTCCTGTTTGTCATCTGCTTTTATAAGCTCCTGACACAGGGTACTGGAGATGAGGGCTGGGGGCAGCAACCCTGCAGTCTTCATTTTAGAATAAGATTTCTGTATGTGATAAATCTGAGTTCAAGGACAACCTTTCAAAATCAGGAGTTACAGGTTCTTGTGAAGAGGACTTTGTTAATCCTTCTTCTAGTCTTAGCTTGTGGTGTACTACATCTTCCTTACACTGGAGCTGAAGTACTTTACAGTCAATTCATAACTGGGAAATGCCCCAGGCATTGGGAGGTGACTGTCCAAAATGCACAAGTGTTAGTAGTAAGCACAACATAGGAAGTTGTTTTGAGGTTTTCTTTTGAGGGAAGAGTAAGTTAGAGGATAGGTGCACCACATTTGCTTTAGCAGCAAAAGATTGAGAATATGGGGTGATTTTCCTTGTAACTGGAGATTCCATTGGTTTGTAGACTTTTGAGGTCACAAATGGCTGGCAGTAGAAAACATTAACTTACCTATCCATCTTAAAGTTCTGCCATGTCTGCTCTTTTGATATTTCCACTTTCTGTAGAAAACTATTTCCTACATCTTGAGTAATCTAAAGAAACTTGTCTTCTATCAGCTGTGAAGACTGACTCCTGCATCCATAATTAGTGCATCACTCCTGCATCAGTGATGAAATATTTAACCATGAAACAGTGATCCATTGCTAACAATTAATTTCAAGTGACAGGGGATCAGAATGGGTTCCTTTTTCAGACCATGAGATAGGTAACAATGACATTCTTGGCAAGTGCTCCCATTTTCTTAAAATCATATCTCTCATCTTAACCTGTGTCTAATTCCAGCTCAAAAAACTGGGTGTGATGCCACCAGAACAACCTCTGCCAGTAAAATGCAATAGGATCTACCAGATCATATGGGCAAACAATGGAGATGCCATAAGCAGGCAGTATGCTGGCACAGCAGCCTTAAAGGTAAGGAGTGGAAAGTGGTGTGTGTTCTGATGATGATGAGCAGGAGGGGATGCTGCAGGCTGATGTCCACTGCTCTTATGTATAACACTTAGCCAAATGCTTTGCGTGGTTTGGTCTTGAATATAGTTCCTGTCAGCACTTTGTGTTACCAGTAGTGTTGAACCTGTTGGGGAGCAAGGAAGGGGAAAGGGACCTGGGGATCCTTGTGGGTGGAAGGTTGACCACGAGCCAGTAATGTGCTCTTGTGGCCAAGAAGGCAGTTAGTAGGTTGAGAGATGTTCTCTTGCCTCTCTACCCTGCCGTGGTGAGGCCACATCTAGGATATTGTGTCCCGTTCTGGACCCCTCAGTTCAAGAAGGACCTCAAGAAACTGTTTGAGAGAGTTCAGTGCAGAGCCACAAAAATGGAGTGGAAGATCTCTCTTATGCGGAGAGCCTGAGGGAGCTGGGGCTGTGCTGCTTGGAGATGAGCCTGGGGGGGGGGAACCTCATGAATGTTTATAAAGATGTGCAGGGTGAGTGCCAAGAGGATGAAGCCAGGCTCTGCTTGGCCATGCCCAATGGCAGAACAAAGGGCACTGGGTGGAAGCTGAGGCATAGGAAGATCCATGTAAACATGAGAAGATTTTTCTCCTTGTGACAATGACAGAACACTGGAACAGGCTGCCCAGGGGGATTGTGGAGTCTCCCTCTCTGGAGAGGTTCAAGACCCACCTGGATGTATTCCTTTGTGATCTGCTCTGGGTGATCCTGCTCTGGCAGGAGGGTTGGACTGGATGAGCTTTTGAGGTCCCTTCCAGCCCTTGACATTCTGTGATTGGAGGGGACTTGAGCGTTCAGTTGGCAGTGCTGGCTGCATTTTAACTGCATTCCTGTTAGTCTCATGTCTAGATACAAAGCATGGCAGAGTGAAGAGTTTAAGGTCTATATTAAGCATTATTTCTAATTAAATTTAGACACACTTACAGTACTTCTAAGCAGATGGAAGTACTTAAAAAATACTGTGAGTGGCTGTAGATTGGGATATGTAAGTAGTAGGGTCAGATTAGTTATATTTTCTGAATACTTAATTATTTATAATGCTGTCTGTTTACCAAGATCAGGAAAGGAGCATGGAAGTCCTTGCTGTCCCTTCCTGCTGCTTTGACAAGTCAGAGAATTTGAGCTATTTTCTCTATATAGAGTCACTGAAACATCTTTACTGTTATTCCTGATGTGTGGCATTGGAAAAAACCTTCTAGTGGAACTGCTTAATGCTTCAATCTCTTCCTAAATCACTCTCTTGAGCTGTTGGATTAATCTTTCCTACACAATAATGGAAACCATCCTGACATGTGCTTCTCTTGGTTGTGAATGTTTAAATCTGAAACACAGGTCTAAGCTTTCAGCCCTTCTGCTTCAAGATTTTTCTGCTCACTATTGAGGTTTAGGGATTAAATTATATTTCCAGCTTGCTTGTGATGTTTCTTTTTAACTTGGGAGTGAAACACACTTGATTTTTTTATAGTAGCTGGCATTTAGAACTTCTCTGTGCCAGTGTTCAGAGTCTCTCTGAAAATGAAATCCTATAATAACATCTAACTACTAAAACTGATTTTTAAAAATTCATATGTTAAGCTTTCTGTGGCCTAGAAACTTTCTTTTGATGCTGAGCTTCATAGAATCATGGAATGGTTTAGGCTGGAAGGGACCTCGAAGCTATCCAGTTCCAACCCCCTGCCATAGGCAGGGACACCTCCCGTTGGAATAGGTCGCTCAAGTCCTAATCCAACATGGCCTTGAACACCTCCAGGGAGGTTGTGGAGCACAGAGTCACAGAATGTGATCAAAGATCACATTCTGTGACTCTGTGCTCCACAACCTCCCTGGGCAACCTGTGCCAGTGTCTCACCACCTTCACTGCAAAGAACTGGTAAGGATCTGTGCTGTTGTCTGTTGCTATGTTATGCTTGTCTTGTTTTGGTAGCAGAAGTGGAGAAGCCAAACCAAATTTTTCTGTAAGCTCCTGTCTTCTCTGATGTCTGAGCACTGTACATTAAAGGCCAAACAAAATATATTTTTTCTGTGTATTCAAATATCCCCATAACTGATGTCCTGCTTTAATATTAGCTGCCATACGTGTTTGGAGGGAAAGAGAGGAGAACTGCTTGGCTGAAAGGGATCTGGGAGTTGTAATTGGCAGCTGAATAGGAGCCAGCAGTGTGCCCAGAGAGCCAAGAAGGCCAGTAGCATCCTGGCTTGGATTAAAAATGCTGTGTCCAACGGGAGCAGGGAGGTGATTGTCCCCTTGGACTTGGCTTTGGTGCGGCCACACCTCAAGTGTCGTGTTCAGTTTTGGGCACCACAATACAAGAGAGATGTGAGGGTGCTGGAGTAGGTCTAGAGAAGGGCAACGAAGCTGGTGAAGGGCCTGGAGAATAAATCTGATGAGGAGCAACTGAGGGAGCCTGGGGATACTTAGTTTGAGGAAGAGGCAGCTGAGGGGAGACATCACTGCTGTCTAAAACTGCCTGAAGGGACATTGTGGAGAGGCTGTTCCTGGGCTCTTCTCACAGGTAATTGGAGGGAGAACAAAGGGGAATGGCCTCAAGCTGAGGCTGGGGAGGTTTAGATTGGACATTAGGAAAAAGTTTTTCCTGGAGAGAGTGTTCAGGGCCTGGAATGAGCTGCCCAGGGAGGTGGTGGAGTCACCCACCCTGGCTGTGTTTAAGGCTGGTTTGGATGTGGTGCTTAGGGCTATGATTTAAAATTAATCTTGTAGAGTAGGGTTCTGTGGTCAACTTGGTGATGCTGTGAGGCTTTGCCAAGCTGGGTGTTTCTGTGATTCTGAGATGACTGCTTTCCATTAGGACTTAGAATCATAGAATCAACCAGGTTGGAAGAGACCTCCAAGCTCATCCAGACCAACCTAGCCCCCAGCCCTATCCAGCCAACTAGACCATGGCACTAAGTGCCTCAGCAGTCTGTCAAAAGCATGAGATGCTCTGCAGAGTCAGTGCCAGCAGAAGTGAATGCTCTTTGAAAGTCAGTCCCTCCAGCTTAAGTCCTTACTTCTCAGTTGTCATCTGCTCACTTCTGAGTTTCAGAATGCCAAAGCTTTTGAGCTGAGACTGCTGCTTCGGAGCTGCACATGTGCATGATGGCTGTGTTCTGTGTCACAGGGGGACTTCACACGAACTGGGGAAAGAAAGCTGGCAGGGGTGATGAAGGATGGAGTTAATTCTGCAAACAGATACTACTTGAATCGTTTCAGGGATGCTTACAGGCAAGCAGTCATAGGTAAGAATACAATTTCAATCAAAGCTGACCTGAAGCATTTAGAAAACTTTATTAAAATCATCTTGGCTTTATCATTCTGACCTTTTTCTGAAGCTTGAAAGCTCCTTGAGTGAATATAAAGTTCATGGCTGTGTAATGGACGTCAATATGGAGCAGCCACTCTCCATTTGGAGATTAAGCAGAGGGATTACATGCACTCTCACTCACTGTGGAATCTGCTTCTGACTTCCTTTTACTGATAACTATCTTGGAGCATCTCTCCTTCAGACAAAGCTAAATGAATGTAGCAACTGTTGTTGACTTTCACTGAGAGGGGATGGTGCTTACATCTAGCAAGTCTTTAGTTTCAGGCAATACTCTGGTCAGAAAGAAGAGCCATTTTTTCTTTCAAGAGTATCTTCAAATATGCAATGTTTGGATATAATTTACAAAGGAATCAGGCTGATGCTGTCTATCACTCCTAACTGCTGCTTTCTCCTTTGATACCTCGTGGGTTTTCTTTAGATTTGATGCAGGGTATCCCTGTAACAGAGGACCTTTACTCCATATTTACAAAAGAGAAGGAGCATGAAGCCCTGCACAAGGAGAATCTGAGGAGCCATCAGGAATTGATCAGCCAGCTGTTGCAGAGCTACATGAAACTGCTCTTACCAGATGATGAGAAATTCCATGGAGGATGGGCACTTATTGACTGTGATCCAAGGTTGGAATGAAGTCATAGCTCACCAGCTGCTACTATCTCACCTCTGTTAGTTACTGGGCATGTTAAATGGTTTTGATGTGATGTGTTAATGGCATACAAGTGCTTTGTAGAGTAGCTGGAGACCTTGTGGGGATGGAATACTTGTAATTGTGAAAGAAAAGGTCCTGTAAACATGTGCTTTGCCCAAAGTGCCATGAAAATGGTGCATGCTGGGGTTACCCTTGAGGTACCACCTGGAAATGCATAGTCATGGCCAAAATGTGGCAGGCACCGTGATGAGAACTTCCAACCACCCTTACTCCTAGAGGAGGCTGTTGGAGTTGTTGTTGCTCCTTATTGCTTTATAGGGAAAGTAATTTGACTTGGAAGACACAGCTGATTAGATTCAGTTCTCCTGTGCTGAGTCAGTAGTAGCAAAGCTTAGTTTTCTTTTCTTGAAGAGCAGTGAGCATAGACTCTGACTTCACTGATAAGTCTCCATGTCAAGTTCAGAGTTCACTCACTTGTGAAAGAAAAACAGTGGTTAGATTTTCTGCAGGTTAAACTCCAGCACCTAAAAATAGCAGAGCAGGATGTTATGATATCTATTCAAAGCTCAGACTCCTTACCCTAAGAGTCTGAGGTACTTTTCCACTTCCCTATTAGCATTTTGAACAGCTCATTTCTATTTTTTTTGTGACCCTGCTGCTGGCCTATTTGAGCTGTTAGGTAACTGCAGGTTTAACTCTGTGCTTACGTGGATCCAGCCTAATGAAACATCACATCTTGGCTTCTGAAGTGTTGTTCACTTGTGAAGTGGGAAAAACTCTACCTTGTTTTTTCAGTGGCAATGAACAGGGTAACACACCATAATTACACCTCTTGTTGTAATGTGCTTTCACTTGCAGAAGACTGTCCCTGAAGTACAGCTGTGCAAATAAAACCTTTGTTCTTCTTCCTCCCCTTCCTTAGTCTCATTGATGCCACTCATAAGGACGTGGATGTTCTGCTGTTACTTTCTAATTCTGCCTACTATGTGGCCTAGTAAGTTACTGCTTTCTCTTACTACATCTGGTTAATTTCTAGTAGCTTTGTTTTAGTAGGAAGCCTTCAATTCTGATCCTTCTTTGTTGCAGTTACGATGATGAAATCGACAAAGTGAATCAATACCAAAGGTTAAGTCTTGAAGCTCTGGAAAAAATAGAGATAGGTAAGAATGCAGTCACTGGATCTTTCCTGGAAGGTAGTGATGGGGAAAAGGATCTAAGGGTCCTAGGGGATGGGAGGTTGACCATGTGCCAGGAGGCACAATACCATCCTGGGTGGATTAGAAGGGTTGTGATTAGTAGGTTGAGAGGGGTTCTCCTACCTGTCTACTCTGCCCTGGTGAGGCCACATCTGGAGTACAGTTCTGGGACCCCCAGTTCAACAGGGACATAGAACTGCTTGAGAGAGTCCAGTGCAGAGTCATAAAGATGCTGAAGGAAATGGAACATCTCTGTTATGAGGAGAGCCTGGGGGAGCTGGGGCTGTGCTGCTTGGAGGAGACTGAGAAATGACTTCAGCAATGGTTGTCAATATGTGCAAGGTGAGTGCCAGGAGGCTGGAGCCAGGCTCTGCTGGGTGATGCTCAATGACAGCACAAGGGGCACTGGGTGGAAGCTGAGGAACAGGAAGTTTCATGGAAACAAGAGGAGGTGATGGAACCCTGGAACAGGCTGCCCAGGGGGGTTGTGGAGTCTCCCTCTCTGGAAACATTTAAGACCTGCCTGGGTGTGTTTCTTTGTGATCTGCTCTAGGTGATGCTGCTCTGGCTGGGAGGTTGGGCTGGATGAGCTTTCAAGGATTCTTCCAGCCCCTAACATTCTGTCATTTCCTTGATGTTCTTAAAAGCTTCAGCCTTTAACCAAGACACCCTGGGTGAATTGTAACAGCAATCTTCAGTGCACTGCATAGATCCTGGGCATGGGTTGTCTTGCTGCTAACAAATGCCAGAGTTGAGTTCTCTCACTGTCCTGCTTTTTGCTGCTGCTTGAAATGGAAACTTTTGATCACAGAGGAGGGTTTTGAAATTTTCCTTCTTTCACACTCTTAAAACCCCCTTGGATACATCAAATTCCGTTATTTATCAAGTGACAGTAGCAACTGTAATGAATCTTAGATTTGTATGTTTAGTGCACTCTGTCTTTGATCCTGGATTTTGAATTGCACTTTGGAGCCATTTCATGGCATTTAAAACTTGCCTTTTTCAAGGTTTGATGAGAATCACAGTGGTCTGAAATCATCCTCTTGTGCTGACTTAACTTGCTTGTTGGCTAAAGAATGTAACATCTGTAGACTAAATCCAGTGTTTTCTTTGATGCAAGTGTAAAAGATGATTTTACAGATGAAAAAGATGTTCCAGTTGTGGAGAAGGAAAGGAAATTTTGTGGCTCCCTGACAGAGTTTAATCCTTCATTACACAACAGTAACAATTTCATCATCTCCTGGCTTTAACTTTCACTAGAACTGTGCAGTTTCTGCGTTGGGTGGAAAGGAGACCTCATAGCAGCCATCCAGTACCTGAAGGGAGCCTACAAGAAGGCTAGAGAGAGACTGTTTACAAATGCCTGCAGCGACAGGATGAGGGCAGTGGCCTCAAAGTAGAGCAAAGCAGATCTAGATTGGATATTAGGAACAAGTTCTGCACCATGAGGGTGGTGGAACAGTGGAACAAGTTGCCCAGGGAGAAGGTTGAGGCCCCGTCCCTGGAGATACTCAAAGTGAGTCTGGAGAGGGCTGTGGGCAACCTGATCTGATTGAGGATGTCCCTGCTGACTGCAGAGGGGGTTGGACTGGATGACCTTTGGAGGTCCCTTCCAACCCAGACAGTGATTCTGTGAAGGTCTCTGACTTGTAATTGTGGAGATCAGTAATGCATCCTGACGCACAGAATAGAGGTGGCACATCTGGACACAATAACTTAGGAAACAAAAAAATCCTTCTGCTTAATACAGGTAAAATGCAGTGCACTGAAGAGTTGAAGTGCATGGTCTATGTCCTGATGCTTATCTTGCTTCCACATGACAAAAATGTCTCAGCTTTCCTTTAGGCCTTGCAAAACCATCCCCTGCAACACAGGATGGAATAGGTATAGGATTGTCCTCCTGTCATGAACTATCAGGCTGGATTATAACAGACAAAGGGTGTCTGATTGCTTTTTATGAGGAGAGGCTGAGGGAGCTGGGGGTGTTCAGCCTGGAGAAGAGAAGACCTGGGGGGGTCTTATCACACTCTACAACTTGAAGGGAAGTTGTAGTGGGGTGTGGGGGTCAGGCTCTTCTCCCAGGCAACTTGTGACGAGATTGGAGGGCATGTCCTGAAGCTGCACCAGGGGAGAGTTAGGTTGGATGTTAGGAAACACTTCCTGATGGAAAGGGGAAATAGACACTGGAATGGACTGCCCAGGGAGGTGCTGGAGTCACTGTCCTTGGAGGTGTTTAGGGAAAGATTGAATGTGGCACTTAGTGCCATGATCTGGTCAAAGTGGTGGTGTTAGGTCATAGGCTGGACTTGATGTTCTCAGAGGTCTATTCCAGCCTCAGTGGTTCTGTGATTGGTACCTGATGGGTTAGGTATGGTGAGACCCTTTAAAAGGCTGTCCTGCTCTAAAGAAACCACAAAGCTTTTTATGCTGAACCAGCCTGCCAGCACTTCCCTGTTGCTTTAGGTCATTTCTTTTTGCAGTGCCTCTTTCAGTGTTTGGCTAAAAAAGATTTCTACCCTCTCGCTGTATTTCTCAGGGCCTGAGCCTACTCTCTTTGGCAAACCCAAGTTCTCCTGCATGAGGCTGCATTACAGATCCAAAGAGGCCAGTGGGTATTTCCACACCCTGAGAGCCGTGGTACGCAGCCCAGATGAAGATGGAAAAGGTTTGTTTTACACATGCAAGTGTGGTTAGTGTGCCAGTCTCTCCAGGAAACACTTCATTCCCTCTGCTCTTGGAGTAGCTTCTGGAGGAGGATAAATTTTCATAATGCCCAGTTGTGAGGGGTTGGGGAACTAACACAGCCCCCCTGCATGTGGCTGCCTGTGTGCACACTGCAACATTGCTGTTGTAACTCAAAGGAAGGTAAGTTTCAGGTATGGCTTTAATGCCACATGTCCCTATAGATTTGAGACAGTTCCATGTCCAGATCTTTACTGCTCCAAAACCTGATCAAATGAGCTCCTACAGAGCTCAAGAATTGACTTATTTAGTGGGATAAATGTCTAGAAATGCTCTTGCTTGTTGTTTGACTAAAGAACAAGCTAAAGAGTGATTGCCTATTGGAATGGGCTGCCTGGGGAGGTGGAGTCCCCATCCCTGGAGGCGTTTGGATGAGGCACTTAGTGCCAGGGTTTAATTAATTAGAAGGGTTGGGACTCGGTCTTAGAGGTTTTTCCTACCTGATTGATTCTGATTCTAAAGGAAGTGAACACAGGTAAGGAATAAATAGTACTTTTTACCTGCAGCACTGAGTTTTGCCTACAGGAATTGAGAATAAATACAAATTGCTTCTCCTCCCTGCACTGCAGCAGTGACTCACACCTGGTATTTAGGGCTTATTCTTTAAACTCTGTAGGCTTTAAATCAAAATGGAATTATGGAGGATGAATAAAAATTGCACCCACCACAGCCAAACAAACTGAATTAATGTGGGAATGGAACTCATTTCTTTGTAGATTTCAGACTCTGGAGTTGTTGTTTAAAGGTCTGACAGGCTGCTGTTCTGGGATTCAGTATCTGAAGGGGGCCTACAGGAAGGCTGGGGAGGGATGATTTACAAGGGCTTGTAATGACAGGACAAGGAGTAATGGGTTTAAACTGTCAGAGGGGAGATTTAAACTGGGTGTTAGGAAGAAGTTCTTTCCAGAGAGGGTGGTGAGACACTGGCACAGGTTACCAAGGGAGGTTGTGGATCACAGAATCACAGAACGTGACCTTTGATCACGTTCTGTGATTCTATGATCCACAACCTCCCTAGAGGTGTCTGGAGCCAGATTGGATGAGACCTTGAACGACCTGTTCTAGTGGGAGGTGTCCCTGCCCATGGCAGGTGGTTGGAACTGGATGATCTTTGAGGTCCCTTCCCACCTAAACCATTCTTTGATTCATTCTGTGATTTCAGACACGCTCCAGTGCATTGCAGAAATGCTGAGAATCACCAAGCAAGCGATGGGATTGGATGTGCCTATCATTGAGAAGAAGCTGGAGAGGTGAGTCCTTACCTGAGGTGAACCTTCTGTGTCCCACTTCTGCTCTTTTCCTCAGTGGCCAATGGGCATGGTAACAGATATGTGATGCCTGTATCCAGCTGTCCTGCTAGGAGTTACATTGCCCATATGCTGCTTCCCATAGTAACTGTCTGCAAGTGCTTATAGAACGGTCAGGGTTGGAAGGCACCTCAGGGGTCATGGGCAGGGACACCTCATGCTAGATCAGGTTGCCCAGAGCCATATCCAGCCTGGCCTTAACAATCTCCAGGATTGAGGCTTCCACCACCTCCCTGAGCAACTTTTTCCAGTGTCTCACCACCCTCATGGTGAAGAACTTGTTCCTAATGTCCAATCTAAGTCTGCCCTCCTCTAGCTTGGACCCCTTCTGGTTTGGATTGCACTGCAGTTGAGTGTCTAACAAATCCATTAGCAGGTCGTGTGTGAAGAAATAGCTCAAGTTAAGCTTCTGCACTCCTAAGTGTTAGCTAGGAGGGCACAGATACTTTTGTTTTACAACCCCATTAAGAGAAGGAGGTTATTTGAGAGCTGGTAATTCAAAGCACTTACTGGGGATATATAGGTTGGACTTGGTGATCCTGAGGGTCTTTTCCAACCTGGATGTTTCTGTATGATTCTGTGAGATATTTCAGGTGTTCTCTAGTAAGTCAATGGTCTGTAATTAAACAGAAGTAACCTTTATCTACGAGTCTTGATGAGGTGCTGGCAGTGAGGAAATGCTTTACAAAGGAGAGTGGGGCAGAAAGAAGAGAGGATGGCTTGCTGAAGTTCAGCTGCTTTTACCAGTGAGGTCTGATCTGTTGGGACTGAAGGGACTACCAGAAAATGTATGGTCACACAGTGGGCAGTTCTCAAGCAAAACTGATCAGGGCTGTGATGGTTTGGGGGTTACCCCGCCCCCCCACACTTTTGTATTTGCCCCAGCTAACTCAGACGGACCCTGGGAATATAGATGAAGCAATTTATTTACAGCTAGCAGAATTTACAAGCAGCTATTTACACTATATACAGTTATATACAATTATATACAGAAATATACAAAAGGATAAACAATATAAAAGCACAACTCCCCTCCCAGAAACCTGAGTCCCCAGGAGGGGCTCTCAAACCACCCCAACACCTCCCCCCGGTCCCTCTCAACCTTACCCCAGTCCTCAGGAAGAAGAGAGGTGCAGCCAAGAGGTTAGGGAGCAAGGTTAGTAGGAGCAGGGTTAATGAGATGTGACCAGGTCTAAGGCAAAAGCAAGAGAGAGAAACAAAATGGAGAAAAAGTCTTTCTTCTTCCCAGAGTTCTCAGCGAGACTGTGAGAGAAGTTGACATCAATTGTTTTCATTTCACTGCCCGTTATCTAGTTCTGTTACCAAAACATTCCAGCTTGCTTCAAACTAGCACAAGGGCATGTATTGGAATAGCTTTTGTCTGCCTATTTGGCTTCTATTCCGGCTGCTTTCCTAGCTGAGTAACAAGTGTGGCAAAAAAATCTTGCTCATTTTCACAGGTACTGCAGACCAAGGGTTTGCTAAATCGGGCACAAAGTCAGGGCTACAAGTGGAAAGAATTTTGGAATGGGCTGCCCAGGGATGTGGTAGAGGCACCATCCCTGGAGGTCTTCAAGAAAAGCCTAGATGAGGCACTTAGTGCCATGGTCTAGTTGACTGGCTAGGGCTGGGTGCTAGGTTGGGCTGGATGAGCTTGGAGGTCTCTCCCAACCTGGTTGATTCTATGATTCTATGAATTAAAATCCAGATCCATCCACACTTGAAAGTGTCTGCAGAAGCTTTGTTTTCCCTCTTGCTTGGCTGCCATTCAGTGTCAGTGCTCCTCTGTTTGCCTTTTTCTTGTGGGTGCATTTATCTAAGACAAAGATGAGTTAGTAACTGAAATGTCTCTGTCCCAGGAATGGACTGGAAGATGGTAAACCCTTGTAACAATCACAAGATGTTAGGGTTTGGAAGGGAGCTCAGGAGAGAGAGTCATTGGACACTGGAATGGGCTGCCTGGGGAGGTGGTGGAGTCGCTGTCCCTGGAGCTGTTCAAGGCAGGATTGGATGTGGCACTTGGTGCCATGGTCTAGCCTTGAGCTCTGTGGTAAAGGGTTGGACTTGATGATCTATGAGGTCTCTTCCAACCTTGGAGATACTGTGATACTGTGAAATCTTCACATCCAACCCTCCTGCTAGAGCAGGACCATAGAATCTAGTGTGGGTTGCACAGGAACGCAACCAGACAGGCCTGGAAAGTCTCCAGAGAAGGAGACTCCACAGCTTCTCTGGGCAGCCTGTGCCAGTGCTCTGGGACCCTTACAGTCAAGAAGTTCTTCTTCTCTTGATTCTACATTAGAGACTTTTCTTTTTCTTGCAGGAAGAGCAGTAAACCTCATGAAGACATCATTGGCATTCGGTCTCAGAACAGAGGGTCCCTGGCCCAAGGCAAGAATTATTTGCTGAGCAAGTTCTCATCTCTCAATCAGAAAGTGAAACAAACCAAATCCAACGTCAACATCAGCAACCTTCGCAAGTTAGGCAGCTTCACCAAACCCGAGGTGAAAGTCAACTTCTTAAAACCCAATCTGAAAGTGAACCTTTGGAAGTCTGACAGCAGCCTGGAAACGATGGAGAACCCAGCGGCAGATGCTCAAGTCCAGGCTGAGTCTGACACAGAAGGCTCAGACAATGACTCCTTCCACTCCGATGACTTCCTGACCAACTCCAAGTCGGATGAGGACCCGCAGCTGACTGACTCCCTGGAGAACATAGGGCAGGCAGACTATGTGCTGCCCAGCTGTGGGATCATCGCCTCGGCCCCGCGGCTGGGCAGTCGCTCCCAGTCTGTCAGCAGCACCGAGATGAACATCAGCATTCAGGTGCCCTCGGAGGGCCCTGCCTGCCAGGCTGACCGCTCTGACTGTGAGGACGTGCCCATGCCTTCTGCTGACAGTGCAGAGATGGAACTTGCTAAGCCTATTGATGTCTACTGCCAGAGGTTTGTGCATGATGCTCAAAACAAGGTGTCAGATGTTCTGGAGGCTGAGGTTGGTTCTCAGGAGCCCCATCATGTAACACATCAAACCAGCAATAATACATCTAAGAGAGCAGAAACCAAGGCTGCAGCTGTTGGGGACGTTCCTTCCAGGCCATCAAAGCTGGATGTACAGTCTGCTGAGCCAAACCCTCAGCTCCTAGCTGTTGGTGGGACTGAACTCACTAAACCTCATAAAAGCCCAGGGTCTGAGACAGGACTGCACATGACTCCTTCCCCAGCTGACAGCAGCAGCAGCAGAGCTGTGTCTCCCTTTGCTAAGATTCGCAGCTCCATGGTCCAGGTGGCTAACATCACACAAGCAGGACTGACTCAAGGGATCAATTTTGCAGTGGCAAAGGTGCAGAAGAGCCCTGCAGAACCAGAAGCTCTGAACGAGGTCAAACAGAAAGAACTGAGAGAAATGTTTACCCAGTGCCAGACACGAATCATTCAAATCTAGCTGCTGGTTTGGGAAGTGTTCCTCTGGCTGTGGCTTTTAACACAACACCTAAAACCAGGACAACAGGACTCACTGTGGCACGGACTGCTGCAGAATACTGGGATCACTGATGTGGGTAACTTGTTTACAGGAAGGGAGAGACACAAAGGGATCAGCTTCTGACCAAGCTTCAGAATTCCCTCAGGCAGCTGAGACAGAAGAAGGGTAACCCATAGCTAAAGAGGTAGTGTAGACACTGGGCTTCAGTAAGAAGCATGCTCTCTGTCCTCAAGAGGTTGCACAGTTGGGTTTGTTTTCTGTTTGAGACCAATTTTGTAGCAATTCTAAGTTATCTAGAGAAGTATTTACAGTAAAAAGGTGATACTGCACTTCTGTGACCTTACTTAACCTTGCACTGCACCAGCAAAAGAACTTACCAGTAAGTGACACTTTATTTCTCTTCCTGATTTAGTAGTGTTTCTACTTGTTTCCACTGAAAGGTTTAGATGCAGCTTCCTCTGAATTGTGCCTCTATGATGGGAATTGATGCTTTCATTTTTTTTTTTATTATGTTAACCTGGATTTTTTTATTATTATTTTCTTTCTACACATCCTGGGACACTTTCAGTGAAGACAGAACTTACAGATCCAGTCAAAGACCCACAGTCCTGCAGTGCAGATTGACTTTGTAGATTTTGCTATTTCTCACTTGTTCTGAGGTGAGGGGAAAGGGAGCCAGTGTCCTCTAGTTGTCTTGTCCATGCTAAAACCATTCCTGTTTCCTCTTTCCAGAGCTCCAAACACTAGCAACTGGCTCTGTTTGTCTGTGTAAAGCCAGCCAAGCCAGATCCCTGACCTTCAGCCTTCGTGTCCCTCTGTGCTATGGTTTTGTTTGAGCTGTGTTGCAGCTGTCCACGTGTACTAGTCCATGAAATCAGTGTTGCACTAGAGCATAGCTGTCAGCATCTACTCTAAACCAAATTCATTACCAGCTCCAGCTTTTGCCTACTTGCAGCCTAAAGGCTGAGCCTCTCCTTGTGCTGGGTAAAAAACCAAACCCTTCTCTGTGTGTGTCAAAAATACTCAGTCTCTCTGAATTACTCTTTCCCAGGAATGCCTTTGCCATGCCAGTCTAGTATAGGACATGATCCCAAAGCTACTGTAAAGCAGGACCTTACTCTGCTGTGGTTTGTACCCAGAGCCACCATTAGAGCCCAGTGCCTCCCTGGTCCAGTCCATGTACTGTAGATAGGCTGCACGTGGTGGTGTTCCCAGAAACTCATGTCCTAGGGGTAGGGTAGTGCAGTGTCTTAGGACTTGTAGTGTGTCTGAAATGGTTATCACCTCACCCTGATGCTCTGAAACTTTGATAAACAATTATTTATTTGGTTAACTAAAGTGCTGTGGGTTTGGGTTTTTTTGGTTTTGGTTTTTTGAGTGTCCATACTTGTGGCTCTATTTAAGATGAACCTACTGCTGTATTTTAATGTGAGCAATAGACATCAGATATTTTAATAAAAAAGTGGAATCAAAAGAGGGGGTTGTGGCACCTGAGGTGGGGCTTTAAAGATGGGTGGGTGAGTTGTCTTGACTTTCTCTGACTTCAGTCACAGGCCCACAGAATGATTGAAGGTGAAAGGAGACCTGCTGGAGGTCCTCCAGTCAAACCATCTCTACTCCAAGCTGCTTGCCCAGGACTGTGTCTAGACAGCTTTTGAGTATCTTCAAGGATGGAGACTCCTCCACCACTCTTCTAGTGCTCAGCCACAAGTGTGTCCTGGTGTTCAGGAGCTTCTTGTGTTGCAGTTTGCACCCACGGCACCATCTTAAAGAACCTTTTGCTTTCTTTGCAGCCTTTCTTCAGGCAGTTACATCCTGTCAGATCCTGTCAGTCAAGTGACACATACATGGCTTAAGTCCTTTCTTCCAGTGCTGTACTGCCACAACCTTGGCCTCAGGAGGAGGAACAAGTCACAGGCACATTTATCAGAACATGCTTTAAAGAAACTGCTTGAGCCTTGGTACCTTTAAAGGTGAGAGAAGGAATTCCAAAAGCTTTGCCATTCTTCTGGCAGAAGAAAATGTTCTGCACAAAACCCCCTCCATGCTGACTCCTGCAGGGTGAGGGGACTCAACAAAAAAAAGATTTAGTCAACAGCATGGAAACTAATTCCTGTTTGCTCTGTGGGTGAGTGCTTGGTGATCCAAAATGTCCTTCTAATACTTAGGGAAGATTGGAGACAGTCTCAAATAAACCATGGCAGCAGCCACAAGCCCATCCTCTAAGCAGTGCTGAAAGCAGCTGCTGCAGCCAGGCTGCCTTTTGAGGAGTGACTTCCTTTCCTTTTGTTTCTTCAGCTGCTTGACTTCATCTGAATGTAGGCCAAGTCAGATGAAACCATGAATATTCATTTTAATGTTCCAAAAAAGAAATTGGAGAGGGCATCAGACTTGGCTCCTATCTACGAGAAACCATTTTTGTCTTTCCATCAAGAGTGTGGTGCAGAGACAAAGGCCAGCTTCAGCTTCTGTGCTTTGCTGCAGAAACATGCAGTGAAAAAGAGGGGGGTCCTGGTCCCTCAGGCTGGAGAAGAGGCTCAGTAGAGGTAGTATCAGCTTTATGTAAGCCCAACAGTAAAGGGCAAAAGAAGGTTTTAGAAAAAAAAGGAAAAGAGTAAAGAGGAGGATTAATTAAAGCAATTCTTGTGGCCTTTTGGTATCTACAAGAGAGCTGGGGAGGGACCTTTTAGGATGAGAGGTAGTGATAGGACTGGGGGGAATGGAACAAAGCTAGAAATGGGTAATGCAGGTAAGGAAGAAGTTCTTCAGCATGAGGGTGGTGAGAGCCTGGAAGGGGTTGCCCAGGGAGGTGGTGGAAGCCTCATCCCTGGAGGTGTTTAAGGCCAGGCTGGATGAGGATCTGGACAGCCTGATGTAGTGTGAGGTGTCTCTGCCCATGGCAGGGGGGGTGGAACTGGATGATCCTTGTGGTCCCTTCCAACCCTGACTGTTTGCAATTACCTGAATGTCAACTTAACTGCACTTTAGGCTTTCTGGATTAGGGAATCAGATTTGTTTCTGTTTGGAAAAAAACCTGTGAGAATCAGAGACTTGAACTATTCTCTAACTCTATATTGCTTTAGTGTCTCTCTACTTCAACCACCCTTGTTAAATTACTACTGTGAGCCCCAGTAGGAGCAAGGACATCCTCTTAGAAGCAGATCAAGCTGGAATAAGGTATGTAGAGACCACTCTTAATGCTTAAAGATATGTAGAGACCACTGTTAATGCTTAAACTGATGTTTTTCACACAATTTAAACCCTGCCTTGCTGCTGATGTAGACAGGAAGATGACTTCTGTGAGGGCATCACTGGTACTCCAGTCAGTGCCAGAATACAGCTCTGTAGAGATGGGAGAAGTCAGTCATGGTCTCCTCCTAGCACAGTGCAGCTGTATTTTATACTAGAGCCGTGGCATGGGTGAGATCAAAGCACTGCTTTCTGTCAGCCTGCACTCACTATTGTGCTGCTGCAGGGAGCACAGTGTGCCTTAGCTCCTGGGAACAAGGGAACGCACAGTCCTAGGGACTGGAATCTGGCTGAAAGCTCTGATCCTCAGAATGCAGGAGCATGAGAGCTGAGGCCAGAGCCTACCCCTGCTGTGAGTGAAGGGCTCTGGGGTAAATTTACTTCTTGTCGAAGGAAGTGTACAACAACTTCAGTATTAAAGTTTAATATCAAACAAATTTGCTCCTTGTTACCAATTTGCAATTACAAAACAGGCTCCAAAAAAAGGGCACAAAATCTGTTTGAAGTGGCTGAAGAGAGTTAAGCGTGTGCAGGCTGCGAGGGCAGACAGGCACCACTTTTTGGTATAAATTATCTACAAAACCTGCTATAAACAACGTTCCAATCATAGTATGGGCTCCACCTAGGCTTGGACAACTGTCAGAGGCTGTTAAAGTTCGTTCCCATTGACACATTTCTGCTGCTGCAGCCTGCCTTTGCGCAACGCCTCCAGCTGCTTTGCTCTCAGCCACCTCTCTCTTGACAGCGTTGTCTGCCCCGCGCTGAGAGACAGGAACCTGGAGAGACACAAGCAGCAGGTGAGGAACAGCTTGCTAAGGGAATATAGCACAAAACCACTTCCTTTCAGTGTCCTGTGGACTAGAAAGAAAGGAGGAAAGAAATACTTTGTCTAACTAAGCATCTGTGACAAGAGGACCAAAGGAGAGGGAGATTCAGTCTTTGGATTGCTGGCTGGCCTCAGGCAACTACCATCCAAGTGCAGGCTAGCAGAGCTGACTTCAGCTGGCCCCAGGTTGGAGAAAGCAGTACCCACCTTGCCACCAGCAGGGTTCTGTGCAGGTCATCAGCTGTTACGCTCTCCGGGTCACTCTTGCGCATCTCTACAAAGTCCTCTTCTACTGCCTACAAACAATGCAGCATGGAAGTCAAAAGAAGCTTACCCCAGAGCCAAGATTCTGAAGGAGCTAAGCACTGTAACTGTCCTTAGATTGCAGACAGACATTTCATAGAGTCAGAATGGTTTGGGATGGATGGGACCATGAAGATCATCATCCAGTTCCAAACCCCTACCATGGGCAGGGACACCTCCATCTAACCCAGGTTGCTTGAAGCCTCATCCAGCTTGGCCTTGAACACCTCCAGGGAGGGAGCATCCATGACCTCCCTGGGCAGCCTGTTCCAGTGTCTTAATTTCAATGCTGTCAGGGTGCAAGCCTGACTCAAAATGGGCTACTCCTTTTTATCTTTAAGAATTAGCTTTCAGGAGGAGTTTTGGAAGCGTGGTACACAAAGCATAGACTGAAATACTCCAGAGTATAAATCCCTGAAGGCACACTGAGGACAAGAAAATGCTTCTGTTGGTTTGGATTTTGAGACACTGGAAGGAGAATCACTGACAGAGCAGTGAGAAAATGCAGTTAACTCTAAAGATGCCATCAGCTGAAAACATTCCTGGAGTCTTCCCTACCTTGGTGACTTCATCAGAGATGCTGTAGTCCAGCAGCCTCAGCAAGCTGAGGTAAATTCTGAACTTGTTCAGCACCGAAGGGAGCACTGCTGTTAGGAGGCTGTTCATGTACTCGTCCATGTTGGGTGGAATGAGCTGTGGCTGTAAGTGGACTTGGCAATCTGACTGAAAAAGAAAATTGCAGACCATCTTTATCCACATCCTGCTTTTTACTGATGAAAGGCTAACTCCATCTCTAAAGCAGCAGAAGTCACTGTTTCTCAGAATTAGCTAAGGTAATTCTTTCAGTATTGAACAGTTCCCTTTTTGGAAACCAGTGTGAGCTCCTGCCTCCAGCAGGAGCCTGTTTGAGAGGCAAGAAGCACTCAGTCATCTGGAATGCAAGAGATCAGGTAGTTTTAAGCTCAGGCTGCTCAGTTTTCCTAGGGTCAGTGCCTGATCTGTTGCTTTTTATTCCAGTGCCCATCAGCTCAGGATGAGTAGGGCTTTGGGAGCAGCAGGGTGGCTGCAGATTTACCCACTGCTGGGATCTCCATTAACGACTTCAGCCACTGCCTTGCCATCATAGGAGGAGGGAAGGTCAACCTCTTGGTTTTCCTCTGAACAGGCTTTTGGCTTGTCTGCAGTCACCAAGGCCAGTGTCATACCCACCCCCGGTCTCAGGACTTCTCTGGCACAGCATGCTGCAAGGAAGGAGCTACCAGCTCTAGTTCTTCCCTCAGTTCAGGAAGCCTGTGCCATACCGGTAGGAGTGATCGGCCCTCTGAAGTGATCAGGACGTTAATATTGCATGGGAATTCCATCTGGTGGTAACTGAAGTCATAATCCACCTTCTGCCAGGTTATCAGGTTGCCCAGTGCTGTCACATTGTGCACACCTAGAAAAGCAACAACCACTTCTCTGACAACTGCACCCAAACAAATGCCAGACCTGATTTCTTCTTCTCCCCTCCCCAATCTATTTTTAATGAGGAGCTGGCAGAAAAACCTCCTGCAAGCATCCTGCTGCTTCTTGTGGCTGTGGTGTCTGCCAGACAGAGACACACACACACTTGTGAAGGACACAATGAGTCACAGAAGAGTTTAGATTAGACAGGACCTCAAAGCTCAACCACTTCCAATCCCCTGCCATAGGCAGGGACACCTCCCACTAGAACAGGTCACTCAAGGTCTCATGCAACCTGGCCTCGAACACCTCTGGGGACAGAGCAGCCACAACCTCCCTGGGCAACCTGTGCCAGTGTCTCACCATCCTCACTGCAAAGAACTTCTTCCTAACATCCAGTTTCAATCTCTCCTCTGCCAGTTTAAACCCATTCCTCCTCATCCTGTCATTACTAGACCTTGTCAATAGTCCCTCCCCAGCCCTCCTGTAGACCCCTGGAAGACCACTTCAAGGTCTCCTCCAGGTCTTCTCTAGGCTGCAGAGCCCCAACTCTTGTTGGGGCCTGCACTCCTAGCAGAGCTGCTGGTGCCCTCTGAGCATCTTTGAGGCCTCCTCTGGAATAGCTCCAACAGTTTGATGTCCTTCTTGTGTTGTGGGCTCCAGAACTGTACACAGTATGAAGAAGTCTTGCAGGCTCTCAAGGCTAAATGTTGCCTGTCTGAGTAGCTGTGTCAGCAGCCAATGTTTCCACTGGCCCAAAAAAAACCAGGTAACTATTTACAGAGGGGGGGAAAAAGAAACCAACTCAAACTCCTCAAATCTCCTCAAACCACTACCACTTACCTGACAGTGTAACTTAACAGTTTAAGGCAAGCAAGACCAGAATGATATTGAGTTGGTTTTCAGCCATTTTTGTACAGAAATAACTCGCTCCACTTTGAATTACTTGAAACCTAGAAAGACTTAAGCTGGACAAATTAAGTGGTTGCTTAGCTCTTTGAATGCTCCCTCTGGAAGACTGATGTGCACCTAACCATTTGGATTTCTCTTCAGCAGTGGTAATACATCAAATGCCACAGCTACAGTTAGGGCTTTGCCTATAGAGACTTGCTCTTGGCTTACTCTAAAGGCATAGTTAATATTAAATTTACCTTTATTTATTATGATTTGGTTTTAGGACATCTTCCCCTTTGATACCTCTAAGATTTTAAGTTCTGAGGGTTCCAACCAACTGCTAGATTCAATTTTGTTCCTGACATTGTTACAAGAAATGAAAAATATCTCCTTTTTTCACTCTAACTTCAGTAGAGAACATCATCATGCCAGCAGAAATGAAATGAAATCAGCAAGCAACTTCCAATAGTTAAAGAATGGCTTTTCATTAAGTGTGTTTTGTTGGCTGTTAAGGACAAACACTTGAGCCTATAAACCAGCATAGGAAAGGTTTGCTGTAAATGGTAATTTTTTCATGGTTTAGGGTTTTTTTTCTTGTTAAAAGAACAAAGCAAAGATTTCTGTTACTTTTACTATTTTCTGTAGTGAACTTGACTAAAACAGTAAGAAAGAAAACCCCTGAAGACTGAAAACTGAAGTGAGTAATTTCAATGACTGACTTATCAACAATCTCTCCTTTGTTTTATCACAAGACTCAGCCTGAAGTTCATTGGTGCTGCCACATTAGGTGCTTGAATGGGATCAAGAGCTGAGACCCAACAGGCCTACAGCATCACAGTGCCTAAGCAGGCTTCTCAAAATGCACTTTTGTTTTAAAATGAAGTCACTTCTAGTGCTTTCCTCCTCCTCTTTCCTTGAAATCTCCAGCTATCTGCACTATGAAGTCCCCAGTTACTGATCTTTTAATAGGTACTGCAACTGAGCTCTTAACTAGGCTGCAATTCATGTATAAAGCAGCGTAGGAAGCTGGTGACACAGCCCAAGTCAGCTTGCAAGAGGGAATCATCATTCTGTTCCTTACAGCACTCTTTTTTTTTTAGCTCCAGTTTTAAGCTGGGTTTTCAGGATGGTTTCCACATACACAGTGAAAATAGAAAGCAGAAGGCACGTGGTTCTCCAACTTCTTCATTCATTAGCACAGCAAACTGAAAGGCTGTTCTACTGAATTCCAGGTATTTTGGTCTGAAGAATTACCCCAGTCCCTGGCAGACACTACCCACAGCTCTCTACAATACAAGTAAAGCTATGTTGAACAAGGAACCATCTTGTTTCATTATCAGTCCTTTGTGGTCTGAGATATGTGACTCAACACCACCAGGAAATAAAACAGGGGAAAAAAACAAACAAAACCAAGAGCTCAAGCCTCAAGTTGCCTCAGAAGGCTGCAGAGTAGCAGGAACCGAATTGAAGCAGTGAAACCGCAGTTTGTCAACAAACCTTTTGGTGGGACACAATTAGCATCAGTGGCTTCAAACATACCAACTTGTAACCTGGAGGTGAGATTTTCTTCTCTGAAGGCAGAATGCCTACCTACCTCTGGTGTCAAGCTGTCCTTGCTCCAGCTGAGTCTCGTCTATCACCAGGGAGGTGTTGCTGGCAAGCTGCAGCACTCCACTGACTAAGCGGTTGGCTGCGTAGTCCTTGTGTGGGATCAGTCGCGAATGGTTCATGCTCTCAATGGTCATCTGCAGGCGATGAGACTGCAACCAGAGCACAGACTTCATCAGCACCATTCCTCCCTTCTGGTTTCCCTACCCCATCCTGCTTCCTGCAGCTGTGAGCCTCCACAGTATCACAGGTTTAGGTTGGAAGGGACCTCAAAGCTCAACCACTTTCAACCCCCTGCAGGGCACTTCCCACTGGAACAGGTTCCTCACCACCCTCACTGTAAAGAACTTCCTATTGTCCAGTTTCAATCTCCTCTCTGCCAGTTTACATCCATAACTCCTCATCCTGTTATTACAAGACCTTGTAGCAGTCCCTTCCCAGTCCTCCTGTAGCCCCCTACAGATCCTGGAAGGCCACTCCAAGGTCTCCTCGAAGCCTTCTCTTGTCCAGGTTGCAGAGCCCCAACTCTCTCAGCCTGTCCTTATAGCAGAGCTGCTGCAGCACTCTGAGCATCTTCATGGCCTCCTCTGGACTCGCTCCAAGATGCTCCAAACACAAGAAGGACCTGTATGCAGTACAGCGCTGGAACCCCCAACAGTAAGGGAAACTGAACTTGTCATCACAGTGAGGTTTACACTGGACTTTAGGAAAAGTTTGTTTACTGAAAGATTTGGAACAGGCTGCACAGGGAGGTGCTGGAGACACTGCCCTTGAAGACATTTAAGAAATGTGTGCATGTGGAAGTTTAGGACACGATTTAATGGCCAAGGTGGTGTTGGGTTGATGACTGATCTTAAAGGGCATTTCTAACCAAAAAAAAATCTGTGATTCTAATATAGAAAATGTTTTATCCCAAATGCTTATCCCAAACACTTAGTCCCCTGAGATGTTCCCATAGGAACATCTGCTGTTAAGGACTGACCTTATCTGTACTGCTCATCTAGGATAGTCAAAGCAATAACTGGCACAGGTTGCCCAGTGAGATGGGCAAAGGAGTGGCAGAGGGGAGATTTAAACTGGATGTTAAGAAGGGGTTATTTCCAGTGAGGGTGGTGAGACACTGGCACAGGTTGCCCAGGGAGGTTGTGGCTGCTCCCTCCCTGGAGGTATTCAAGGCCAGGTTGGATGAGGCCTTGAGAGACCTGTTCTAGCAGGAGGTGTCCCTGCCTATGGCAGGAGGTTGGAACTGGATGGTCTTTGAGGTCCCTTCCAACCTGAAGCATTCTGTGATTCTATGATTTATTGCAGCAACACAGTTATGACTACCCATCCTCTAGAGAACAGAGGGTTAAACACTAATGACAGAGTAATTCTATGACCTAAATGTCTAAATCACTCCACAAAGGCAAAATAAAGCATGCAGCATCTGTCAGTTTAATACCCAAAGGAGATGATTTTATCCCATATTCATCCCAGATGCTGAGGTCAAGAGAGACCTCAACTGCCAAGCAAGCTGTATCTCCACCTGTATCTGCCCTGCACATTGACAGCAGCAGCCTGCCTTTCACTGCAGTGCTGTTTCTCTGCTTAAGCATTGAGTCCAATGCCTCCCCCCAGAAGATGAAAGCAGTGGTGCCACTGTTCTTACTGCTGGGACAAGCTGCTGGATGATGCGGTAGATGTGCTCTGTGAAGACGCTGTGGCGGGGACAGCCGCTCAAGTTGAGGGTGAATTTTCCCAGAGGAAGCACATCTCGTCTGGCATAGCTAAACCAAAAGCAGCACAGGTTAGCTGAGGAACACACTGAATGTAGGCACTGAGCACTAAGAACTGTGCAGGAGCTCTGCTAGCTAGCAGGGTTTGAATACTGATACATACACAGATTGCAGCCACCCTTTTTCCTTCTCCAGTGGCCAAGGAGCTAGCCTAGGCTGAAGGCAGCTTTGGAAAGCTTTGCAGCACTGCACAAGAGCAGGACAATTTCAGTACCTGAGATCTTGCACTGTGCCTTCCAGTGTTCTGTTCTTGTGCTCTACTGTTACTCTGTAAACCTAATGCTTCATCCTTCTCCTTTTCCATTGCCCAAGCTCAATCGCCCTGCTCACTGCACTTGTTTCACTTCCTTTACCCACCCTCAGCTTTCTTCTCCCTCTTTACTTCACTACTTCTCCCTATTCTTGACGAATTTCAACTTTGTGATAGCAGCTAAGAGAGAAAACAGAGTCTGGTCTGAGTCTTAGAACATTCACAAGTCCCACTGGAAGTAACACAATGTGCTCAGAATAAAACACAAACCAACTGAAGACATAGTGACAGGGGGGCTTGGAACTAGGTGATCCTTGAGGTCCCTTCCAACCCTGACAATTCCATGATGCTCTGAAGTACTTCTGTTCACATGGGGACAAAAGGTCAGGGCAGGCTGTAAACACAAACCCACCACAAGTCCTGCCAGCACACACCTATGCTGCATTAGGATCTGTCTTCACAGCACCTGTCTGACCCAGGCTGGGAAGTATCTTACAGCTCTTTACACCTCAGCAGCAAGCATGACAAAGATTAAGATGCCAAGTCCAAGTACAGCTGTCAACACTTCTGTTCAACAGGTATGTGCTCTACTGTTTCCCTCTCAAAGGAATGGAAATGTTGAGACCCATAAACCAAGTGATTTATTTCCCAAAAAACAACTTTTCCCCCACCTATTAAGAAAATGGAATCAATTTTAAAGACCAAAATTAAATTCAAACCCAACAACTATACTTACTCCGATGAAAACACAGTGGCTGAAGTTTCACACCTGAAGTTGTAGTGAGTCAAAGGATGCTGCTCTTCTATCCAGTGACAGTTTAAACCAGCATCAGGGAAGGTTAAGCAAATCCACTTTAATCAGCCTTGAAGGCTGATCACATTCAACTGCAGCAGCAGCTCAGGTGGTTAAGTTTGTATCATGTGCTAAATAGGGGTCACTTGAACATGTCATTAAACAGATGTCTACCTTTCATTAAACAAATGTCCCTTTCAGTATCTTTTAGTGTCTGAACTACAACTCCTGCAGCTACTAAATGCCATCTTTGAGAAGCCACTTCCATGTCCTACTCAATAAAAGAAGCTACAGGAAAAAAAAATTGTTTCCACAGCCCTGTCTTAAAGTGTATCTTGGAGACTTTGTTCAGCCCTCAAAGGAGCACTGAAAGACCACAAACTGGCCTTCTGGCAAACCTTCCTGTTATTTTAATGCAACTTGTTTGACAAGACAGCTCTAGCTGGAGAGAAGCATTGCTGGAGGAAGTACTGTTTAAGCTGGTTTTGCCTTTTATTTTCAGAGTGATGAACTACCCCATAAAAGGAGATTAGAAGATGAATATAGAAACTCTCAGCAAACACCTAAATACTTACACTGTCGAGATGAGATGCAATATAAGGTACTCAGCAGCCAAGCTGTCTCCCAGGAGGGCATGGGTGAGGAAGCCAAGCAACTCTGCTCTCACTGGTGACAGCTCAGACATGAAATTAGAGACAACTGATAAAAAAGCAGAAGAGAATGAATGTCAGCAAACATACAGGTCATAGATTCAAAGAATCAACCAGGTTGGAAGAGACCTCCAAGATCATCCAGTCCAACCTAGCATCCAGTCCAACCTAGCACCCAGCCCTAGCCAGTCAACTAGACCATGGCACTAAGTGCCTCATCCAGTCTTTTCTCCAGGGATGGCCACTCCACCACCTCCCTGGGCAGCCCATTCCAATGCCAATCACTCTCTGTGAAGAGCTTCCTCCTAACATCCAGCCTAGACCTCCCCCGGCACAACTTGCAACTGTGTCCCCTTGTTCTGTTGCTGGTTGTGTGGGAGAAGAGACCAACCCCCACCTGGCTACAGCCTCCCTTCAGGTAGTTGTAGACAGCAATGAGGTCCACCCTGAGCCTCCTCTTCTCCAGGCTAAACAACCCCAGCTCCCTCAGCCTCTGCTCATAGGGAGGGGTCATTGTCCTCTTCCTTCTATAGAAATCTTTATTTTCTGACTGAATTTGATGATGGTTTGAGGATGACAGAGCACTGGAGCAAGCTACCCAGAGAGGTTGTGGAGTCTTATCCTCTAGGCTTTCAAAACCTGCCTGGATGCATTCCTGCGCTGCCTGCCCTAGGGGATTCTGCTTGGCAGAAGGGTTGGACTTGATCTCTGGAGGTCCCTTCCAACCTCTAAGGTTCTGTGATGAAAAATGGTTACTCCAAAGCAGTCCACGAAAAAGAAGCATTTGATGGTTTCCAAGTGAGCAATGCCTGGCTTTGGGTAACCTGAATCACCCTCAGTGGCTCCTCAGAAATGCTTTCAATTTGCTAGTGTGTAATGCATTTGCACAAGGCTGTTGTGTTAGAAGCTAAATTTCTAGTAGCAATAGGCTCAAAGTAGACACTTCCCCACCCTCCTTCTTTGTAGCACAGCTTAGGACCACCACTACAAGGCACATAAGCAAGAAAATATTAAGTATTAGTTAGAGGTTTGCATGCAATAATAGAGAGACACAAAAATGCCAAGTCAAACAGGCCACAAGGAATGGCATAACTGCTTAAAACCCAAACTGCCTTCTTTTCTTCATGGCATTAGGAGTGCTATCAGTGTGCTGCTGCTTCTCACTGTTTTACTACTTTGGAGATCTAATTCTCCAGTAATTCACTGTTCAACACAAAAAGAATCTTCTGGATGAGCTATGTGCTTAAATCTTTGGGCATGTAGAATGCACACCCAAGTTTTAGATGAATCACCTGTTGCAGAAAAATCAACCTGTAAGCACCACAAGCACAGCCTACTTGCCTCTTGTTCAGTGCTGTGGTGTTAAATGGAGGAATCAAACCCTGCCACTGACACAGCTGTCCCCCAGCAGTGGTGTTTGTTCACATGCCCTAGGAAACCAGGCACCGACATGCACACAGAGAGAAGTCACTCTCAGATACTCACAGGTTTTGCTCTCCTCTTCGTTAAGGCAAGCAGGCAGTAATGGGTTAATGTGCTGTAATTTCTGTGCCAAAATCACGTGGATCCTGGGGACTAATGAGGCCGGAGGACTGTGTACTCTCTGTTCTTCTGCTGTGTCCATACACTCCATAAGATCCAAAGCTGAGCCTTCCCTAGGAAAGGGCACAGCACAACTGAACTTAGAAACATTCCACACACATTCCTGTGCATCTGACTAAGGGCAGCTGAAAGCAGGCCAAGAGCAGAGGACATCAGAACAACCAACATCCACTCCCAGCTACTGCTAACTCCTCCCATATTCAAACTACCTGCTTTATTATTTTTAAACCCACCATAAACACTGATTCACAATGATACAGAAATGGCAGCACATGCCTGACTCAAAACTTGTTCTTTTCAGCCAGCAATAAAATCTGACTTCAAAAGAAACACCGCCCCCCCCCATTTACTATTTGCTGCACAAAATGTAGCTCCAAATAAAATGTTTGAGTGTTCTGTTCAGCCTGTACTGACTGAAGCCTAAATAGTAACTTCTAGGAAAATAAGGTTATGATTTATGACATTTGCCAGTGTGGGATCTTTATTCCAAGCATCTTCTAGACAGTCACACAGCAGCTACATGAAAATAAATGAGCAAGTAAATCCTACTGCACCTCAGCTGCAACTTGAAGGTATTACTTCCCAATTTAATAGCTTTGCTCTCCCTGGTGATGCCTCACAAAATCCTTTCCAGGTGGTTTTAATTTGTTATGTACCAATTAGAATCTCTAAAGTAACTATATTAGATGATTGTAACACTGAGTATGTATTTCACAGAATCATGGAATGTTAGTGGCTGGAAGGGACCTTGGAAGCTCATCCAGTCCAACCTCCCTGACAGAGCAGGATCACTTACAGCAGGTAACACAGGAACACATTCAGGTGGGTTTTGAATACCTCCAGAGAGGGAAACTCCACAACTCCCCTGGGCAGCCTGTTCCAGGGTTCTGTCATCCTCACAGGGAAAAAAAAAACCTCTCTTCATGTTTTCATGGAACTTCCTATGCCTCAGCCCAGTGCCCCTTGTTCTGTCACTGGGCATCACCCAGCAGAGCCTGGCTCCAGCCTCCTGGCACTCACCCTGCACATATTTATAAACATTGATGAGGTCACCTCTCAGTCTCCTCCTCTCCAAGCTGCAGAGCCCCAGCTCCCTCAAGCTCCCCTCATAAGAGAGGTGTTCCACTCCATCATCTTTGTGGCTCTGTTCTGGACTCTTTCAAGCAGTTCCCTGAGATCCTCGAACTGAGTGGCCTAGAGCTGGACCCAGTACTCCAGATGTGGCCTCACAAGGTCAGAGCAGAGGGGGAGAAGAACCTCTCTCGACCTACTAACCAGAGCCCTTCTAATCCACCCCAGAATGGCATTGGCCTCACACCAGTTTTAAAAGCTGAAAGGCTTTCTAACTGCAGAGCCTCTTCAGCAGTTCACCACCAGACTACTCACCCTTCTCATTACAAGAAAGTTCTTTTGTTTGCATTCAAAACATTGCTGAATGCCACCCTTTTGTCTATTTGTGATCGAATGACAGGCAGAAAAAAACCCAACAGTCTCTGGCAGACCAAATGAGCTGTCAGTCTGGGATCAGCTGTCAGACAGATGATAATAAAAAGCAGCTGACCAGGCTGAGTTAACTTTCAAGAAGCTGGCACTGGAACAGATTGACACTGCACTCTCCAGACCGTGTTTATCAGCAAGATAAACAAAATCAGCAGCAGAAATTATTTAAAGCACAATCAGTTGTACAGATGTTAGATTGGGCAAGAGTTGTACTTTAAAAACCAACTTCCTGAGCCCCTCTGGTTTAGTTTGTGTTTTGTCAAGGCAAATAGCTGCAGAAAGCAGGTGAAAGTTTTGTGTTTCAGTTAATGGAAAAATACCTAAGTAAATAAAACCAACCCAGGTTTTACTCAGTTTGGTCACCTGCACTCTCCATGCAAACACACAGACTTTATGATAGTCTTCAGAACTGGTAACAACTTGCATGGACTTCTAAAATCTCCTTCTGAAAGAAGTTCTAATTTTGAAGCCTATTAAAAAGTTTTTTTCACTATTCACTTACTCATTGCAAGTGTAATAGGCACAAAAGGGTACAAAGCACACAGCTATAGAAGTACTTTCTGTATGTCAACCTAAAGAGAGACTCTTGTGTATCCAAGGGTATGGATGCAGCAGAGTACAATAGACTTCAGCTTACAAGACTTCACATTTTCCACATCCAACCTTTTTAAGTAACAGAATTCACCTCTTAGGCATAATTCCTATGTACTGGCACATTAGATTAGACATTAGGAAGAAGTTCTTCACCATGAGGGTGATGAGGCACTGGAACCAGTAAGTTGTGGTGGCTCCAATCCTGGAAATGCTCAAAGCCAGGCTGGATGAGGCCCAGAGAAATCATTCTATGACTCCAATGTCTGTGTGTTGGGTACAGCCAAAATATTTTGTTCACTGTGATGTCAGCATCCTTCATTTCAGTATCATACATCAGAGGAGCCTTACCTCTCGTCACTGTTTACTATGCTCAGCACTGGATCCACAGACAAAATCCCATAAACCTCCAGAACATCGTTGACTTTGAAGCTCTCCCAGCTCTCATAGACCTGCCACAAAGAAAGTAAGAGAGACAGATGGGCCAGCAGCAGGACTGCACACAAACATGGACACAAGGAAATCTCAGGTGACTCAGCTGTAGGCTGATAATAGGCTGTGTGAAGAGATCTATCCTAGTCCTCAGAGTCAGTAGGCTTGCACTGGACAGATGAGTGTACAACACTTTTCCTACACAAACCTAAACAATTCTAAACTGATTTACCAGAACTTGCTGAATTAAAGAACCTTCACCACACACATTTTGTGTTGGAAGTTGCAGAGTCAATACAGCATAATTGAAGGCAATTCCAAATAGAACACAAAAACGTATTTCTAGCTTGTCCCATCACAAATGTCCTCCTTTTGCTTTTAGGATTTGTCCTGTAAATACCAGCTACACTCTCAAAACATCTTGTAATGGACTTGTTTAAAAGCAAGCATAGAGGGAAGGTGGTAAACGCTGTTGAAGGATTTCAGCAGTTCTAGTACAGCACTCTGGAGGAGAAAATGTAACAGTGAGGAAAAACAATGTAGTTATCTGCAGAAACAAAATTCTGGCCGTGAGAGAGAATTTCTGTGCCTGCAAATCAGTGCAAGACTACCTACTCCCCCACTCTGAACTCCAGATTCTGCCTGCCTCAGGCCACAGCCACATTTGTGGTCTCCCCACTCGTGTTACCTTTACGAGACATGCTGGGCCCTTCTCTCCTGGCAGTGGAAAATTTAAGTCAAGCGGAGGGGAGCAGTTGGGAGAAGCAAGATGATGACCTGCAGAAGCTTCTGTTTCTAATCTCTTTGGCTCCACACATCCATGGATATCACTTCCACTGCCTGGAAAATACAGGATTTGTAGGCTCTTCAAACAGAAACGCAAGGTGACAACTTTCTTTAGTGAGCACCACAGAACTAAAGCAATTTAAGCAGACACCGAGATGAAAATATTTAACAATGCAATATATCTGCCAGAAGATGCTTCTAGGCAGAAGGGTCTCACAAATGCATATTTTACAGCATCAAGTTAAGTGTGTGAGTTCTGGTAAAGATCTATGTGATTCAAAATGTAATGACTGAACTACCTGAACATCTTTTTTTGCTAAACCCCATAGGACCATCAAGAGAGTATTTTTCTGCATCTCACATTTAGGACAAATAGTTCTTAAAAGATGAGAGGATGCATCAACAAAGCAGTTTCCATGATACATTTCCACAGAGTTTCAGCAACAATAAAGCTGTAAAAATCCATCCCACAACTGATCAGTCCCAGTATGAAAACAAAACAGTCCAAACTATCATGCATACTGCTAAAAATACATAAGGAAAACCATGGCTTCAGCTAATGAACAGAGAACAGCAAGCAACAGCTTACACATTTATTTTGAAACAGGACTGACAATTTTCAACCATTTTCTCTTTATCAGAAGAAAACTTGCCAAAGTCTTCAAGAAAACCCCCATGATGGCTTAAGGGCTACCTCCACAGATGAGTACCCAAGAAGTCACTTCACAGACTGATCACAGCATAACAAAGAACTGTCCACCACTGGTGCACTGCTACGGTCTGAAACACCATCCTCTTACAAGGTTTAATTCAGGATGTCACAATGTCTGGTGAGGGACTTCTTAGGAGTTGGGTAGTGATAGGACTAGGGGGAATGGAGCAAAACTAGAAGTGGGAGATTCAGATTGGATGTTAGGAAGAAGCTCTTCACCATAAGAGTGATGAGACACTGGAACAGGCTGCCCAGGGAGTTGGTGGAACCCTCATCGCTAGAGGTGTTTAAGGTCAGGCTGGATGTGGCTCTGATCTACCTCATCTACTGTGAAGTGTCCTTGCCCATGGCATGGGGGTTTAAACTGATAATCCTTGGGGTCCCTTCCAGTCCTGGCAATTCTGTGAACTGTCTGGCATTAACCTGCTTCCTTTATGAAGCTTGATTAATAAATCATGTTAGAAAAAGAAGTCAGGCTGGGAGATATGACCTTTCAGTATCTTAAGGGAGCCTACAAGAAAGACGGGGAGGAAGGTTTTAGGCTGTCAGAAAGTGATAGGACTGGGGGGAATGGAACAAAGCTGGAAATGGGTAGATTCACAGTGGATGTTAGGAAGAAGTTCTTCAGCATGAAGGTGGTGAGAGCCTGGAACAGGTTGCCCAGGTAGGTGGTGGAAGCCTCATCCCTGAAGGTGTTTAAGGCCAGGCTGGATGAGGCTGTGGACAGCCTGATCTAGTGTGATGTGTCCCTGCCCACAGCAGGGGGTTTGGAGCTGGATGATTCTTGAGGCATCTTCCAACCTTGACTGATTCTATGATTCTTTATTTTTTAGCTATATACTATGGTTTGCAGCAAAGCAGCAGCAAACTGACATGTAGCTTGGCTTCCCTTTACACAGTAAGATCCACACAGAGTGTGAAAGAGATGACATGCATGCTTTTCCCCAGATTACTAAGCAATCTGCAACAGAGTGGGAAACAAAGAACACCTAAACCTCAGCCAGCTGCTACAAATAAATGTTTGTGTGGTGTCACCTACAGAAGGCAATACCCAAGACCTGCCATGCAAATATTCACTTTAAGAATTGACTGTAGAAAGTAATACCAACAAGTCATACAATACCATGCAACAACATCAGCTCATCCACACCACTTCAGTTTAAACCACTGAGGACTTCAGTGAAGCCACTGAGTCATGAAGGCTGCAACAAGAGTACTGATCCAAACAACTGCAAAGATTTCAATGTTGGAAAATGAAATGTTTGCCCATTCTGGAAGGCTATCATCAGAACCATTCATCAACAAAGATTCTTACCCAGATGTTGCTCTTTCTGTTTGGATGGATGTAGATCCATATCCTCATCTTCCTCATAGCTCCTCTTGTGGCGACTTGGCGTGTAGGACGTTGAAGGACTAACTCGATCTTGGCTGGCACTAATGTATGCGTGAAATTGTGGATTAAGGACAACAACTATAGGTTCAGTTCAGAAAATTCAAAGAGAAGCAAAAGAATCTGTGCTTAGTGAGTTTTGGTTTTCATTTTATTCATTACAAAAATTCTATTATCTCATTTTGAGTCAAATAGTCAAATAATGACTCAAATTGTTATTTAGATATCATTTCTTTAGGTAGCTAAAAGAACCTGCAGTGTACAGCAGTCACTGCCTTGGTTGAAAATAGAAACTAAAACTCACTGAGTGTTATTCCACTACTCATGTCTAAAAAGGAGTTTTTTTAGCCCTGTTGTTGCATGCTGTGGCCAGGTGGGAGTTGGTCTCTTCTCCCAGACAACCAGCAATAGAACAAGGGGACACAGTCTCACGTTGTGCCAGGGGAAGTATAGGCTGGATGTTAGGAGGAAGTTCTTCACAAAGAGAGTGATAGGCATTGGAATGGGCTGCCCACAGAGGTGGTGGAGTCACCATCCTTGGAGGTGTTCAAGAAAAGACTGGATGAGGCACTTAGTGCCATGGTCTGGCTAGGGCTGGGTGCTAGGTTGGACTGGATGATGTTGGAGGTCTCTTCCAACCTGGTTGATTCTATGATTCTATGCCTGTGGTCAAGCACAACTCCAGATCTCAAGAATTCTTCTCTCTCCACATCTGAGCCCTAAACAATAGGCATTACTGTAATATTCAAAGACTTGCAGTCACTACTTTAAAGAGAAAATGCTCACATAATTGTAAAGTACTACACTTGTAAATCAGATTTGGAAAAGCTAATACACTTTTTCTTAGCATGGTAAGCACTGAAATGCTCTTCACTATTTTCACTACAGACCAGTTCCCTTCAATTTCACCTTACTGTAAGCTTTCTTCCAAGACTAATTCTTAATCACTTTACTAGAAAAATTGTGTCAGCCTCACTTTAAAACTGCAATGGCATTCTGTGCCAATGATAAATCAGATTTTTAACTCACAATATGAAATAGCAAATCATTACAGATTTTGCATCAAATGTTTATCTTTCTACAAAATAGCTCAAGTTTTCTAAACCTCTCCCACAGTCCCTTGAAGAAGAAAATAAAATTCCTAGAAGATGTAAAAGAAAGCAGTCTCTGTCCACTTCACTCAGATAACTCTACTTCTCTTTACTGGAAGAAACAATCTTTATCTCCTCCTCAAGTTTAGCCTGGAGAAGAGGAGGCTCAGGGCAAACGTCATTGTTGTCTACAACTACCTGAAGGGAGGTTGTAGCCAGGTGGGGTTGGCCTCTTCTCCCAGGCAACCAGCAATAGAACAAGGGGACACAGTCTCAAGTTGTGCCTGGGGAAGTACAGGCTGGATGTTAGGAGGAAGTTGTTGCCAGAGGGAGTGATTGGCATTGGAATGGGCTGCCTAAGATGGTGGTGGAGTCCCCATCCCTGGAGATGTTCAAGAAAAGCCTGGATGAGGCACTTAGTGCCATGGTCTAGTTGACTGCATAGGGCTGGGGAATGGTTGGACTGGATGATCTTGGAGGTCTCTTCCAACCTGGTTGATTCTATGAAAATGACATGCTGTGATTCTTAGAGAGGACTCTCATTGTGTGCCCTAATTTAATCAGAATAGGTCAATTCAGCTCAA